>NW_019154085.1:51152288-51307345 GCF_002288905.1 Enhydra lutris kenyoni
AGCGGGGAGCCTGCTTCCCCCTCTCTCTCTGCCTGCTTCTCTGCCTACTTGTGCTCTCTCTCTCTCTGTTGAATAAATCAATAAAATCTTAAAAAAAAAAAAAAGATTCTATTTACTTTGAGGGAGAGAACATGAGCAGGTTTGCGGGGGAAGAGGGAGAGGGAGAAGCAGACTCCCACTGTGCAGGGAGCCTGTTGTGGGGCTCAATCCCAGGACCCTGGGATCATAACCTGAGCCGAAGGTAGATGCTGGAGAGCCACCCAGGTGCCCCAGGTCATCTACATTTTTGAGAAACAATCTCTTGGATATAGTGGGTCACTTCTCTAGCTCCAGAATCGTCCTTTGGCCTTTTCCTGAAATTCAGAAGGTTACATTATCTATCAGCAAGCATGGCTTCGTGTGGCAGTGATGTCACAAGCTGTTTGCAGAAGGGAAAGGGAGGCTGAACCCAAACGCAGGACAGAGACCGTGCGTAGGACACTGGAGGTGGTCTCTGGTCCCCAGCCACTGCTAACCATGGTGCTCGGGGTTCACTGGCTGGAAATGCCTGTGTCCTGCAGACATGACTCACAGTGATTCTTGTTATGTGCTGGGACCACATTTCTTCACATAAAAAACTGTGAGTCTGAGGTCTGTAGAGAAAAATATGGGCTATTTTTAAATTGTAGAATATGAATTGGGAAGTGGGTCTGGTTGGTCCCAAAGCCCGATACTTCAGCAGGGGTATAGCAAAGGAAAAAGCAAAGTTCCTTGGTGATCTGTGTGGGGTGGCACAGGTCAGAGCCTGTCAGTGAGCCCCTTCCACATTGTCGTTTCACCCCGTGTCCTGTTAGTGGGCTCTGAGGGGTCTCCGTCAGGCAGTGGCAATGTGGGATGTTTTACTGGCCATAGATACTGCACGATGATTGACTCCCAGGCTGACAGTGACCTGGGGACCTTTTGGGCAGACACTGGGGTTATAGGATGTCATCCCTCCTTTTGCTTCCCAAGTCTGAACCAGAATGTAATTTAAGGCGGAAGTAAAGGAGTCCAAAATGTAAACTTTATTCCTGATAATAGCTGGACTGGAGGGTGTGGTGAGTGTCTGTGAGCTTCTACCTCAGCCCTAAACTAGATAACTGACTCTAACGCTTCACAACGAGACCGTTAGAAGTCTCTTTAGGGAGGCTGACTTCAGAGAATGTGCAGGAGGGCTGAGCAGACGTGAGCCTGTCTTGATTTTCTGTCCCAAACTCATCAGACTAGTCACTCTGTGGCCCTTGGGAAGGAGTGAGCTGTGGGGTGAGACCCCCTAGAGGAAATAAGAGGCAAGGGAATGGAGGTTTTCCCCTAACAATGGGCAGAAGGAGAGGAATCTGAACTCTTGCTTTTGGAAAAACTATAGGTAGGTGGACAGGTTCTGGAAGCAAAACAAGCTCACATGGAAATCCCAGAGCAGAGCTGCCTGGATAGTTTCCATCCACGCCTCTGGGACGGGCTGAGAAGCAGTGTGTGTGGGCGCGGGTGGGGGGGTGGTCCTTAGGAAAGACTTTCTGGACAAGGTACATCATGATTGCTGGATGTTGAGGAGATGTGATAGAGACCAACAGGGAAAGCCCGAATCAGAGTCCCCGATAAGCCTAAATGTAGATCTTGTCCCTTCCCCTCCACTCTGATGCCTGGCTTGCCAACATTCTCTTAGGAGCCACTTTAAAATACCTTGATGGTTGTCATTTCCACGGACTAATCTTTGGGTCCCTTTGACTTTGCCCAGCAAGCAGAAGAGGAAAATGAGCTGAGGAAAAAGCAGGAACAAGCCCTCATGGAAAAACTCCTAGAGCAGGAAGCTCTGATGGAGCAGCAGGATCCAAAGGTGAGATGTGGCCAGGGCCTGAGACGGCCTCGTCTGAGCCAGCAGGGAAGGGGGGCGAACGCCAGACCTGCACGCATGCCTGACGGCTTTCCGCCAGGGCTTGGAAGCGGGGCTCGTGGATTTGTTGTTCATTCTTTGTTCCGCACACAGTAGAAAGAAGTGAAGAACAGGTGTGTGCAGCTTTTCCGGGCGTACAGAGATCAGGAGCTTAAGTCTTGCGGCTGTACAGCGAGGCCACGCCAGGTAGCCCGATGAGAACCTGCGGGAGGCCCAGGGAAGGCTTCACGGGGTCGCCCTTGGTGCAGCCTCCATGGCTGGCTGCTTCACTCCGAGGACCAGGATGGAGGATTCCCCGGAGGGAAGCAGCTCGGGTGCAGGCCACAAGGGCTGGAGGTCAGGGTGTTCTTCATCCCCATCCTCTGCACCAAAGCTCGAGAAATGGATGGTTGTCCCCCGCTGCCTCTTGTAGCCGGACGATCCAGCCTTCCCGCTGCCGCCAGCTGGAGTTCTGCGTGGTTTTCCCAGAAAGTTTTTTTTCCCCCAGAAGCTTTCTGAGTGTTTCTCTGAGCAGGATGTTGGGATGGGGCTGCTTGTGTTTTTGGCCGAGGCTGCTTGTTGGTAACAGAAGGCTCAGACACAGTTTGGATCTTCTCAAGCCCCCCATGGGTGCTGGTCCCACTCATCTCTGCCATCCTTTTTTCTCCTCAGTCTCCTTCCCACAAATCAAAGAGGCAGCAGCAGGAATTAATTGCAGAATTGAGAAGGCGACAAGTGAAAGATAACAGACATGTATATGAAGGAAAAGACGGTGCCATTGAAGACATTATCACAGGTAAAAGATATTTTCTCCTAGTGGCCCGTAAGACCCCGCTGATCCTGCCCATAGTGGACCCTTCCACAGCTTGCTGCTGTTGTTCAGAATTTATGAGGTCTTCAGGTGACTTGATGCAGACCCAGAATTATGGGGAAGGATCCCATGCTAGTGTTGGAAGTAGATTTCTAATAGCCTGTATACTGCCTTTCAGAAAACCCCAGCACTCTCTGAGAACTCTTTCCTCATTATCATTGGAACCCCACAGACTTCACCAGGCTCCTCCTCCTCCTGAGGGTTTTCCACTGTCTTGGGTTTAGTTCCTGCTCCATTTTCTACCTTGTGGCCCCTCCCACCCACCTGCCTGACTAATAAGTACCACAGACAAGGCCCATGCAGGGTTGAGTACTAACCACGGTCAGTGCAGGTTTTTCCAGCATGCTCTTCAAAAGCCTTTTTTACTCATTCAAAGTAACTGAAGACAAGAGGAAATCAGGAGCTAGAGCTTTTGTTCTGCTAGGCCAACAGGCTTCTCAGGCTGCTCAGCTAGGAATGAGTGGTGTCTAACCCAGCTTGGTCCTTGTCTGATTAAGTTGTACCTTAATGCTTGCTGCTTGAATCCATTCTCCAGAGATTCTGCATTCTCTTATAGTTGGGACAATAATTGGAGCCACTGTCTGCGGCATTGGTTGCAAGTGACTTTCATGTCTGTTGCATATGAATACTGTTTTTTTTTTTAGCTTCCAAGATACTTACCACTTTTTTATTGTAGAGAATTTTAAAAATATGCAATGCAAAAGTACAGAGAACAGCCCGAGGAGTTCTGTATACCCATCATCTTTTAACAATTCTCAACTCATGGCCAGTCTTGTTACATGTCTGCTTCTACCTGCTCCCCATTCCCCAATCTCTGGGATTATTCTGAAGCAAATCTAAGACCTACAATTTCATCTGTATTTCAGTGTATGTGTCTTCAAAAGATAAGGACTCTATAATAAAGCAAACAGACATAGCCAGAGTATCATTGTCGCACACCTCCAAAACGAACAGCTTTTTAACATCAAGTACACATTAGTCACATGTCCCCAGCTGTCCTAATTCTTTAAGAATGTAACTCTCAGAATTTTGATTTCTCATTTTCTGTGAATAGTTTACCGTCATAATTAGGGATCCCCAAAGCCAAAACCATCATTTTTGTTCACCAGTTCAGACCCAAGGAAATAAAATAGGTACATAGATCACTAACAGGAAGTCAATAAGGGTTTCTGGCCTAGTGTAAAGTGGTCTCAGTCGTCAGTGGCTGGGTAAGTGGCTGGTAACATTCCCGTGTCTGTGTATGGCGCACACACAGTCTGTGCATGCGTGCCTGCCCGTGTCTCCTCGTTCACTCCGCATTGGTTCGCACATGGCCCCTCAGGTAAAGTCCCCCATTGTTGGGCACCTCTCTTTGTTTCCCTGGCACTGAGGGAGCTACTCTGCTCTCAGCTAGACTAAGAGCAGGTCTTTTGGGGCTGAGCACCTATTTGACTCAATGCCGCAATAGGATTAATTTGTTGGGAGAGAAGCATCTAGCCTCAAACAGCAAGAACTCCTTTTCCAGTAGGCTGTTCTCCATCTTGGTGACCCCTGGGTTGTCAAATGAGCAAAATGTACGTTATCTATTTGCCTGATCTCACCCTTAAGCTGCTGCTGGAGGTGAATGAGTATCTGCTTACAGATCCTACAGTTTTTATTCTCTTTAAAATATTTTCCATTTTCCATCCGCCAAGCCCCAGACTGAGAACTGTTTTAGACTTAATGAACTCACTTGGGTGTACGTTGCCTTTCCCCGTCTCCAGGTATGATTAACAAAGCACTAACCGTGTACTAATGTGATAGATCCTCGCTTTTTACTCTCTTCTGTTTGTCTTATTTGGCTGTCATTTTCAACGCAGTGCTGAAGACTGTGCCCTTTACCGCTCGCACCGCCAAGCGTGGCTCTCGATTTTTCTGCGAACCTGTTCTTACTGAGGAATACCATTATTAAACTATTACTCTTTCTCACCCGATGCTCTTAAAAGGTTGCTACAGATTTTTTGACCTCTTATGTCCCTCTGTATGTCTGCTAGGACCCCCCAAGATGCTAGCATGGCATCTCCATCTCCGCCATGTTGTAGTTTTTGTTGCCTTCACACTGCATGGTTTTGCACGTCTGTCATTACTGTTAACTCACTGCCACTTTCCTATGTCTGTGAATCCACATGCCTGTGGTGGTCTGAGTGTGTGTGAGTTGAAATAATAGAATTGCTTGTAGAAATTTTTAGAACAATAGCGTAAATAGAGCATGACTTTTGAGAATTAGCACTAGGATCAGCAGCTGAGTGGTTATAAGACTTTTGGGCTAGTGCCTTTGAGTGCAAAATGCTAGTCATTAATAACAATAACTAACTATACCTAACATTTATTGAGCACTTGCTGTGTTTTAATAGGTTTACAGATATTAAACCAGCCTCCTTTCTGTATTCAGTTAGCATGCTTTGATAATAAAATGAGCTGTGTGCAAGTGCTCAGGAATGCAAAGTGCCCAGAAGTTGAAAAATGATTTCCAGAAAGAACTGTGAACCACACAGTTGTAAATTGGGACTTTCTTAACTGTCTTATATCATCTATAGCCATCACCCACAGTGTGGAGCTCACGGTACAAGCGAGGAACCCTTGGCTCATAGAAGTCTGTATAAGTTGATATAGGCAATCCATAACGTTATACCCAGCCTCTTTTCCTTCTGGGTGTCATGCCCAAGTTTGGTTACCAGCAGTTCTACATTGGAGCAGGGCTGTGAGGCAGAAAGTGAAAACAAAGGCTTTAGGAACTCCCCATAGTCTCTCATTCACGCTTCTTCACTGCGACTCTGTTCCATGTCAAATCCAGGGTATTTCTCTTGTGATGAGATGATGTCTGAACCTGCTTTTTTGGTTAGGAGGGTGGCATCCAGAAATACTAATAGCAAATACCTATTATTGGAAAATGCCACTATTCTTAGAAAAAAAAAAATCCCAATATTTTCAAGAAGTAAACTGCTTGCCCTTGGTTCCTGATGGCTAGATAAGAAACTTCTTTGCAGTGTCCAGCTGGATAGAAGAGGGACAAGGGAAGCCCATACTCTAATTAGAAATAGCTATTATGTAACTCCCACGTTGAGATTGACATGGAACAGGTTAGGTGTTTGTTTTGTGGCATTAACTCTTCTGTGAATTATACTCGTTATGTATGTTCCTCTGTCTCTGACGATCTCAAGAGGATGTGGTGCGTTGTTGCGTGCTCTGCAGCATACTTACCCACCCGTGCTTATTAACAAGGCTGGCCACTGTCATCTGCTCAGCTAATGTTCCTGTCGGTTTTGTGGCTGGACTATCATTCTGGAGCCAAACTTCAAAGCAGCTTGGATTTGGGTGGTCAGAGAAGGGGGTGGGAAGACACTCTGATCTTTCCCTTGTTTTATCTAACACCTCTTGTATTAATGGCCTCCCATTCTCCTCCCCTGTTGGCTAACATGCCGGGTATGTTAAACACTAAGTTGAATTGCTTTTCATTTTCATCCCATTTTTACTTAACCATCATTTTGTGTTTTTGTTTTTTTCTGTTTAGCCTTAAAGAAGAATAATATCACTAAATTTCCAAATGTTCACTCGAGGGTAAGGATTTCTTCTAGCACACCGGTGGTGGAGGATACACAGAGCTGGCAAGCATCACTTTTTACTTAGCTTCCTCCTCTCTCTGTATGCAGATCAGTGGTTTCAGTCTATGGCTGAGGGTAATACCGGTGAGAGTCTGACAAGGGAGAAGTTTTTGTAACCTCACATTCCAGTGATGTGAGGCAGAGCCTCTCTGTTGGACTCTTTGTGGCCTGCTTCCAAATTATCAAGTGTGATGGCTTGGGCAAGGGTATTTGCTGATGATTGTACTTGCTTTGGGTGCTAGGCTGTCTTTCCCTTACTGTTTTCTTGGCCTCTGAGTTAATCAGTTAACCCCTTTTGATTTGAGGAAACTGAGAGCAAGTCCTGGCCAGGGAACGTGATCTATAGCCTTTGAAGAAAGATTTGGATCTTCAGACCCAATTGTTCAGAAGACTCAGGAATTATAGAGCTACAAGTCATCACATACCCTTAGCCAAAAGTGGAATTCTGACCTTGCCTTATTCTGGGCATGAAGCAGAAGCTTGAGAGGATTATGGCATGTATAAAACTTCTTCCCTTGAATTTAGAAAGAGTGAGGCAGGGTGACTAATTGCAAGGAGTCGGGATTGGTGGGGACTATGCTGAACCTGAGAGCATAGGTCTCAGCACTCACTCAGCTCATTTCTTTTTGCCATGTGAAAATCTGGGCTCAGCATTGCCAGACCCTCCAGTTATCCAAGGGAAGTCAGAAACCCTCTTTTTAAATACTAATTATCTATTAAAAGATCAGGAAATTGTATTTAAAAGTATAAGTTGGGGTCTAAACATTTTATAGGCCAGATATGGCCCATTGGCTCCATTTTCAAGCTACTGAGTAGGTAAAGGAATTAAAAAATTCTGTTGTTTATGTTTCCCCTTTCAAAGATAGAATGTCTCCTAATAGAAGTCAACAAGGTGAAGGGAAATAAATACTAAGTAAATGAAACGGGGGGTGGGGGGGGTGGGCACGGGCGGAGTACACCGCCTACCCTGACCCAGTCAGAAGCAGCTTACCTGCTGGCTAGGCTACCTACCTTAAGTATTCATTAAGAAAGCATGATTTCATATTAAGAATGTTTACATAGAATAAAATGTCTTTGTTCAGCCCACTGTATTCTACTAGAACAGTGCCTGCTTGAACCAGTATGCAGTGGTTGAGTCATTCATTCAACAAGGGTTTTTTGTTTTTTTTTATATTAGGCATTTTTAAACATTCTGTGCATTTGCAGTACAAATTGGAGAATGCTTGAAGGCCCAAACAACTTCTCCCCTCGAATGAAAAATAGGAAATACTGGGTGGCAGGAGACAATGTACGGGAATGGAGTATTATTTTGATTTAGTGATTATTTTTGCTTAGTGATTGGGCATTGTGTTTCACAAAATAAAAAAAAAGACCTCAGCTAATACTAACTGAATACAAATAATGGGACCTCTGCCTGCAAAATAAGCATAGTGTCCTGTGATTAAAATTCCAGAAAAGATAGGATAGGGCAGTTGGTTTATTAATTTTGCAGGTTAAAATTCATTACAATTATTGATATTCAGGTTCCCAGAAAAAAAAAAAAGAACTAAGCCAAGGCTTTTTCCAATTGAAGAAACATTTCAATATAAGACTCCAGCTAGATTCTCTAGATTCTCTGGCCAGTGACAAGAACAGTTGCCTTTCCTATATATTTTTCTAAAAAGTTCCAGAATCACATCAGTATTACATCCTGCTTTAAATATTGAGGGCAAAGTACATGTCTTTGGCTCAAATACTCAGTGAGTTTTAAGGACCTGTTAGCTGACTCTTCTACACAAGCTGCTTTGATTGGCTGCCAGCTGACCTTTGTCTTGCTTGGACACATGATACTAAAGGTTGCAATTCTCTGACTGATCCTCTCCTCTTTACAGATCTTAGAAACCAACCATACAGACGAGCCGATGCGCTGAGGAGAAGTGTCAGACGGCGCCTTGATGATCAGAACCTGCGTTCTGCTAATGGTGCCGAGATAACCATGTGAACCTGAGACCTGCCTGTATGAGTAGAGTATACGTGAATGAAACTTCCCACGTGAACTTTATGTGCTACCATGTAACCGCAACCTTGAACATTGATAAAATATTCTAAGGGCTCGGATTTAGCAAACACATAGGAATTTAAAAATGACGGGCTCTCCTTTCAACCTTTGTTAACAAGTGCCTAAAAGTGGAAGTACCTGCTCAGATTAATCAAAGCAATAGGGTTTGATTTGATTAGGTATCTTTTTACACCAGTGTATTACCCAATTTTTTAACCAAAATGTAAATTTCGTATTACACTCATCTGCCATTATGGTTGTCCCATGATGGCACACCCTGGTTTCCTGATAAGTTGTAAATAACATGGATGCAACTGCTGTGGGTTTCCTTTGCTGAGATGTTTTTTAAGGAAAAAAGTTGCTTTTGTGTTTTAGACCTATCCATCAACTTTATTTTTAAGAGCTTGCAATCTGGAAGAAGGAAGTCCCATAAGCTCCTGTCCATAACCAAGCCCCAGCCAAGTACAAACAGGATGCATTGCAGTGGCACAGAGGTCACTCAACTCTCTCATTTTACATTCTACACTGCTGTACTCGGGTAGGACACCCTGTGAGAGTTCACCAGTATGAATGCAAGGATATGATGGCATACAAATTTGTGTAAGATTTTTTTTGCAGTACTGTGTTCTTCAGCTAGAGGCAGCTTTTAAAATAATAATGCAGATGTATTTATTAATTAGCACTAAAATTAACATCTCAGTGATCAGTATTAGGATTTCTGAGGACCATTATGGGCCTATCCTGAGAACGGAAATTGGTGCCTTGCTAGCCAGGGAGAAGTTCACTAGCTCTATCAAGCATTTCAGATTACTTCTGCTAGCTAGTAGTGTAGTTAACCTAGCCTTATTCTCCTGACAATCGCAGCCCTCCCCCCCCACCTTTGTAAACCGGAGAAGATATATTTGGCATCATTGCTTTATGGGGAATTGCAAATTAAATTGCTTGAAATATTCATATTTGGATTAATCTTAAGTGATACATAATAGGACTAAATGGGCAACTAAGCCACTGTTATTTTTCCTTCCTCTCGGGCAGGGCACTTGATCCATTCCAAAGTCAAAAACTGGACTAAAGCTGATTTGTACTTTACATAATATACACTCTGCTTCTGGCTTACTTCTTGGTACATCAATATATTAATTGTAAAGTTTATTGTATAGTATTTAACCACTGAATTTCTTATTTTATGTTGTGCTTATGTGAACCCCTTGGTGAAGGTCCCATTTTCCTTGGATAATGTGTAGTTATATGATCTCTTTTTAAATGTACAGATATTTTGCTATAAAATTGGTGCAGTTTTTTATGGTTTTTACACTTTAATTCCCACCTAAGCCTCTGGGTAATATTGTAAATATTGTTTAAAAATGCATCAGCCTGTGCTATACAATCTGAATGTTATTTTAACTTATAGTTTTTTTTTTAATATATATATTTAACTACAAGGACAGTTTAGGGATCAGTTACCACATTTCACTTTAGCATACCTATTTACAAAAAATTACTTTTAAAACTGCCACCTGCTAGCACATTTTCATAAATGTGTACTTTAAAAAGAACATGCCAAGATTTTTGTCTGTTAACACTGATTTTGATGAAAAAAAAACAATTTGACCATGATACAACACAAGTAGTTGGCCCTTTATGACAGGTGGCTGCTTTCCAAAGCTTAATACTAAAAAGCTTCTAATTGCCTATTTATTAATCAACAAATAGACAATAATGTTGGCATGTTCTTTTCTGTTTATTAATGGGCTTGCCTTCTTAGCAATATTAGAAATGTTTTATAAAAAAGCAATTCATGTTACTTTTCTGGTCTTTTCATGACATATGAGCAAATAAACTATTTACACTACTATCCTGTAATATGTTGTAGTCTTTCAATGACATACTTTAATTGGGGGGGGGGAGGCGTGGGGAGGATTTACCAGTGTTACATACTTTTATCTTCTAGGAAGTTATTTCTTACTGATAGGCTCTTGATCACTTGCTGTATGGAATATAAGAACCCAACAGATTTGGTAGTGAGGGATACATCTCCAAAATTGTACTTACCAATTTATTGCTTCCAGAGAAACACTGGTGTTTGTTGAAGATGTTATTCCCCACCCCCCAAATTTGTTTTAATGAGGATGTTGTTAGTATATGGATAGGTTACGTGTGGACTGCACAGACGTAACCCTGCAACCAACAACTATATTGGTTGGCAAGGTATGTACAAGCAGTTTGGCCTCCACTGCCCAACCAAACATGCTGGTATTTTTGTTAATTCCAAATCATCAGACTGTGCAACATTCAGTATATTCTTTTTAGGAAAGCAAGGAAATTTGGTATTTTAGAAAACTGTCCAAGTGGCTTAAAACAACTGTTTAAAAAAATTTTAGGATTTTAATTGAGAGAGAGGGAAAACACAAGTGGGGGAGGGCGGGGCAGAGGGAGAAGCAGACTTCCTACTGAGCAGAGGAACCTGACCTGGGGCTTCATTCCAGCCCCCTGAGATGACCTGAGATGAAGGTAAGTCACCCAAGCGCCCCTCAAAACTTTCTTGGAGAGGCAAGAATAAAGTTTAATTATTGTATTAAGTCTTTGTTACCAATTCAGCGCTCTTCTTACACCACAGTTATACAATGTCGTTGAAGCTTTATTTTATAAAGAGGGGGTAAAGTTAAATTCCAGTTAGTAAAATTCTCTAGTTTGTGCCTCATGGTAAAAGAAATAGTATCTTTAATATTCTACAAATTCAAAACGTTTTCAAAACCAAAGCACAGCAGTAAGTTCAAATGAGATAGGTATGGTTAGGTATGGGTGGGGCATTTTATACCATTAATATCCACTCTTAAAGATAATTACCAGTGAATTCAAAATAATATCCTTATTCTCATCTCCCAATCCTCTAAAACATCTAAATTCTAATCCACTAAAATTCATTGATTGCCCAAGGGACCCTGACGACTCAACAATGCTTAGCACAGGAAGGGACTTGGTACCCATCAAAGACTGGTTCAACATACTGGATTTTGTAAAATTACCTTTTTAGACTGCAAGATACACTTTTATGATAGCTTTACAATGGGCATACCTATTAGTTTTAATATTTGGTAAAACAGCTCTTAGCCCTAAGATTTTTAAATTTGTATCAGAAACGTCTACAAAGATGATCAGCTCAGTATATGCAAAAGGATTAATCTGATAGTGTTTCATTTCTCTTAAAACTAATACCTGATCTAATTCCAAGAAAAAAATTCGAAGCAAGAAACAAATGCAAGAAGTTTAGATACACTTTCTTTGATCTAGTTTTTTTTTTATAGAGGCAAGTTTTACACTGAGAAACAATGCGGGCCTCTAGCATCTCACAGCAAAGAACTGCATAGAAGAAGGGGTACTTAAAGGAAAAAGCGGACAAAAATCCAACTTAGTAAAAGATGCCATCTTTTCTAATAAATTATATTTATTTACAAAAGGTCTAATTTTATATAACTATTAGGTTCTTTACATCAGAACAATATATAAACAGAAGAGAAAATCTGGTAATTACAAACAGAGAAAATAGAAACTTGTTCCCTCTTATCATTACTCACCTTTCAGAACAAATCTTCTGTTAAGTTGTAGAGAGGTAGGCAAGAGACCAAACCTACCAAATTTCAGGCAGGACCAAAATAAAGGAGTATTTATATATAGACATTTTAGATGCCCCAAGGAACAGCATAAAAGGGCATCAAGAAATGGCTTAGTTGGATTATGATCTGATTAGGCAGCCACTCTATTTCAGTCTATGAATGAAACTGGGGTGGGGGTGGGGGTTAGCTAGTTCCCCTGAAATGCAAACATCAACCTAGGCCATAACACCTGGGGCACTTACCAATCATTAACAATAACGAGATGGCCTTGAAGTGTAGATTATATTGAGTCACAAAAGCAATTTTTATATAGCCAGTTTTTTGAAAAGCATAGAAAATCTACAATTAAGGAACTTATGCAAGGGAGACACGCTAAATAAAGGAAGGGCTAGGGGGAGTGTGTGGGTACTTGCAGCAAAATCATCTCACTTCCCATACCTCACCCTTTGTTGGAAATAGCCTGAAATGATTAGTTCTCAATTTAGAATTTGGGAATTTTGTTGCTGTTTCCAAGCATGGCCTTTAACACTAACTCTGGCCTAGCTAAACATTAGCTCTTCAAACAGAAGTTTACTACTTTTAAACTACTATGGTATCTTAATTTATGAATATGCAAAGCTACATTTCAAATCATCACAAGGGATTTCCTTTCCTACTCAGAAACAGGGAAGTTATATGTTCTCGCTAACAAGCTTTTGGAAATTTCTGTAGTAAAAGATAAAGCCACTAGAAGTTATCTTCAGTGGTGCACTTCAATTATGTATGTGGCTTTAGTTGTGGGTTAGTACAGTTTATTGCGATGATGCTTTTTCAAGCTCTATAATACAGTTGCTTGGTACCATGGATGCTGAATGTATCTGCCAACTATTTTACAATCATTCAGTATAGGCCTACAATGTGCCAGGCACTGTTCTAATCCACAGGATATAACAGTAAATGAAACACAAATCCCTGTCTCCAAGGAACCTGACCACCATTTACGTTAACACAACTGAAAAATTTAAGAGCAAGGTTAAGATTTAATAAAGAAGTTAAGAATTATTAGACTAGTATATGCCATTACCAGAACCACAAAGTAAAATTGTAAGCCTACTTAGAACACAATCCCATGAAAATTACTCATGACATTATTTTGCTTTTTATTTAAAATGAGTGGTTTTACTTAAGAGAATGTAAAAGAATTAAAATTGTACCTGATACTGAGAGAGATACATCCCCAAGGGAAAAGAAAAGTCTGATTTAAGATACAAGCAATTAATGTGATTTGCCTCATTTTGCTTTTAGAAATGTTTATTTGGTTCCTTAGTTTTGTAATTTACATTTAAATTACATAATATTCTTAAATATTCTATAAACTTATAGCATTCATCACTCTTCCCTGGGTACTATTTGATTGGAAGCAGTTCTCTCTCAAATAGCATCTAGGCTTAAAAACAAAACAAAAAACAAAAAAGCCCCCCAACCCCATATGGCTACCCCTTTCTGATGCAAAAAGAAAAGTGGCTGCCTAGTCAGCACTGAGTTGACCTTTAACACTGGAAGAAAACCGGGATCATCCAGGCAAATGCTTCTTAACACAGAATACAGGCCCTTTGGTAAAAGAAAATTATGGACTGTCTTTCCAGAAAAATGTACAGAGAGACATTTCAGTTTTTACAGTTTCTTCACTCTACCACTATGAATAGAGCTTTACTCTAGGCCATTTTTATAGCTGTATAAAATGAGGCCCAATTAGCAAAAGTCAAGATGTGACACTGATCATTTTCAAAATTTACTGGGAGGCATCTATGAAGTTTTTATTATTGAAAAACATGAATAATCTGTATTTTTGAAGCTGCCTTGGGTAATAATGAAATAGCCTTGCTGTGTTAAAAAAAAAAAAAAAGTAGGAGCATTGCTTTTATTTTTTAAAAGCATTAAGTTATTTAAACAAACTTGGGAAAGTGCAAAGAATTCATCATACTTGACTAACTTTTAATACAAATTCAATTTTCCCATATAGGAATTACTGGACTGGGAGAAAACAAAAACATCAAATATTGGAGATTCTGATTTTGACTACTATGATAATAAATGTATTAGTAAATTTATCCAATTAATGACACAGAGGGAAGAAAAATCCTCAACATTTACCAAAGTCTGATGCTTACCTGAACGTATAACTTCCCCTCATCTAAAAATAAACACACTTTCCGGCTTGAACAAATGTGTTCACTTTTTGAACATCTATTTAACAGAACCAATATTCTAAGACATTTCAGCTTTTACCAGACTGAAAATTTGGAAACCTAATCTTCCCATCACCTGTGACTTCAGACTGTATAGTACCTTTTGGTAACTAAATCCCATTTGATGGGATCATTAAAGGTAGACAAGGATTACAGTCACTTCAATTAGATCTATTATAATGTCGTTATATTTTGAGTAGCCATTTATTCAATAGTTTTGTTTTTAGGTCAGATAATTTTCATGGGTTAACTATAGAGAAACTTGAATTTGTATTGCAAGAATTTGAGGTGATAAGACAGTATCTCTAAGAAATACAGAAATCTATTTTGAGGACATGCTAAAACATATCAGTAACTTTTTATTTAAATAGAAAAATTAAAACTTTAAAGTTGCACTTAAAAAAATCATCATTCATGGAATTAAAACAAAATTTTACAGATTCTAAATTAAATTCTCTTATGAAACACCACTAGTATTTCTGCCAGTATCATATGCATTTTGAAGATTCTGCCACTGACTTCCATGTCAAGTGTCTGACATGATTAGCAATATTAACTCATTATGAGGCCTCTGAAAATTAAATCTAGGTAACTCCCGATTGCCAAAGTTGTTAAATTTTTTGGTTCTAATATACAATAAGACTAACCTTAAGCAAGCAACTTGATCACTTCACATCTTCTAAGGATAGTGATTCTCATTTTCCACAGTCATGTCCGTTTTCACAGCAGAAAAATGACTTGGCAGAGAAAAGTTTAGAAATAATCCCCCCCCCACCCTTTTTTGAGGCTTTCAACAGTGGATGCTAGATTTAATTGCAAAAGTACGCAGGGATGGGAAAAAGCAGTCCTGGTCATTTGAACTTCTCAAATTCATTAGAATGGTGAAAGAAAAAAAAAAATGAATTAATTTTTGTTCTTCTAAATTCCAACTTGAAATAGGATCGCTCGAAGTGTCCAAAATAAAAAAATATCTAATGCCAAAGACTATGTGCTAAAATTTACTCATTAAAAAAATCTCCTGCACTGAAGGAAAATAGTATAAATTACATTACCAACCTTCAAAAGTTAGCATGTAAAGAGTATTCTAGCTTCAAACCATTGCCTCTCTAAAGTTTTCTATAGGAAATTTGTAGATCAAAAACAAATTACAGGGGCCTCAAATGTACGGATTTATAATATTCTTAAATATTAAAAAGGAAAGGAACCTAGCTATGTGGGTAAGATGAAGCAAAATTTCAAGGATTTAGTATCTTTAAATGATCATACAACTTTTAGAGCTGAGTAGTTTAAGTAGAAATAAATACTAGTACACGCTAGAAGAGAAGGTTTAATAATTGATAAAAATGTACAAAAATATTCAAATCAGAAATGCTTTAGAATGTGTACCACGAAGTCAATACTTCTCAGTGAATAGGGAAGGTAAAAGACTTCCTCAATGAAAAAAAGTAAGAGAAAAGATCGGATTAAAAAAAAAAAAAAAGACAACTGTTAAAGAAAATGTTTAAGTCCACACTGATTTCTGTTTCAGACAAGGATATTGCAACTATCACTTAAAGTACGGTGGCACATTCTTTAGTAGGTCCTTAAGGCAATATATTTAAACTAATTTACAATTTGATTTGATGTTAACTTTTTAAACATCACCTCAAAATAATGCCCTCACAATAGCCTTTTCTAAAACGTATTCAGATGTTTCATAAAAAATAACGGTGGCTTTATTATAGTAGTGCTCATTAGCACCACTATCGTTAAGGGTCTACCAGGTTTCCATTAAGAACACCTATTTCTGCGTTCACCATAAAAGATCATATCAGCTTGAACCAGTTGGGTAGTGCACAAAAAAGCAGTTTTGTCAGTTGCTGGTGCTTTTTTTGTACTACTAAATATCAAAAAAATTTTCATTATATCTTCAAAATCCAACTTCTATAAAGTAAATCAAATCGCCTCATGACTCAAGAGTTCAGAACAAAGTAGAGACATCTGCAGTTATCAGTAAATTGCCACCTTTAATCCATCCTGCAGTGCCCTATGAAAGGGTCACAGAAAGACAGTTATGACCGTATGAAAATATGATTCTTGATACAGAATCAAAAGTTATTTTCAATTTCCTTTGCTTTTTATAAAGTCCACAATAACAATACTTAAATGCACTTTTTTTTTCCTGTGATATAATTAAAACCCAGTGTTATTTCAATTGAACTTTAAAATAGAGTCCCTGGTCTGAATTCGACTTTAAATCATACTGTAAACATATATTTGGTATAATTTATTGATCATCATCCAGTTGCTCCAAAAGGGTCCTTCTGCGCTTTTCCAATTCCCCTTCACTTAGTTCACTGCCAGAAGTATCCCAATTCCCCTGAAAAGACATTGAATACAATTACATTTAATGTCAGTACTCAAAAGGTTAAGTAGTATTGAAACTTTGAGAAAAAGGAACCAAAATATATGGATTGTCTTCCACAGAAACAAGTCCATCACAGGGTTTAGGACTGCTCTTTCCCAAAAGCCTCCCAATGAGTTGCTACCTACTCCCTGGTTTTATAGGGTAGAATTCAGGACAAGACTTTTATATGGTGCTACTTTCATTTTGCATTAATATATAAATCAGGCAGAATGGTAAACCATGGTTTCTTTCCCTTCCTCTTACACAACTGAATATAAAACATTTTGTTTCCATTTAATAAAGCTAGGTGCTCATTACCTAAGGCACTATATTCCTTGTTAATTTTGTAGATTCTTGGTTGCCTTCTAAGTGTTTTATATTACAGAAATGTATTATGCTTTGAGCATACCATCCTTAGATAAAAACTTAAGATTTTTAAGGATAAACATTTAAAATTTATGAGGAGGACATTACTTAGGCTGAAAAACAATTAAAGAAATTAATATTGTACTATTTGTGAAAAACATAAAACATTAAAAAAATAGTTAAATGAAATCTCTGAATGGAAGAAGACAGATGAACTGACTACAAAGAAGAAAACTGTTAAGCTGCTATTAAGTATTCAGGAAATCTTCATTCACCAAGGGCATGCTTCAAACTCACCAGGGCACCTTTTAAAAAGAACCTCCGTATCAACGGACTCACAATACCCAGAGGGAGGACCAGGGCTTACTGAACTAGAGTTTAAACTAAACTCTCCATGGGTCCATTTAGGGGCATTACTCCTGCTAAGAAGGCTTGTGTTACTTCGCTGTCTTATATACATACCCACACAGATGGAAACTAAAAAGGCTACTGTAATTTGATATTAAAATGTTAATTCTGGCGTGTAGTCCCCCTCCTATACCTTTGCCCTTACCTCTTCCCTCACAGTGACTACTCCTAAAAGTTACTGGAATGCTACCTTTTGAAACTAGATTTAGTAGTACTGATGTCTGAGCACATGTGGAGAACCCCCAATCTGAGTCCCATATTCCTTAAAAATCAGGTAGAAAATGTCCAGTGGTACTCCTTACGACTTACAAAGTAAGACTTTTACAAACAAAAGTCATGGAAGACTTATTTTTTGAGAAATAGACAACTCAGAACACTTGCAGCAGGTATGTTAGAAAGCTATTTTGTGTAAGAGGTAAATTGAATTTTCATTGTTTTCTTCAAATGGTAGCCAACCTGCAAAAAGTCTATTAAATGTGATATAAACCACAATATCCATTTTTGTATTTTGGAATCACAGGTATGAAATAATTCTAAATACTTACAGAATCCTTTCCAGTCTTTTTCTTAGGTGATTTGTGTTTTGATTCTGATCTTTGTCTAGTTCTATCTTTTTCACTTTCTCGGTCTTTTTCTTTTTTATCCTTCTCTCGTTCAGCATCTGACTCTGGAGAATCCTGTGTAAATAAAAAATATCACTAGCATTTTGATGAGGATACCATTGTTTACTATCTCCATAATAGGTCATATTTAAGAACATCCATGTATTATAGGGCATGTGTTCCTAAGTATGGTGAAATTTGAATTATTAACCTCAAGGATTCTGTAATATTTCTAAGATTCATTGGAAAGATGACATTCTGAGATTCAGTAACATCACAAAAGAGCTTCACTAAATTAGGGAAGAAAGCACACAAGATAGGATTATATCTATTATGTAAATGTAGACAAACATTACATTTTCTGCCAACCCAGTATTTGTTGATTTATTCAGATATAGATACAGAATGCTGTGATTAGCTTAGTCATCTAACAGGCTGACTATTATACAATAAATTCTTTCCTCAAAATTGCAACTGAAAGCAGGACTATTATTTCTTAAAGATTTTATTTATTTAAAGCACACGTGAGCACGGGGAGTGGCAAAGAGAGAGGGAGAAAGAGAATCTTCAGCAGATTCCGTGATGAGCACAGAACCCAATCCCATGACCCTGAGATCGTGATCTGAGCAGAAATCAAGCATGGGGTGGATGCTCAACTGACTGAGCCACCTTGGTGCCCTGAAAAGCAAGATTTAAAGTGCAATGTCTCTGCCCAAGTGGTCCTTTCTTAGATATGTATAAATTCGAGTGAGCAGCATGAAGAAAAAAATCTCATTCAAGAGGTAGTAAATATCCAGTCACTTGTGTTTTGAAAAAGTTCCTGAGGGTATCTTGATGCATATGTAAAATTAAGAACTATTTAAACTTGTGATTCTCACCACAGCTGCAACACATACACACATACTTAGGTCTTTCTCTAAGATTACTTTAAAAAGCCAGAGTGGGAATCTTAACACTGATGTGTGTTTATTTTCAAAGCTCACTAGAATATTTTAATGGAAGATTATGGTAAAGACAAACTATGTAATTCCCGAGTTTAGGTGTCCTGGACTGCACAGGACTAGGCAAAAAAGGGTTCTACTGCCACTGAACAAGTTAAGGACTAAAACAACCTAAGTGTAGTATAACAAAAGCTTGCTTACAGATTTATGTCTCCTCTTCTTGCTTTTCTTCTTATGTTTTTTTGACTTCTTATAACTTCTCTCTAAGCAGCATGAACAGAAAAAAAAAAACAGTCTGAATTTGAGGACATCCAAGTGCCAATGATTTTTTTTTTTCCTTGAAGTTTTATTTTGGAGTGTGAGGGGGACAGTACAGAGGGAGAAGGAGACAGTGTCTTAAGCAGACTCCTTGCTGAGCAGGGGTTCAATCTCAGGGGAGATCAGGACCAAGAAGTACCCTTAAGTGACGGCGCCCCCCAGTGTCAGTGATCCTATTTAAGTTAAAAGAAATGCTTACCAGACTCAGCACTAGAAGAGTGTTCTGAGGCAGACCGAGACTCTGATCGCTGTCTTTTTTTCTTTGAATGGCTGTCATCATCATCTGAATCTGATCCCTATAGAATACATATAATAATTTCATTCATAATGTTATTAATAAAGATTTCAATACACTCAATAGTACCCATAATAAACTTCCTTACCGATCTAGAGCGGGAACGTTTCCTGTGATGTTTTTTAGATTTCTTAGAATGTTTCTTGTTCTTTGAATGATGATGTTGACATTCATGCTAAAGGGGCAAAAGGAAAAGAATTTTAAAAGTTTACTTTAGAAGCAGATCATAAAGAATTTTTAAACACTATACAAAACAAGTTTATTAGAGTAAAAATCTTACTCTCGTTTTGCACATTTAGGATGTACTTCCTAGAAACTACAAAGAATTACCAGTTAAAATGTTCTGTTCCTCCCTAATCATTCTATACCCACTCATTCTGACATCTAAAAACAATCACGTATTAAGAAAGAAAGCACTTCCTGTAGGAATGAGAATGGTATGCTTTAGTAGGACAAGTGATATACTCCAGAAAGGCATAATCTGTCACACTACTTTCAAAACCAATGAAATAAAATTACATTCAAACATGGTTTTTCGGGGCGCCTGGGTGGCTCAGTGGGTTAAAGCCTCTGCCTTCGGCTCAGGTCATGGTCCCAGGGTCCTGGGATCGAGGCCCCGCATCGGGCTCTCTGCTCAGCGGGGAGCCTGCTTCCTCCTCTCTCTCTCTCTGCCTGCCTCTCTGCCTACTTGTGATCTCTCTCTGTCAAAAAAAACAAAACAAAACAAAACAAAACAAAAAAAAAAACAACATGGTTTTTCTAATGAATCTGGCTTTGGTCACTGAGCTAGGCTTGGCACACCCTGGAAAAGAACTACCTCAGAGTTATCCTTGAACTAAGATAGAGGAGGTTGGTCTCAGAATAAAGCAAAATCTAATCCTTTTTTTCTCCACGCAAGGAGGAGCATTCTCTTCCTAGTCAAACATTAAGACCTCCAAAGATAATCTAACTCTAACACCTCATGAAATCAGAAAAGGAAATGTTGTCTCTATGGGTTTCAATTAATTTATTATTCATTTATTAATGCTGCAGTAAAAGCTCCTTGCCCCCAAACTTATCTATGGATTTGAAAATAATTCTGCTCTGGTTTACAAATGGAAATAAAACATCTGACTCAGCAGGGAAGCTCCTTTTACTCTATGTCACTGAATGCTAAATTCTTTCTCCTTTTCTAACTCCAAGACTCAGATTACTAGGGGACAAAAACTTATTCCAATGTAATTGGCCTTTCCCTATACTACAATCTTAAACTCCATTTATGACCTCACCACTTTACTCCCAGCACAGGTCACCAGAGAATCTTGATGATTATGAACTGGGGGACAATGTTAAGATACTAGCTAGAGTAGAGCTTCTCAAAATTAAATGTACATTCTATTCTAGTGCTTGAGAATCTTGTTGAAATGATGATTCTGATGCAGGATTTTTACCAATGGGGCGTGAGTTTCTGAATTATTAAAAAGCTCCCAGGTAATGTAGTAGATGCTGCTGCTCACAAACACACTTTGAAAAGACTTAGAGGCCAATAGGACTAGATCTAGAGGCAGCTAGATTATTAAAGGTGCATGTGGATACATGTTAACAGGGCAAACTGTTGTCAACACTGAAATTCATTAAGAACAAGAAACCCAAGGGAAGAGTGAATAGAAAATTAAGTGACCTGCAGTGACCAATGACCATAAGAAGCCAACATTCTAATATTAAATATATGCCAGCTTTCAACGTGTTGTCAAGTATCCCTATGTCCAAAACTGGCAGGGTAGCATTTTACTTTTTAAAAGCACTGACCCTGGAGTAAAACAGCCTGGGCTGGAATCCTTTCCCTGTAAATTACTTCTCTTTACCTCAGTTTGCTCATCTGTAACTTCACAGGGTTGTTGTGAGGACTAAGTTCATATATGCAGTGTTTGTAAAATTATTAGAACAATGCCTGGCCCTGTATAAGCACCAAATGTTTTTATTCAGTAATTACTAGTCTACTTAGCATATTTACTGTATACAAGTAGCCACCTAAAATCTTCATCAAAATACCCTTATTCAGCTAATGGGAGTAACTTCTTACAATTGTATCTTTAGTTATTTTAACAAAAACTTACTACTTATTACATTATCTTCCAGACCTCCTTGTGCACTGAACACATCTGACAGTGTAGTATTTGAAATGTGTGCTTAAAAAGTTGTTTACTTTACTTGAGGTTTACCAGTAATTACAGAACTCAATTCTAAAACACTGCAAAGACATGAAATAAATATGAACTGTCTCTACAAACACATCTTTATATTTACATGCAAGCTATTTATTTTACTTAAAGGCAGGTTCTATAGAAAAATCACTTCCTTAACCATCTCAGATAATGACATTTGAAGCAGTATAATTTAAGCAAGATACTCTGATCAATCTAAATTCATTTTTTGTTTACAGTTTAACTTATTTTGCAACAGTGGAGTTAATTATAAGAATACTAAAATTACCTCAAGCACATGCATAAAATCTTTAAATATTCGTTTTCTTTCCGACTCTAGAGTTATGTCCTCAAATGCTGGCTCTTTTACAAATCTCTCCCGGATCTGAAAAATTCAGGTAAGAGTACATGAATACCAAGAAAAGTATACCAATAAGACTAACAAGAATCACAACAGCAAGAGGAAACTATGACAGCTCCATCCCCTCAAAGTGTGTTAAATTTCTTTTCCTCTTAAGTCCAAACCATTTCCAATAAATATTCCTAAATGCAGGGTCAGAACTGAATTTATATTCTCAGTATATTTAATTTATACCCTACAAATAATTCAGCTTCTTTTTGTGGCTACAAAATGGGAAGGGAATTAACGATATTTTTATCTTCAATCGTAAAGCAAACAGATTATTAGAAAGAATTTACATTCATACATACATCTTCCCAGACAGCATCCAATTCTATTGGAGGAGTAGCTTGTTTCAACATACTCTTAAATGCAGATTCTTTTCGTTTCATTTTCCGAGCCTCCTCTTTTTCTCGTTCGCGTTCACGGGCTTCTGCCTTTTCTAGTAACTTTTAGAAAATCATATTTAATCAGTTATAATAGTACAACTGAAGTAATTAGTCCTTAATTTAAGCACTCTTCCATCATTTATAATGAGCCAATTTATGACACCAGTTAATTTGAGCAAAGGAAACTTCATCATTAGCCAATCATCTAAATAATTATTTTCTTTTACTTTACTACTCAGTAAAATCCTAGTCACATGCCCTCATTTCAGTAGCCTACAGCTGAAGTACTTTTAGCTGAATATATTAAAAGCTGTACTAAAGTAGTCATTTAGTACAAACGTAAAGCTAATTGTTTTTCATAGTAAAGATAACTTACACTGTTGAAAGCCAACTTAATATTTCCGGCATCTAATGTGGTTGACCTTTTAGTTGAACTGATTATGGCCACAAAGTCTTCAAAAGTAGTATTAACTTCGACTACAAATCCTTTATCCTAGGAAAGAGAAATCTTGTCAACACTAATAACACATAAATCAAAGAAACACAGTATCAAGGTCTATAATTAAAATATACTACAGATTAACAGTAAATAGTAAGTGTAGTGTTTACCTTTAGAATGTCTTTTATTATTTTCTTCTCATCATGATAACGTGCTTTAAGATCCTCAACATAAAACTTGAAAAGGTCAAGTGCAGTTGATCCTAATGAAAAAACTAAAGAAGTCAAAAGCTAGCTCTAACCAAAGAGCTGCAATTACTTTTTTGTTTATAAAACAAAATAAAGCACCCTTCCATTCCCCAACACAACCACCTGCCTGCCTCTCTGGCCCATCCCAACTACTATCATAACTATAAATTGGGAAGAAAAGAATCTCACCCGGTTGACCAAGCATATTAGTAAATCTAATGTCGGAACTAATTGTTGGATACAATTCCATCCAGGATGACATAGAATGTAGTTGTCCATGTTCGTGCAGTTCATCTAAAAATATCTGGGGAGTGAAAACCCAACAATAATAAAAACCCATTTTACTGAAAAGGCATCTTTAAGAACATTGGAGTATTAGTGTAACATCAAAACACATTTAAAAAAGGCAGTATTTGACACTCTTGCACCAATGGATCCCAAATAGGTTCAAGGTACAAAGAATACTTGCTCTTTGATTAAAGTAAAATCTCCTTTAAGGCAAAAACCTCTTCTGCATTTCAGAGAAAAGGATCTTTGAAAAACTACACTATTTCAGTTTAAAAGAATATATATAGAAATACAAGTTAACTAAAAACATTAGATGTCATCTCTGATAATAAGGTTAAGGAATGTGTTTACATGTTTCCTGTAAAATATACTTTTTGTTTTTAGACACAGTACCCAATAAGTTCTGGCTGTTTTTTTCTTTGTTTTCTTTTTTTTAATTAATAAATGTGGGCCTCTAAGAGGATATATTTTACTGAAGTAATACATAGAGCAGTTTGAAGAACCAAGACTCAACCTCATATCTGATTTAAAAACCCATTTCCTAGGGTGCCTGTGTGGCTCAGTCAGTTAAGCACCTGTCTTTGGCTCAGGGCATATTTCAGGATCCTGGATTAAGCAGCGCATCAGACTCCCTGCTCAGTTTGCTTCTCCCTCTGCCTTTCCCGACTCTTGTTAATAAATAAAAGCTAACAAAAAATAAATAAAACATATTTCCTTTCTTCCATGTTAATTTTATACCCTAAATCTAAATCTTTATATGCTTATTACAATTTCTGTTCTTTATCCATTTATAGTACTTGATTTTTCAGGGCAACATATTGGGACTTTTGTACTCAACAGTTTCACACTTCCTACTTCCCCAAATTCATAGGGTGTTTATTTCTATAAACAAATGTCTTTAAAGAAATATGGTCCAAAATTCTGCTTGTGAAATTTCTATGCCTGCACTGTTCAATATGGTAGACACAGGTCAAATGTAGCTTCTAAGTGCATAAGATGTGGCTTGTCTGAACTATGTCATCAGTATATAACACATGATGATTTTGAAGATTACAAAAAAAAAAAAACCTCTTTAAAAAATCTCAATTCCATATTAAAATAGTATTTTGGATATACTAGGTAAAATTAAAGATTACTAAAATTAAAAATACTAAAACCCTATATGAGGCATATCAATGTCCTAAATAAAACTATACACTTATCACTTCACTCCACTTCTCTTCCAACACTCTTGAATGCAAAAACAAAGTAACATGCTGATACCAGTTTTAGTAACAGTAATCAGAAACATAGCCATAATTTAGGCTTGACTAAATGACCCATGTGGACTTTACCTCAGAATTTCTCTTCCAGTTCCAGCACTGACATAATATATTCTACTTTCTGTGGCCCAGATTACCTTATTTTTTATTGTATTATTATTTTATCGTATAAGGTCTCCTTATTTTAAACCATTGCAAAACCTTCACGAGAGAGACCCCTTAAAGTTCAATGGTTGCAGAAGAGTATTAAAAAAACCTAAAAATATGCTCTTCCCTTCTTCTCAGGCACAAATTGTTCAGTTAAAATAAAATGTAGGTTTTCCAGGCTCCTTTGTATCTAGTTGTAGTCATGTGACTAAATTCTCAGCAGCTGAGTATGAAGTAGAGTAAAATTTCTACATCACTGGCTTTAAAAAAATAGAACTATCCTTTCAAGTTCTTCCAAGTTGAAATGTGATAATGTGAACAACAAACTCCTAATTATGAATAAAAGGCTAATAGCCTAGGGCAATCCTCAAAGTATAGGACAGAAGCATCACTATCACCTAGAAACTTCCTAGAAATGTACATTCTCAGAACCTACCCTAGACGTACTGAATCAAATTCTAGGGGTGAAGCTCCAGAAATCTGTGGTTTTAAGAATTCTTGGAATGACCCTACAGGAAACCACTACAATAAAAGAACCCCTAAGAGTAAGAAATATTAAGGTTTCATGGAAAGAGGGAATGCTTTTGGCTATGGCATTTAAGATGGTTTAGTGATCTTTGGCATGATAGTAAGAGTTTATTTAAAAGCCCTCTAGGTGGGATGCCTGGCTGGTTCAGTTGGTAGAGCATGTGAATCTTAATTTTGGGGTTGAGTCTGAGCCCCACATAGGGCAGAGATATTACGTTTAAAAAAAAAAAAAAAAAAAAAGTCCTCAGGATGATTTAGATGCACATTAAGTTTTGAGTACTCCTGCGTCAGGGAGTGGCAATGTGCCTTATCCGACACCAAAGAACTGTTATCATTAAAGGAGAAACAAACCTAAGTCACTGTATTTACCATTTATCTTAATACAGTGTTTAGTGGAATAGATCCTAGGTGGCTCAGCTGGTTACTCATTGGACTTTGGCTTGGGTCATGACCTTAGGTCCTGGGATCCAGTCCCATGTGGGACTCCCTGCTCAGCAGGTAGCCTGCTTCTTCCTCTCCCTGTCTTCCTGCTCACGTTCTCTCTCTCAAGTAAATAAAATCTTTAAAAAAAAAAAAAAAAAAAAAAAAAAAAAAAAGACTGTATAGATTTAAATTCTGGCTCCACTACTCAGTCACTGAATCTGGGTAAGTCAATTTGCCTCTTGAGTCCATTTCCTTATTTTATATAAATGGATATAACAAGAATAGTAACAATTCTTAGAAGGCTGTCATAAAAATTTAAGTGAATATCAATTTAAAATGTATAGCGGTATAAACAGTTAATGCTAACTGCTATTAATATATTATTGAAACGAGCAATCTGGTGAAATATGAAATGCAAAAACTCATTACTCCATGACATTCTTTTTTTTTTTTTTTTTTTTTTTTTTTAAAGATTTTATTTATTTGACAGAGATCACAAGTAGGAAGAGAGGCAGGTAGAGGGAGAGTGGGAAGCATGCTCCCTGCTAAGCAGAGAGCTCGATGCGGGGCTCGATCCCGGGACCCTGGGATCATGACCTGAGCTGAAGGCAGAGGCTTTAACCCACTGAGCCATCCAGGCGCCCCATGACATTCTCTATTAACGAGAGGTTAAGGAACTGGAGATGAAAATGAGCCACTGGCCGACATAAATAATATACAATTTCAACTTCTATGTACAGCATTTAAGAACTATGGCCCATCCCCAAACTATATACCCCGTATCATTCCCTACTATTCTCTAGACACTAAAAGTCAACTAATATTAATGATTCATCACACATATTTTTTCAGTCTTCTCTCATGCTATTCCTCTTTCCCAAGTGAAACCTAATCGATTTATCAGTGCTCACCTTAAATATCAAATTTTCTACAGCCTTTTATGTTTCCCTGGCCTAAAATGGCTATTCTCCTGGAGTTAAATGTATATGGATCCTCCACAAAGCCCAAGTTAATGATCTGGGATGAGGGAGTCTCAAAATTGTTTAAATCACTATTGAAACTAACCACAGTATGAAATTTAGAAAAGAGATTTTCTTTAATTACCTGAAAAGATTCTCTATTTTTACGCTGTCTTCTCCTTTCTCTCAGCAAACTCTTCTGTTTTTCTTCTTCTTCTTCCTTTTCTAAAGCTCGGATGTGTTCTTCAAAGCAAATTAAAGCATCTTCTTTATCCATGTCTAGAGATTTTCCCAGTTAAAAAAAAAATTAAAATGTCCAGTATCAGTAAGGAAAGCAATTTACATTAACTTTCTATAAATTTCAAATTCACCTTAATTAAATTCAAATTCACTTATAATTAAACTCAAATATGACTCATAATCATCTAAACAGGAAATGTTTATTTTTTAATTTTTTTTTTTTTTAGATTTTATTTATTTATTTGACAGAGAGCGATCACAAGTAGGCAGAGAGGCAGGCAGAGAGAGAGAGGGGAAAGCAGGCTCCCTGCAGAGCAGAGAGTCTGATGCAGGGCTTGATCCCAGGACCCTGAGATCACGACCTGAGCCGAAGGCAGAGGCTCAACCTACTGAGCTACCCAGGTGCCCCTAAATAGGAAATGTTTTAAAAAATTCGAACAACCTCATTAAAAGATACCTTGAATTCGAGGGTGAAATAAAGACCATGCACAAGACACAGTTAAGGAAAATAAAAATGTTACTGTAAAATTTGTCAGCAACATTACAACCACCGAAGGAGCTTTTCAGAGGATAGAATTTTAGGCCCTACTAACACCCACTGAATGACGCATGGTATTCAGAGGGGTAATTCACAAAGCTGTAATTTAAAAAGCAACTAGTAAGTCAGAACAAGAACCTGGGTAAGCTTAAAGCAGGATAATGCTAATACAATTTTTGGTGTTTGCAAATCTCTAAAGCCATTACCTCAAGGAGACAGTCTGAAGAAAACTGTGGTAATTAATCTAGTTCAAACTAAATTACACTAAAATAGCAAAAAACAATTCAGACTTGATCTATGACAAACATACCAGATATTTTAGTATCTGATAAAGTTAGTATTTTCTACTTGAATAATGAAACTCAATGATACTCTACTTGGAAAACAACAAAACGCCGTTATCAGTAATGGACAAACAAGGGGTTCCTGGTGGCTCAGATGGGTAAGTGTCTCTGACTCTTGATTCTGGCTCAGTTCAAGAAGAGCATTGGGAGACTGAGCCCTGCATCAGGCTGGGTGTGACAGTCTGCTTAAGATCTTTCTTTCCGGGGCACCTGGGTGGCTCAGTGGGTTAAGCCTCTGCCTTCAGCTCCAGTCATGATACCAGGGTCCTGGGATTGAGACCCGCATCGGGTTCCCTGCTCAGCGGGGAGCCTGCTTCCCCCCTCTCTCTGACTGCCTCTCCACCTACTTGTGATCTCTCTCTTAAAAAAAAAAAAAAAAAACTTTCTTTCCCCTTCCCTCTGCCCCTCCCCAACCTAAAGAAAAAAAAAAAAAAGGCGGCGGGAATCAACAAAAAACAATTGTGTAAAATTCAGTTAGTCATCTCATAATAAAAAAGAATTTTTTGTTATTGGACTTCTAAAAAACCTTTCTCCTAATTAGTCTTTATATTCTTACTCTGCAATTCCTCATCTTCTGCAAAAGTTGGATTATCCATCAGATACTGCTGGGCTTCAGACCAGGTAGTAGAGTATGTTACATTAGCCATGTTGTCAAGTATGTTTTTTAAGGCTTCCCAGTTTCTCTTCCGTAACTGCTTTGCTTGCTCCTAAATCAAAAGAATGAATACACATTTGAGGTTCAAAGAAAGTATGGTATTTGAACTGCAATCAGTGAGTTTCTTTACATTCTAAATGATGCCCAAATTTCATGTTACCCATTTACTTTAAATTAACTTTTTAAAAAATAAACACTAATTTTCCAATGATCCTGTCAAACTTCTTAACCTGGTAACTGCCGACCTTCAATTTTTTTTTTTTTTTTTTTTTTTTTACCTCTCTTTAAGAAGTTGGAATCTGGAAACCGTATCTCCCCAACAACTCCATAAATCTCTCTTCCTGTAACTATGCATTATAGAAAGGAGTCGCAAACTAAAGTTACTATCAGCAAGTCACATGATAGGCAAATTTCACAGTCTTCAACCACTTTCAGTTATGTTCAAATTTCTGTTAATACTTACATTTCTATGTATCTCAAGAATGAGTAACCCATAACTTACTGCATAATAAAATAGATATGAGGTGTTTTAAATCCTGCAAGCTCCTTTTAGTGGTAACAATTATATATTACTGACATTTTTCTACAGAAAACTTACATAAATGCATTACAAACAAAATTACTGAGTATTTTAAAAACCTAATGAGTTAAAAAAAAAAAAAAAAGTGGGCAGAAGATAGCCAGTTAACGACAATTCAAGTAACAGTTGGATAAATCTGCACATCGTGTGTCCACATCAGTACTATTACAGGAGCTATCCATTTATAAATCTAACTTTTAATAAAGAGATCTGCTACACCACATAAATTGAATAAAGCAAAACAAAAATGGACATGGTATAAAATAACTCCTAATCAGAATGAAGAAATATCTTGTTTTACCTATAAATACTAACAACTAAGAATGAATAATACCTTTTCTTTTTTTGAAAGAAAGAATAAAACATCTTCATAGATTTCAAGACGATCACGTTCCGATATCGCATTCCAGACTTCCATCTCTCCAAACATTTGCTCAGCTTTTCTAGTAGAAAAATTAAACATTACTCTATATTACTCAATAAAAATTCATTTTAAGCTATTTTAATTTTATGGTAAGCTTAAAACCACCCGATGAACACTCTGAATTCATGAGTATATTATACAGAAAAACTCTTGGATAAATAATAGAAAATGAACAAAATAGCTCAGGCCTCCATTCCTCCCTATAGATGGAGTGGATAATTTTTTTTTTAAGATTTTATTTATTTATTTGTCAGGCAGAGATCACAAGTAGGCAGAGCAGCCGGTGCAGAGAGAGGGGGAAGCAGGCTCCCTGCTGAGCAGAGAGCCCGACGTGGGGCTTGATTCCAGGACCCTGAGATCATGACCTGAGCTGAAGGCAGAGGTTTAACCCACTGAGCCACCCAGGTGCCGCAATTTTTTTCTTTTTTAAAGATTTATTTATTTGAAGGATGTCTGGGTGGCTCAGTTGTTAAGCATCTGACTTCAGGTCAGGTCATGATCCTGGGGTCCTGGGATCGAGCCCCACATCGGGCTACCTGCTCAGCGAGAGGCCTGCTTCTCCTTTTCCCACCCACCCTACTGTGTTCCCTCTTGTCTGTCAAATAAATAAAATCTTTAAAAAAAAAAAAAAAAGTATTTATGTGAGAGAGTGAGAGAAAGAGGGATGAGGAGGGTGAGAGAGGAAGGGAGAGGCAGGGAGAGGGAGAATCCCAAGCAGATGGCTCAGCTGAGCAAGGATCCTGATGTAGGGATCCATTTCATGACCATGAGATCATGACCTGAAGTGAAACCAAGAGCTGGACACTTAACCTACTGAGCTACCCAGGTGACCCAAGGAGCAGATAATTCTAGTTGAGCCATGTTTTGTAGTCAAGATTTTATTTCTTAGGGTAGCTACAGATACTAACAAACTGTCCATGGAACTAAATTACAGGCTTCAAAAAGTTGCCAGAAATTTAGGTAATATATAAAATTGGACTATTTAAAGAAATGAAGAAACTTTGCCAATGCTATTCTAGAAAACTCAGGAAAATAAGAAAGTACATATGGAAAATGAACTTACTGCAAAAATGTTAAATTTCAAATTATATATAACATACATGTATGTGTACATGTGTGTGTATATACATGTGTGTGTTTGTGTATGTGTGTGTATATATATGTATTTTTTTAAAGTAGGCTCCACACCTAGTGTCAAGCCCAATACAGGGCCTGAACTCACAACCCTGATAGCAAGACCTGAGCTGAGATCAAGAGTCAAATGCTTAACTGACGAAGCCACTCAGGCACCCCTCAGTTCTTATATTAAGCAGAAAGAAGTCAGGCTTTAATTATTACATTTAATCTACCCCTTTGTTTTAGTCTCTAATTAATAATTCAGTAAGTCTATAAAGTCAAATTCCACATTTAACACTGATTTATTTACCTTTTACCTTACGAAACTGCCCCAACTCATAGTTACTTAGCTTTAATGAGCATCCATATTGGATTAGTTACTACACTTGACAAAAATGGCACAGAAACAGTGCAGTAAACATATACCATGCATTACTAAAAATCTTACTTATATCTGGTTGTGGAAGTCATTTTCTCATGATTCTCAAGAAAACGCTGAAAGGATTCTTTAGCCTCTTTGTATTTTGATCTTGCTTCTTCTTTTTCTTCTTTTTCTGTCTGGACTTTATAAGCATTGAAGGCTTGCTTTTTTTCACTCAATTTTGCTAAAGCACTAAATTGAAAAAATACCATGTAAGAGTAAATGAAGGTAGGACGATCAAATGTCAATGCTTTGAAAAAAAATGATTTCATTCACTAATTATGAAAATTTCAGTAAGATACTAAAAATTAAGAAACAATTACAGAAAATAATTTCTACTTTAAAAAATTTCTAATTTCATCTGTACTCAAATTGTATGACATGTCTTTTGGCTTTTCTGGTTCATATCTGACATAAAACAACTGTTATTGGTATCTAAGAGAACACAATGAAAGTAAAAAATTATACTATTTTACACAATTTTTAACATGCTATGGTTGGAAAAATAAATTAAAAACCTTAAGTGTTACCTGTATCGTGGATCATTAATGATCATTTTCATAGCTTGTTCCCATGAAGCATTAGATGGTACCCGCTGAAAACAATTTAATGACAAAATTAAAACTTTGCACAAATACTGTAAAAGTCATACAACAGGAAATAAAGTATAATACTCACTGCAAACATCAAGCACTTCCCTTTGCTCAAGTTTGAAAGAGGTCTAATAATTTCTTATTGAACCAAGGCAAACCTGGGTAATATACATATAAACTAAAAAGAAAGCTTAAACTCATATTTAACAGAGCAAGAGTACTTATCTTAAGACCTTTGATTAAAAGGTAAACAATTTTTTGAATAAAAACAATACAGAGGTAGAATGTACTGTATAGTATGCTGTACACAAAAATTTCTTTTTGTACACAAGAATTTTTTTGGTGAAAATCAGTTTCATAAAAATATTCTTCAAAAAAGGGAAATTTAGTTCATTTTTGGTTATGACAGTTTATAAAATTACTATTTTCAATAAGGGCATCAAGGTACTGACTGCATTAAACAGTAACTTTATTAGATAATTATGTCATATAAAAATCTTTAATACCTTTTCTTTCAATAATTCTTTAAATGCTTGCTTTGCCTCTTCCTTTGTATTCCAGGTATAGGTTTTCTTTGCTGGTTGGCTTTCCTCCTCTTCTTTTTTGGGAGTAAAACTAGAGGGAAATTCAAACATTTTATAATTTAAGTAAACATTTGCTTCACTTAGAAAAGCAATATTTTGATTATTTAAGTGTTCACTACTGAGGTTAAATTCTACAATTTCAGAATAAATTCTCCTATATGAATCCTACACATTTACCTAAACATAAAGGCATAAAATTAATAGAGTTTTTTCCTGAAACATTCAGTTATTAGGGGAATGGAGGCCTCTAAAAGTAACAATTATACTGAAACATTAATTCCAGCAATCCACAAATGAATACTTTTAAATGGTCTATAAAACTTACCCAGTGTCTTCATTTCAGTGCCTTAATAACTAAGGATTTGGGCAAATTTGCATAAATATAAAAAAGATGCTAAGGATCTAAATCAGGACGGGAATACTACAATTCATATGCCAAATCTAGCCCATTGTCTGTTTCTGAAAATAGTTTTTTACTCATGAGTTTATATACTGTTTATGGCTTATTGTGTGCTACTATAGCAGAACTGCATCATTGTGACAGAATTTATGATCCATAAAACGGAAAATATTAACTCTGATAATTTACAAAAAAAGTATGCCAAACACTGATCTCAAACAAAAAGAATTAACATACCCCAAAATTATCAACTCTACCAGTTTGGTGGTCTTTATGAAATGAAAAGGTCATATAATCCTGACATCCCTTCCTATATATAAAGGGGAAAAAATGAAGTAAACAAAAAGTAGAATACTTCAAGGAAGGACTGGAGCAAATACTAACAACTACAAAAAATATATTCCCACCATCTGAGTCAAGTAACCTTACTTTGGTAAGGTTTATTTATTTATTTATAATTATAATTTATAATTAAATATTTATTTATTTAAAATTATCAGAAATAGTATAAAGGGCCCAGTCAAAATAACAGCTATAAATGGTCTATAATGCAGTAATTAAAAGATTATAATGACTCAGGCACTTAAGGAAATACTAGAAAGAAAATAAACAGGAACTATTTGTTGCTAAAATTATGAAAAACAAATTACTGCAGAAAAAAATGAAGTATAAAAAGATATTTAAAAAAATTATCCCCCAAAGCTTAAATATCTATCAGAACACTGAAATTATGTATATGTAAATAATGAAATAACATGCCATCACTCAACATGATGGGGTATGTCAACATAAAAGATATCACATATAGGTTTAAAATAGGTATAATGCATACATTTTTTTTTTTTGAAGATTTTTATTTATTTGACAGAGATTACAAGTAGGCAGAGAGGCAGGCAGAGAGAGAGGCGGAAGCGGGCTCCCTGCAAAGCAGAGCCTGATGCGGGGCTTGATTCCAGGACCCTGGAATCATGACCCAAGCTGAAGGCAGAGGCTTTAACCCACTGAGCCACCCAGGCGCCCCATAATGCATATATTTTTAAGTGCATAGAAAAAGGGCAGAAGGAGGGTGCCTGGCAGGTTCAGCTGAAAGAGCATGCAACTTTTTTTTTTCTTTTTTAAAGACTTATTTATTTGACAGAGAGAGACACACCGAGAGAGGAAATACAAGCAGGGGAAGTGGGAGATGGAGAAGCTGGCTTCCCGCCAAGCAGGGAGCCCAATGTGGGGCTCAGTCATAACCTGAGCCAAAGGCAGACGCTTAATGACTGTGCTACCCAGGCATCCCAGAGCATGCAACTCTTGATCTTAGGTTGTGAGCTGGAGCCCCAGTTGGGTGTAAAGATTATTTAAAAAATAAAACAGGGGTGTGTGAGTGGCTCAGTTAGTTGAGCGTCTGACTCTTGCTTTTGGTTCAGATCATGCTCTCAGGATCCTGAGATGGAGCTCCATGTTGGGCTCTGGGCTCGGGGAGTGGGCTTGGGGGTCTGCCTTCCCTCTCCCTCTATCCCCCTCCCCGAATGAGTACACGTGATCTCTCTCTCTCTCAAATCTCTTAAAAAACAAAATAAAACTTAAAAAAATAAATAAATAAAAAGAGCCGAAAGATGTAAATAAAACGTTACTCTTCTATGCCTTCAAATATACCATATAGATTCCTTTTTCAACATTTTTTATTTAAAGATTTTATTTATTTGACAGAGAGAGAGAGAGAGAGAGAGCGAGTGCGCGCACAAGTAGGCAGACAGGCAGGAAGAGAAAGAGAGGAAGGGAAGCAGCGAGCTTGATGTGGGGCTCGATCCCAGGACCCTGGGGTAATGACCTGAGCCGAAAGCAGAGGCTTTAACCCACTGAGCCACCCAGGTGCCCCCCTTTTTCAACTTCTAAAACAGGAAAAATTTTAAAGTGATTTTCAACTTTGGGAAACATACATAAGAAAAATTTAAAAAAGTATATTTACAAGAAGGAGTTGGAAGATGAGATCAGTATGCCTAAGTATTAAGATGGGTGATCATGTTTGGAACTTGACACCATGGTTCAGTTTCTTAAAACCTATGTGAACATCATTAAAATCAAGAAGCATGGCTCAAATTTTATATCTGTATAAAGCACAGCCAGATGAAATATGACCACATGACATGGAACATAAGTACATGTAAACTATAAATTGACAGATGCAGCTGTCTGCCATATTAAAAAGTTGTAGCAATTTAATTACAGTAACAGTTTTGCTCATACGCCCTACTAAATATTTTTGTCTACTTAATTTTTGCTTGATTTGATCAAACTAGCACTTCCTTTCAGGGCTTTGCTAAGTCATATTTGAGACTGTTGTAAAATAAAGAAAGTAGTACTAATCCTGTCTTTATTTAAAATTTTGTTATTTTAATAATCAAGGATTTTTTGCATTAGTTTTGATTTAAAATTACAGCTCCAGAACTGACATATCTTGTTTACTAAGTTGGTTGGTACCCCGTTTTAAATTTGTACCTCACCCTCTACCTCTGAATTCTGCTTCCTAAACCTTCTGAGGATTAGTTTTCAACAGTTTAAGAGCATGACTTCGCAAAATTCAGCCTTGATTATTTTAGATAATGATTCATTATTTTAGATAATGATTCATTATCATTTAGATAATGACTCATGTTTTGAGTCACAAAAAAATTTTAAACACTCAATGGCCACCACATGAACTGGCAATTTCTTGCATTAATGAAGTCTGGTACTTATCTACAAAAGTCAATAAACTTACTCAGCTACGGTTTCCTGCTTAGCTGTTTCATCTCCAGTATTACTGGATACTTCCATGCTCTGTTCCTGAACAGCAGGAGTACTAGTAAGTTGTGCTTGTTCTTCAGTTGAAATTGTCACTGTATTCTCGTTATCTACAACGGTAGCAACAATTGATGTAACTTCAGGCTCGGGAACAACTGGACCAGTTCCACCCACAGTATTCGAAGCAGAGGTGGAAGCGCTGGCGTTGGCAGCAGCGGCGGCGGCGGCGGCAGCGGCTGCAGCAGCAACAACAGCAGCGGCAGCTTCCGCAGCAGCCATGGTGCTCATGGTGGTCGGAATTTCTGTTGTAGGAACAGGGGCTGCTGATGTTGTAGTGCACTCTTCTTGCTTACTGTGCATTAAAAACGCAACAAAAAACTGGTCATCTCATTAAGTAATAATCAGAAAGCCAAAAAATACTAGTTTTTATCACAAAATCAAATGACTGAGAGGAACTATAAAAGGGAGAAAGGCAATGTGGCAAACTATAAGCCACCTGAAAAGATGAAAACCACAGAATGAAACTGGATTACTTTGATTTAACGGAGCAAACATTCAGGATAATATAGGATAGGGACTCATGCAACACTCTGCACTTCCAAAAAGCCCAGTAATTGTTTTCATTCATAAAATGCCCTACTATCAGATTGTATTATATACATCATAAAATGTGGCCTAGATCATAAATTTCTGTAATAAGTTTAAAATTTTATCCATTTCATATATTAAAAGGGAAACCTGAATACAGGAAGACATATATATTTCACCTATTCCCAAATTAAATCAAACCAAATTTTGGACTTTTCTATAACACAGCCTTAATTCAAAGGATGCAATCCAAATTCCAACAATCACGGTCTAGTAAAGTGTCATTTGTATATCTTGAGTAAATATCCTTCTCCCTGCTCCCAGTCCTCCAAAGACATCAAACCATCACCCTCACGTTAAATACTATTTATACTATAAAGCAAATAGTTAAAACAAGAATGCTACATATAGGAGACACCAAATTTGTAAATCGTACTGATACTCAAAATTACTTACCTACTTTCTTCAGCTTTGATCATTGCTATTAAAGAGAAAAAAGAAAAGTCACATATGACATGGTTTTTAAATACAATCAATGAAAATAAACATTAAAGGGAGATAAAGAGAAATTTCATACAATAAGATTTAATTTACCATCCGAAAAAACAAACTTTTTCAGAGCAAATTATTGCTCCAAAGTTCCAGGGCAGCAATTAAAGAATGAAGACAAATTTAAATAACAGCAGTTTTTAGGAAAGTTTCTCTGCACACTGCTACTTTCCCAAAGGCTGCTGGCTACTGCAAAAACTCTCTGAAAATATCTGTATAATTCTGGAACAAAACAGTATTTTCCCCAGGGGTAAAACTATATGTTTGTTTGTTTTTTTTTTTCAAGATACCAAATTCAAAATGAGACCAAATTCATGATGAAATTCCAGCACAAAATACTAGCATTGACAGGTAGATAGATAGTTATACACACCAACTATTTTGTAGTAGGGTTATATCAGAAATGAGCTTGATATTTCTCACATGAATAAAATGGGAATCTACCTATCTACAATATTATTATTAGCCAATGCTAGTATAGAAATTTAAAGAGCTTTAAAGATTTGCATTCAGTATTTCAGCTTTTATTCCAATTAAAGTAAATTTTTCTTTATGGATAACAAAAGTATTCAGCATCATTAGCGAATGAGGTGGTCCATGTAAGTAACAAAGTTGAACTTTATGAAAATATTTAAAAAAACTTATCCCCCTTTAATGTAAACCATTTCTGAAAGTATATTGAGAATGTCTGACAAAAAGAAGCCATCATTACTAACATAAATTAACATATTTTTAGGATATAATGATGATCTAATAAGCTAATTATGTGACACAAGAAAAAGGTAACTAGACTTAAGACCACAGAGCCTTTAGGAAATGTTTATTCTCTTTACTGTCAGATGTCATTCCACACTGCAGACTATTATAGCCTCCATTTCTAAAATCTACTGCTTTTAAGTTAATAATTTATTTACCAGATTCTATTAGAAATGAGAGTAAAAGAACTAACTTTTCAATTCTCACTCTAATCTCTGCTATTTGAAGAACTGGGTTTCATATTAGGTAGTATTTCCAGATTTTCAGGGGTATTTTGAACAGTTGAGAATAATGAAAAATACTCCCTTTGTAAGAAAAGCAGACATTTTGTTTAATCCTCCCATAACATAAAGGCTATTTTACAATGTTATGCTAAAATAATATTAGCATTAAATGTATAGTTTGACAATATATTAAAAAATTTAAACTGAACTCAAGGCTCTCTGCTATCCGCCACATGGGTTAAATCACATATTGTATGTATATACCAACACTCACAGTTGTATTTAAATTATTGTACATGATGCCCTTATTCAATTTTCTAATGGTAAATTAATTTTTTAATCAAAGTATAATTTTAAAAGTCACAAGCTCATTTATAATATAACCCTTTAATGAATTTTTAATTAGAGATTTCTCACTGCAGATTTACCCAATCATGGTTAGTGAACATTAGTAACAAACTCTAAAATTGTTAAATAATGACAGAAAATGAATTATCAAAGCAGCTCACCATGCAGGTTTGATTTTGTAATAAGACTTCCAGCAACAATGGTATTCTGGTATCCTAGTTTCAGTGGAATCAAATCAAATAAAAATCTATTTAAAATCTATAGAACTGATATCTAGAGCAACAAGAAAATAAGAGCCCATAAAACTGTTACACCATTTAAAATGTTCTAATCATTTAATTTTTAAAAATAAGACCTGTGTTTGAACAATCCTATTTATAAAGGATTGTTTCAACGTGAATGACATAGATATGTAAAAAATTAACATTAAAAATTATTTTTTTCTGTGTTACCTTCAAGATCCTCAAGTTCTTTAGGTTTGGCCCAGCGGGATTCTTTTGTTTGAGAGTTATAATAGTAAGGCTTTCCAGAATCAGATTTGTATTCCTTCCAGGGACATTTAGATAAAAGTTGCTAAAGGGAAATAAAAATCTTCAGTTAACAGTGATGTATTTAGCATCACTCATCATTCACATTACTGTTTCCCTAAATAACAATCTGTACAAATCAAACACTTTTGAGATAAGCCACCAATTACAGAATACTTAGTAGGTAATGTTATTTGAAATATTATTTAATCTTTACAATAATACTGCAACATCCATACTGTTATTTCAAATTTATACTGCTACTTACAGAAAATAACTTATTTAAGATAATATACCTAATAAAGGGGCAGAAGCAAGATTCAAAACCAGGTCTATGTAAATTTCAGATCCTATTTGTTGTTGCTATTTACACCCCATCATAGGTAAAATTTATCATACATACTTCACAGACTTCTCAAATACTAACAAAAGTAGGAAAAAGAAAAAACTGGGAAAAAGCAAAATGTGGTTTACCCATGCTTAGATATCAGTTTTATGGCTAATAATTTATTAAACCTATGCAAACTATCTTCTGTAAGGAAACAAAGTAAGTATGATATACTTAAAACCTAATGTACAAAACCGCTTGGCGTGCATGAGAATGCTACTGAAAACTCCTATTTAGATGGTGTCTTGGTGATGATATTTAACGAAAAAATAACTACCTGTATCAGTACTGGAATTAAAAAAAACAAAAACAAAAACAAAAACAAGAACCAGTCTCTGTCAACCTCCCATCCCAAGTATTGCTATGCATATTAGTGTGGTGACCTAGAAAATATTATATCCTCAAACTCCTTCATTAAGAAAGAAAATAAAGATATGCTGCCAACCTGGAAAAATCTCTAACTATAGCTTGAAATGCCAGATCAACTCTTACTTAGGACTCCAGAGTTCTTAATTAAACCATTTACAATAGTGCTTATTCAATTTACTCCTTCAATCTAATTTCCACACTATATATTATGAATGATAAAATTCAAAAAGAAATACACACACTTTGCAGGGGTTTTTTCCACAAAGACAATTTCCCACTCTAAAAGAAGGATACTTATATTTTTAATTTAATTCCATCTCCATTACCTCAAACTGAGAAAATTTTTAAAAATTCACCGGAAGACATTTTCAATCACCTAGGTTTGCTTAAAGGGAAAAGTTTAAAATGTGAATCTAGGGATGCCTGGGTGGCTCCAATGGTTAAGCATCTCCCTTTGGCTCAGGTCATGATCCCAGAAGCCTGGGATTGAGTCCCCAGTCAGGCTCTTTGATCAGCAGGGAGCCTGCTTCTCCCTATACCTGCTGCTTCCCCTGCTTGTGTACGCCCTCCTTCTCTAACAAATAAATAAATAAAATCTTTAATAAAATGTGAATTTAAAGAATAGAGGGCAGAAAGAGTGTCCTTTTGCTCTTCCAATTTATTTTTAATTTGATGCCACCTGATAAGGTTTACTGAGCAGGGGCAAAAATCAATGAACAAAATTGGTCTGTCCTTCTAAGAGTCAAATATTCATAAAATCCTAAGAAAAAAAATGACTCAATCTACTTGACAATCCCTAATTTTAAAGCCTCAAACTTTTACCTCAGCAGGTGTTTTCAGATCATCTGGTTTCTCCCAAGTAGACTGTTTTGTTTCAGTATTGTAGTAGTAAGTCCTTCCATCAGGTGACTTATGCTCAGTCCACATTGATTTCTAAAAAAAAAAATTCAAATTATTTAACAGTGTTATGACAGTGAGTATCAGTTTTCATTAGTTTCATTAACAATATACAAAGAAATTAGAAGTATAAAAACAGGCATACTTTTCACAGTTTAAGTCATTTAGAATAATTTACTAGTGTAAGCAGTAGGGAGAAAACTGAAAAAATAAGACTATTTTACAAGTATTTCAAAAGTGACATGGACCTATTGAGGTTTTAGAATCTCTATATTTTACAAAGTATCTCAGAAGTATAAGGATAGGAATGTTTCTCCTAAAAACGGGTAATATTGTAACTAATGCACAAAGATAATCTATATGCAACACAGATTATTTTAGCTATGCCTTATAGCTAAAATATATGAAGTAGATGCTAATGTTGTATTAGGTGGATTGATCATGAGCTCAATAACTTGAATATTTACATCAAGTTGGACAAAGCTCCAGACTGAAATGCCATAAAGATGCAGCTGTCAAAACTAGAAAGGATGGGTTTTGGATGATAGAATTTAACAATGAAGGTGAAATTTAACAGGGATAAAATGTGCATCCAAACGCCTCAACATAATATGGGTGAGAAAGTTTTATGTGACACTAGTTTGATACAGAATATAAGACCACTCTTGGACCCAGAAGAACTACTAAGAACCTACTAAAAGTTGCTAGTAAAACCTCAGGCATCAATAAAGATGATGCCTCAAATAAATGCTGGTTTGGAGTTTTACAAGGTTCCCATACATACACACATAAAATAATAATAAAAGGGGTAAGTAAGAAGAAACTTTGAGAGGTGATAGGCGTCTGTGGTCTTGGTGGTGACTATTTTCAGGTATGCATTTATTCATCAAATCATCTGGTTGTACACATTGAATATATAGTTTGATACGTCAATCATACCTTAATAGTTTTTTTTTAAAGTTCATTTTTACAAGGAATCATGAATGAATTAATTACTGAATGAGATCAAAGGTATTAAGTCCAGTTCCAGATACCAGATTATTTAGACAGTAACAAAGTATGCTTGAAAGAGGGTTAGAGAAGATGTATGTATCACATTTCTTCAAATCTAAGACAAAACATTATACATATCTCTAAGAATGAAAAAGTAAAATCATCTTCGAACTATTACATACTTTTTAATACTCAGATTTTACATTACACTTCTTAAAGACATATTCTTAGACACTGATTTTTATCACAATTGTTTTTTTGAATAAGTACAAAGGCTTCACACCAAGACCATTTTTTATATGAGAGCTGCCAACATCCATTATATTCCACACATCATCATCCCCTTTGCTATCAAAAATATTGGTAATGCAGCATTTGTTAAAACAAAAACAAAAAACTAAAATCACCAGTGCTTGTCCTTAACTATCTTCTTCCGTACTTAAAGATGACCTTTTTTTTTTTCCTCATCAACTTTATTGAGAAATAGCACATACCTACTTTTGATTTCTGGTTTGGGAATGTGGCTCAACACACATCATTTCATTGCTTTTTCTACCCTCTCACCATAGTCATTTTATCCCAAGCTAATATGCTATGCCATTACTTCTAGAACTTTCTTTCAAACCACTGACATGCATTCTTCTGATGTTGGCACTTTTTGTTGTTCAGTCATATACAACTAAGCCATAACTGCTGCCTGGCGAATGGAGATCATAAGACACAATGGATTATAGGATGAATCTCAATTCCAGACACATTCGGTAGTCAAACTAAATATGCTAAGTGATATAAGGAAATGTGGTTTTGCAAAATGTTGGGATGGAGAACAAGAAAAGGTGATTTAAGAACACAAATTAATGTGATTTTCAGACAAGCAGATGAGGGAAGTTTTTCTAAAACTTCCATGAAGAAAACTGGAGTTATTGTGAAGAAGGAATTATAAATAGCCATTTGAATTCAAAGAAAAATGTTGATAAAATTTGAGCTTTCTGATAACTAAACATTTGTCTCCTCTTATACAGATTAAGTCATCAACGTGACTATTTACAAAATGGACTCCGCATAGTATAGCAGGATAGTTAAGGTAGTTCAAAAGGTATGTTAAATTCTTTAACTTATTCTAACACTGTGTGCAGGATAGGACAACTACAATCTCTCTGGAGCAAACATTATAGTAACTGCTGGAAAATATTTAGCTTGATGTTACTTTAAAATCTAACCAAAAGGTGATGTGATTTAGAGATGTATGGAAGCTTCAACTGTACGAGTATTGCTTTATTTGACAAAGTAAATTCTGCGAAGGAAGACAGAAGTTTGTATTTCTTTCATATATATATACATATATATATATATATATGTATATATATACATATATATATATTTTTTTTAAAGATCTCAATAGCATCTCAGAACTGCACTAAAGAGAAATCTGCTAAGTTCCAAAATTATACTTAAACTTCCCAAGTAACATCTGCTAAAGAGCACTCAGAAAAGAGGAAGTTCACCAGAAACAAACTCATGAAAAGATGGAATTAAAAAGGGACAAAGTACACTTGGACCAAATAATAGGGATAAAGAGGAGAAATGTACAAACCAGTAAAATAAACAATAAGAAATTTAGTATTCACTAGTTATTATTTTATTTAAGCCTTACAACTATATGACAAAGCAGTATGAACAGTATCCCCATTTTTCAAATAAGAAAACCAAGGCTTAGGAGGGTTAGTAAACTGCTCAGAGTGGTCCAGGAAGTAAAAAAAGCTAGAATTAATTCAAATTTTCTTCTAAAGACCATATTTTACCCACACAAATGTTGTGTCAAAGATACTATATTCAGGACAGTCTAGATGTCAATAATGACAGATAAATTTCTGATCTACCAATGAGTGGTAAGCACTGTTAATTGCTTTATATCAATTCCCAAATTAATTCTGTTAACAACCCTGCCAACTATTTATTATCTCCACTTTATAAGAAGAGGAAACAGAACACAAGAAAGTACAGGAACATGCCCAAGGTAACACAGCTGTCTAGTGAGTTCATTACAACATTGTCCTGCAGTACCCACTAAGTTCCTCTTAAAAAGCAAGGCTTCAACACTTGGCATTAAGAGAAACAGAATCATTTCAAAGAGGAATATAAATTCTGTACTAATGCCTTAACTAATATACCAAATCTACTTATAGAAGTCAATTCTGGAGAAAATTATTTATCTGATAAGTTTTTGCACCTTTTCCTTATATATATCTAATTTGCAATTTAAAATAAAACTGTACCTTGCTTCTGGCCAAAACTAGTAACTAATATTTTACAAGAAAAACTTATAAACAAACGTACCTTAAATGCTGAATATAAGATGAAGAATGCCATGAAATATCAATGGATATATGAATAAACTAGCAACTGTAAAGTTGTCTTCATAGGCTAAAACATATGACTTAGGCAAATAGTTACATTAAGTACGGAGTACAGCACAGTCTAATCGAAAAACTTATTTTCCTAAAAATTACTATTTTTTAGTAACAGAACTTTCTGAGCAATAAACAAACACTGCCTATAAAATATTTAGACTGTCCGTGCTTAATCAGAGAAAACCTAACAAAGACTTAGATGTGTATTCTGAATGGGTCAAAACCAGGACATTATTTTTAACCATAGGTGATTTGCTTTGAGGACTTTTAGGAACAATTAAGATGATCCCTGCACTGGAACTTTAGTATTACTTTGCACTTTTGTCACAGATGATAGCCTTCCCCAAATTATTTTATTACTTTGACAGTTACTGTATTAAGAAAAAACTGTCAACACAAATGGCAGTTCCGGGGAATCAATCAAAAGTCAGCATTTTCACAAATGATAAACTAGAAGCATAAATTTGCAAAGTAAGGCATTAAAAAACTATCATCCTTAATATACAAAAATCTATTACAATCAATAAGATAATCTAATGGAAAAATAAACATGACCATTAATACAACTCAATACAGATAACATAATTAGATATTCAACTTCATTAGTAAATCAAGGAAGCATACATTAAATGAAAACTTTTTATTCTTCCTGTAACTGACAGCTGAAGACTTAGTATAGATGTTAAAAGGGCGTGAAGAAAAGTACCCTGTCACTCTAGTGTTGGGAATGGAATTAGAACTGGTTCGCTGGCAATTTACTGGTTCTCATCAAAACTGAAAATGCAAACAAACAAAAGAAAAAGAAAAGAAATACAAACAACCTCCTGATGCTGATATTTCACTCCACAGAATCTCGCCTACATAGTTACAAAGATGTACAAGAATGTTCTCTACAGGATTACTTTTTTTTTCTACAGGATTATTTTAATGAGGAAAAATTAGTGATAATTCAACATCCACCCATAGGAAAACCATTCAATTAGGGTCCATTCTTACTGTAGATTTATCGTATGGAGATCTGTTTTTTTAATATAATAGAAAGTGTCTAAGATGCAGTTTTAAATATAGAATGAGACATTGTGATAAAGTAGCAAAATACACACAGAAAATATTTAAAAGGAAAAAATGCATATACATAATTATCAAGAGCTGATATACTTTTCAGAGACCAAAAAGCTTGTCAACAACTGGGTAGTGAATAAATTCACTACTCAAACTATATAAACACATGTACATCAGATAAACATTTATACATACATGAGTATTTCTGTAGTAAAGTGGAAGTTCAACTGAATGAAACCAAAAAAACATGACTAAATGTAAATGTAAACACTAAACAGGCAGAAAAATCCCCTCAACTACTCTAAACAAGGAAAACTAAGAAAAAGCCAAAATGTAAATTAGCATTAAGGAAGAACATAATCATGATCAGAAGATTTGCAACCAATTCCCAAAATCTAGAGAAAATAATTTCCTAAGACTATTATAATTTGCCCTAGAAGAAACATATCATACATGAATATTCCAATTACCGTAGAAGCATCTGAAAGATACCCAACCAGATAATTTCACAGACCACCACATAAGCTTTAAAGAACACAGAATTATTATGTCCTTGTTTCAGGTCACAGGAAAAGATGAAAACCTCTTTATTAATAATAAAACTCAAAAGAAAAGGTATCAAAAAAGAAAAGCAGGTAATGCTACTTATAAATATAAATCTTAAAAATTTAAATATAACATTAGCCAAGAAAATCCTGCACTGTATATACTCTGACCAAGTAGAACTGATTGTAGCAGTGCCAGGGTAGGTTAATACTGGGAAATCTATAAGAAAGTAATTATTTCTATTAACAAACTGGAAAAAAAAGTCATAGGAGCACACCAATTTACTTGGTATGATCAAATCACATCCTGAAAATTACAATGGTTTGGAAGTATTAAAAAAATAAAAACAAAAATCCTAGAAACAATAAATGATAAAGGACAACTTACTGAAAACTAATAAAAATTATTCTAAAGCCACTTGCATTAAAATCATGACCAAAAGGTGAGTCTACAATCACTGTATTTCAACAAATACATAATAGTAATGAAATGAAATAACTGGTATATTTGGGAAAGAGAAATTCTCTTATCTTTAGTTGAAAAAAAAAAGTATAATAGACCTGGCTCTAAGATAAATATACAAAAATCTTTGAATTGACAATAACTCATTTGCAATAAAAATATGAAGAAGTCCTATTCAAAATATATTAAGTTTTCAGAAGGTAAAATAAACTAGAATGCAAATGAGGTACTTATATACAGTAAGACAGTAAGAAGATCAGTGGTTGCTGGGGGCAAGGGGTCGAGGTAAGGAGAGAGAGATAACAGGTGGAGCAGAGAGATTTTCAGGGTAGTGAAATTATTCTGTACACACTATCATGATGACATGTCATTAACATTTGTTAAAACTCATAGAATACGTAACACCAGAATGAACTCTAATGTAAACTGGACTGTGGGTAGTAATGATGTGTCAGTGTAGGATCACTGATTTTAATAAACATTAACATCTTACACCCTAGTGGATGATACTGATAGTATGGGAGGCTGTGGGGGGTGGATATTAAGGAACTCCACTTCGTGTTCAATTGTGCTACTAACCTAAGATTGCTCTAAAGAAAGTCAATTAAAAAAAAAATCCCACTCTAGAAACCAAGAAAACCATACTACCCAATATCCTTTCAATAAAGAAATCAAATGAGAGGAAAAGAAAAAATATTGGCAAATGAGTTAAAAGAAAATCCTCTATGTCAAAACTTAAGCAACACAGTTAACTTAGTACAAAAAAAGGTCTAACAACCAAGAGCTAATAAGCACTCAAGAAGCTAGAAAAAAGGCAACTGAGTAACCAAGAAGGAAATAAAGATGACAGTAGAAATAAACTGAATGGTCACCCCCTCCAAAAAAACAAAATAATGGCAATGACAGGATTCTAACTCCAAGCTAAATAATTATTAAACCTCAACAAAACAGACAGATATATGGAAAAGCATAAATAAGAAATTAAAAACCAGAATAGTGTAATAATCACTAAAGAAATTCAAATAGTTATCCAAAACCTCTATACTCAAAAAGCACTAGGTCCAGACAATTTTTAGTTGTGTTCTATCAAGCTGTTAAGAAGTTAAGTTTTGCGTTGGGGTACCTGGGTGGCTCAGTCGGTTAAGCCTTCAGCTCAGGTCATGATCCCAGGATCCTGGGATAGAGCCCCACACTGGGTTCCCTGCTCAGTGGAGAACCTGCTTCTCCCTCTCCCTCTGCCTGCTGCTCCCCTACTTGTGCTATCTCTTTGTCAAATAAATAAATAAAATCTTAAGAAAAAAAAAAGTTTTGCATCATTTATGTAAATTGTTCTAAGGACCAGAAAGAAAAGGGTTATTACCCAGACACAAACAATCTAAATTAGCAAACTGAATTCCAAAGGAATTAAATACACATGTGTGCACTATATATACACTCTTAACACACTTAATAACTAGGGTTCACCTTAGTAATGCAAAGATGAGATAACAGAAAATCTATCTGTGTACTTGCACATTAACAGACTACAGAAGAAATACCATATGACCATCTCAGTGGACAAGAAAAAAAGCACTGAAGAATTTTAAAATTAAGTTAGTGGGGCACGTGGGTGTTCAGTCAGTTGAGCATCTGACCCTTATTTCGGCTCAGATCATGATCTCAGGGTCCTGAGATGGAGCCCTGTGTCAGGCTCCAGCCTGCTTAAGATTTTTCTCTCCTCCCATTCCTCTGCTCCCCACCCCCCCAGGCACGCCACCAAGCCCTGGCTTGCATGCTTGTGTGCTTTCTCTCTAAAAATAAAGTTCATAATGACCTCTCTCAGCAAATGAGGAAAAGAAAAGTCAATCTGTAAGAGTTGTTTATCAAAAAGCTATAGTAAGCATCATATTAAGTGGAGAAAACTCAATACATAATCCCTTTAAGAGAGGAAAAAAGGTAACAAAATCAGTTTATCATCACTGCTATTGCTCACCATAGTGCTAGAGGTTTTGGCTGACACAGTAAAAGTTAAAGGATTAGATACGAAGATTAGAAAAAAAGACGAAACTCAAATTTAAGCTCTCTTACAAGACAGACACAAAGGAACTGACTACCACGTTCACTGATATGACTCAGTATTATAAATACGCCTCCACAATCTATAAATTCAAGGCAACTCAAATTAAAATACCAAAAATATCTTGGACACCTGAAACTGATTAAAAATTTTTTAAAAGCTACTGTGCAGGTAAACAAAGAGACCGATAAAAATACTCAAATCATTAAAAGGGAAAACAGGTAAGCTACAGAATAAGATAATACAATGCTATTTATAGAAAAAACATTTTTATATATAAAAACCTGAAGACTTCACCAAAAAACCTATTAGAAGTAAATTCAATAAAATAGGATACAAAAATCCGTTGCATTTATCAACATGAACAATCAGAAAGAAAAATTAAAGCAAAAAAAACCACCCATTTACAACTGCACCAAAAATAATACTTAGGGAAAAAAGTAACCAAAGAGGTGAAAGATCTGCACAAGTGGAAACTAGGACACTGATTAAATAAACAAACAAACAAACATAAATAAATGGAAAGACATTCCATGCTCATGGATTTAAAAAAATTAGTATTGTTCAAATGTCCATACTACTAAATCCATGCAATCCTATCAAAATTTCAAAGGCACTTTTCAAAGAAATAGAACATACAATCCTAAAATTTGGATGGAATCACATAAAGACTGAATAGGCAAAGGACTCTGAAGAACAAAGCTGGGAGTGCCATGCTCCCTGCTTTCAAATTATATTAAAAGGGTACTGTAATTAAAATAGTACAGTCCTGGCATAAACATAAACATAGAGATCAATACGACAGAAGCAAGATCTAAGAAATAAACTCATGCATAAATGATTGATGAATTTATGACAAAGGAGGCAGGAATATGTAAGAAAGGACAGCCACACGAAAAAGAATGAAATTAGACTACTATTTTCCATCATGCACAAAAATTAGCCCAAAATGGATTTAAGCTTGAATGTAAGACTTGAAACCATAAAACTAGAAAAAAAGATAGGCAGTTAAACCGCCCTGACCATCAATCTTGGCAGTGATTTACTGGATTTGATTCCAAAAGCAAAGAACAAGCGAGAAATAAACAAGTGGACTACATCAAATTAAAACCTCCTGGCACAACAAAGGAAATCATCAACAAAATGAAAAAAGTAACCTACTGAATGGGAGAAAAATATCTGCAACTCGTGTATGTAAGGATTAATATCCAAAATATATAATAAGCTCATATAACTCCACAGCAAAAAACCCCCAAACAATCTGATTAAAAAATGGGCAGAGGATCTGAATAGACATTTTTCTAGAGAACACATACAGGTGGCCAACAGACATATGAGAAGATGCTCAACATCATTACTAGGGAAATGCAAATCAAAACCACAATGTAATACCGCTTTATATTTGTTAGAATGCCTATTACCAAAAACAGGTAATAAGTGTTAGTGAGGGTGTAGCTGAAAAGGAAACCTTCATGCACTGTTGGTGCGAATGTAACTAGTGTAGCCTCTATGGAAAACAGTATGAAGGCTGCTCAAAAAATTAAAAATGGAACTACCATACAATTTAGCAATTCTGCTTCTGGGCATTTATTCAAAGAAAATGAAAACGGTAACTCAAAAAGATAGATGTACCCACAAGTTCATAGCAGCCTTATTTACAATAGCCAAGATACAGAAATAACCTAGGTGTCCTTGGTGGATGAATGGATAAAGATGTAGAATACATACACACACAAACGGGCACACGCACACAGAGGAAAACTATTCAGCTATAACGAGAATGAAATCTTGACATTTGCAACAACGCAGATGGACCTTAAAGGTATTACGCTAAGTGAAATAAGTCAAATGGAGAAAAACAAGTACCCTATGATTTCATTTACATGTAGAATCTAAAAAACAATATAAAATCCAAACTCAGATATAGAGAACAGATTGCAGGTGGGGGTTCGAAATGGGTAGAGGGTCAAGAGGTACAAATTTCCAATTATAAAATAAATAAGGCATGAGATGTAATGTACAGCATGGTGACTACAGTTAACAGTGTGTGGCATATTTCAAAGTTAAGAGAGTAAATCTTAAAAGTCCTCATCACAAGAGAAAAAGATCTGTAACTATGTATACAGAAAGATGTTAACTAAATTTATTGTGACATTTTACAATGTATACAAATACCAAATAAGTTTGTACAATCTAAAATGTTATGCCAATTATACCTCAACAAAAAAATAAACATGAAATATGTGAAGAAAAAAAGAAAAGAAAAAAACACACAAAAATATCTACACAAAAAATTTCATAAGCTTTTCCCAATACATGCATATCTTACGGCATATATCCAAGTAAGCACCCATTAGGGAGGGTGCTGTAGGGATGGGAGTGAAGATGAAAAAGTGAAAATATGTGCAGAATCTTCCAAGGATGAATGACAATGACCGTAATCGGAAGAGTTTAGGTAACGCAAATTTGTGTACCCTAAATCTTTTTTTTTTTAAGATGTTATTTATTTACTTGAGAGAGACAGAGAGAGAGAAAGAGAGAGAGAGCGCGCGCGCACATGTACACGAGCTGGGGTAAGGGAGAGCAGGGAGAAGCAGGCTACTCGCTGAGCAGGATGCCCAGGATTCCATCTCAAGACCCCAGGACCATGACCTGAGCCAAAGGCAATGCTTAACTGACTGAGCCACCAGGAACCCCTGTGTACCTGAAATCTAAAAAGATTAAAACAATATTAAGTTTTCAAATACACAATATTTTTTTTAGATTAGAAGATTTAATAGAAAAGTAGAAAATGTCAATTCTTCCAAAATTAAAATAATTACAGATAATCCCAGATTAAAACACAACTTTGTCTTTTGAGTGTGTATGGGTACATATATATTTATAGATCATTTTTAGAGGGGGATACTGGAATTCATATACTAATATCTGAAAATAGCTAAGGAAATAATGAAAAGAGAAACCACGAAGACCTGCTTTACTATTTTTTTTAAAGATTTATTGATTTATATGAAAGAGAGAGAGAACAAACGTAAGGAGGGCAGAGAGAATCCTCTGCAGACTCCCTACTGAGCACAGAGTATGAGACTGAGATCATGACCTGAGCTGAAATCAAGAGCCAGCTAACTAACCAACTAAGCCACCCAGAAGCCCCACCTTACTAAATATTAAAGCTGTTTTAATGGGGAAAAAAGAAAAAAAAAGGTGTAATACTGGGTGAAAAATTAACAGATATGGACCAACGGAAAAGAAAACCCAGAAGGAGATGCCAGAGTACGTGTGAATTTAACTGATGACAAGAAAAATATTTCGGGGTGCCTTGGTGGCTCAGTCTGTTAAACATCTACCTTCAGCTCAGGTCATGATCCCAGGGGTCCTGGGATCAAGCCCCACTCAGTGTGGAGTCTGCTTATCCCTCTCCTCTGCCCCTCATCCCCTCCTCGCCAACCCTGGCCTGCTCATAAGCTTGTGCTCTCTCCCTCTCTCAAATAAAAAGTTAGGGAGAAATTTTATTTTCTTCTTTTTAACTATGTCTGCTCCTTAATCCCCCAAGCAAGCCTACATTAAAAAAAAAAGAAAAAAAAAAAAAAAAAAAAAAAAACCAGAAAAAAACCATGAAGCTATCACTGGTGAAAAATACAAACAGTTTTTAATGGAAAAATATCACATGGATATTTTATAATCATTCAACTTAAAAAAAAAAAAAAGATTTTTATCTATTTATTTGAGAGAGAAAGAGAGATCTTGCATGCCAGCAGAGGTAGGCGCTGAGATGGAGAGAATCTCAAGCAGACTCCACACCAAGCTCAGAGCCCAAAACAGGGTTGGATCTCATGACCAAAGTGGAAGTCAGACACTCAACTGACTGAGCCATGAGGTGCCCCTATAACCATTCAACTTTTAAAGCAGAAGATACAAGAAACTTTAAAACATTTAAATACAGTCCACAATTAAGTCTTTCCCCCCATATTTATAATCAATTAACAGCTTTCTGCATTTCCTTAACCATAATATGGGGATAACAGCTATCTCTCAGGATTATTTTGATTAAATGAGATTATACACACAAACTCTTCTTTCCGGGGTGCCTATGTGGTTCAGTTGGTTAAGCAACTGACTCTTGATTTTGGCTCTGGTTGTGGCCTCAGAGTTGTGAGACTGAGCCCTGAACTGGCTGTGTGCCGTGCGTGGAGCCTGCTTAAAATTCTCACTTTGCCTTCTTACTCCCCCCTCCCCCAACCAGAAACAAACAAATGAGCAAACAAACAAAAACCCTCTTCTTGGGGCGCGTGGGTGGCTCAGTGGGTTAAAGCCTCTGCCTTCGGCTCAGGTCATGATCTGAGGGTCCTGGGATCGAGCCCTGCTTCGGGCTCTCTGCTCGACGGGGAGCCTGCTTCCCTTCCTCTCTCTCTGCCTGCCTCTCTCCCTACTTGTGATCTCTGTCAAATAAGTAAATAAATAAAATCTTAAAAAAAAAAACAAAAACAAAAACAAAACCCTCTTCTTCCCACTCATCTTTAAGGAATTAAAACACAAAAAATCAAAGAAAACCTTGAGATCAATGGGCATGGCTATTATGAATAAACAAAAAAGAAGCATCTTTTTTTTTTTTTAAAGATTTTATTTATTTATTTGACAGAGAGAGATCACAAGTAGACGGAGAGGCAGGCAGAGAGAGAGAGAGAAAGGGAAGCAGGATTCTTGCTGAGCAGAGAGCCTGATGTGGGACTCGATCCCAGGACCCTGAGATCATGACCTGAGCCGAAGGCAGCGGCTTAACCCACTGAGCCACCCAGGCGCCCCAAAAATAGGCATCTTTAAGTGAGGCTTTCAGACGTGTATTATTCTCCCAAACATAATAAAAATCTGTAACAAAACACCATGTACAGAAACATTAGCAAAAATAACTATTATCCTAAAAAATCAAGTATGGAGAAAAAGAAATGCAGCATTGCAGTATCATTCTCTCCTTTTCTTAGGAGCAAAAAAAACAAAAACAAAAACAAAAACAAAAACAAAAACCCAACAAAGAACCCCCCCCCGCAAAAAACACAAACCAAATGAAACTGAACAAAAAAAACCACCAACACCAAAAAACCCAAGAACAAAAAACCCAGCAATTTTGAGTAACGTATTTGTCTTTCTGACACCATTAGGGAAGGTATAAACAAATAAGTATTATAAAATGTATATTAGAAAGTTTACACAGTGGATTTACAGTAATACAACGGTACAGAGATTTTTGTATATGCATACCTTCTAATGTAAACCATATGTAAAAACTATCAGGTTAATTACTATATAAAGCTGTTTCCCTTCTAATTGTACTGGGAGGGGAGAAATTCAAATCTTTCTAAATTCTGATGTATATCTGATTTCTTTTTCTCTCATTAAGTCCTATCAAAATTAAATTTTAAGATAAATCGTTCAAAGAATTTTCAACCTTTGGCATAGAAAAGAAAGGAAAAAGATTCAAGTTAGCAGATAATCTTTAAAACAGAAATAAGGATCAATGTTGTAGGTTAAAGAGTTATAATGAAATAACCATGTTCCAGAGGTACTTACTGCACCAGATGCTGTACCTAAAAAAAAAAAAAAAAAGGAATAGTATTTACAATGTGATAAACCATGGTCTCCTTGAGTGAACATTTTAAAAATATTTATTCATACTATTTCTTCCTCCTTATCCTGTCACAGTAAATATCTTAAGACTGCCCCATATGATTTATGTGCATGCTCTCTTTTTTACAAAATAAACATACATAGTGCAAAGCATTTTCAGAATTAAGTGGTACTTTTAACTTTTAAACTGCAAACTCACTTGGATCCCGTTGGAGAAGTAGTCATAATCCTTGACATTTGTTTCTCTTCTTGCTATTCTAGGTGTCTATCTTGACTAATTCCTTTCTCCACTACACTACTGAAATTAAAAAAATGCCACAGACCTCAGATTCCATGCTTTAGATCTATGGCACCTTCAAGTATATAAATTCCAGACTTGTGGTGTACAATACAATATCCATTAGCTACCACACTTCCCTGTTTAAAATTTTTAATTAAGACTAAATAAAATTTAAAAATGCAGTTCCTCTTTGCACTAGCCAATTTCAATTACTCAGTAATCACATGCAGCTAATGACTACTGTATTGGGCAGTACAGATTACAGAACATTTCCTTCATTGCATAAAAGTCCATTAGATGGTATGGTCCTAGACTATTATCAATACCCCTCTAGACAGAAGGGGAATTGCCTATTAGCCACCAAGTTCAAGTGAGTAAGTTTAACTTTAGAAACTAGTAACCTAAAACTGTGTGTGAAAAAGAAAGTAAGAACTATATGTAAAAAAGGAATAAAACAATAAAACACACAGAACAAAATCAAAAGAAGCTACTATGGACATCACTGGTAGAACCAAAGCATTTTAAAAGTAATTAAGAAGAAATTTTATGAGTCTGTTTCTGACTCAGGATGCAGGAAACAAAATGTTGGTTACCAAAGAGGGGAGGGCAAGAGATAAACTTCCAGATATAAAGTAAGTCAAGGCAATGTAGTGTACAGCATAAGAAATACAGTCAATAATATTGTAATAACTTTGGATGGTGATGGATAGGTAACTGGACTTACTGTAGGGATCATTTTGTAATGTACAAAATTATCAAATCACAACGTTGTACACTGGAAGTTAACAAGATACTACGGTACGTCAATTACACTTCAATTTAAAAAAAAATTTTTTTAAGGTATTTTTTCCAGGATTATTTAGGGTAATAATAATCAGCTCTAGATATCTAAATAGACAAAATATTATACTAGATATTTCAGAACATCATTTCAACTTAAATAAAGAAATTTGTGAAACATCTTAAGGAGATCTATTATGCCCCATATAAACCTGTAGGAAAACGGTGCATTTTAAATGTTTCAAACCATGTTTAAAACAAAAAACGTTTTAGGGGTGCCTGGTTGGCTTAGTCAATTAAGTGTCTTACTCTTGATCTCAGAGTCATGAGATTAAGCCCTTCGGAGGACCCTACCCTACGTGTGGAGCCTGCTTGAGATTCTCTCTTGCTCCCTCACCCTCTGGCCCTCTTCCCCATCCTAAAAACCAAAACCAAAAAACATTTTGGCATAATCATGGAAAAAAGCTCAGCATCTGGAATACCAATTCATCTGGAACATTATTTACTTACGGATAATTGAGGCACTGCTAATATATATAAAAAGTACACCAGCCAAACAGTTATTAATAACTGGCTGATTAAAAAAAAATTATCACCAGGCTAACAAACTCCAATGGCTACAGGAGGTAACAGAAAAGACTGTGAAGTAGTCCAGAAGGCTAATGAGAGTACATGTTCCATGTCCAAAATAAGGAGTTACTACCCCATTCCACAATGTCTGGCTGAGTACAAACTGAGACTCAACCAGAACTTTTCATTTAAATATTCTCTGACTACCTACTGTGTTAGTAAGTACCACTGTAAACAATGAGCATTGAGATAATCCAGTTTTTCAAGATAAATTCAATCTTGGTGTAAAAAGATAAATCTAATTGTTACATATGGCCCAAGACTTTAAATGACAGCAACTAATTATAAAATTTAAAAACACTGTATGGGCTAAATAAAGTATAACTACAGACCAAATCTGGTCCCAGAACTCCTGATCTAAAATTATGGTAATTTCTTATGGATTCAATTATAAATACTATCCCTATTTCCTACTGCTTAAAACAACAACAAAATGAAAAAAAAAAAAAAAAAAAAAAAAAGTCAGGAGCTAATCATAAAGCCCAAGTGACACTGCTTTTATTCCTTATTATGATAGCTACTGTCCAAATGAAGTCTAATATTTACCACCATAAATGGTGTACATACCTGCTGCTACATCCATATTATTTACTCCTGGCTGTAAGAAAAAAATGAAATTAGTAGTATTCACCTTGTTTAAGCTATATTTTACATAAGCTTTTCATAAACCACAATCAGAGTCCCCTTTATGTGTAATTCTCAAGCCACTGACTCAAAGATTCTCACTAAGTTTCAGTGGGTTTAGTTCCTTGACTTTGCTATAAATTTTAAAAACATCATTAACCTGGAGCTACTTAAACACTTTAATCTAAGTGGTTTATTCATATGATCACCAGTTACATAGAGAATGACAACCACTTATCCACAATCTGATACAGAAAAAGCTCTAAGAACCAAGTTTTTTCAACTTTCACACCAACATCATTTTAGTGGCAAAATCTGCTCTGAATGACATAAGCTCTTTATTTATCCCACCCAAGAGAATACCTATCAGTTTGGCTATAGAAATATTGTGCTTAAAATTATATAAGGCATTGTCCAAGACCCCAAGAGAAATTTTTATACAATATATAGAATTTACAAAGTATCATTTTACAATAATAAAATATTTTAAAATATATATTTGACCTAAGGATTTTGGGTAAGATACTGCAAACTTACCACTCCAGTGGAGTATGTTCATTACAACCACTAGGTTATCAGGTAATAAGTAAGTTATGGTAATATGAGTATCATGATGATTTACATATTTGCTATACAATCCAGTAAGGGTGGTAAGGCTATCAAGGATTTTTAAGTCATGTGCCCTCACTGAAGTCTCATGAAATGTAAACTTAGAATAAAATCTTCTGATTTCTAAATCTAAGATCTATTACTAAATCATAATACAACAATTTTTAATTAACACTCAGCAAAGCAAAAGTCTATTCTTTTAAGAACAGAATGGTACCAGACCAATAAAATGCTTCTAGATGACAAATTATACTTCTTAGTATTCTACTCTTTTTTTTTTTTTTTAAAGATTTTATTTATTTATTTGACAGGCAGAGATCACAAGTAGGCAGAGAGGCAGGCAGAGGGAGAGGAAGGGAAGCAGGCTCCCTGCTGAGCAGAGAGCCAGATGCGGGGCTTGATCCCAGGACCCTAGGATCATGACCTGAGCCCAAGGCAGAGGCTTTAACCCACTGAGCCACCCAGGCGCCCCTCTACTCTTATTTAATGTAGAATTTACTTAACAATTAAGGACGTCTGTATAAATACAGGAAAAAATGTGAATGCCTATCATTCAAGATCCGAAAAGCCCATTCTAATTCTCACCTTGCTTTACAGTACTCAAGACACACTTAAAAAGCTAACGTGACTGCCTACAAAATACATATATAGTATGTTATTTCCTATGTAAAAGTAGTCAAAACATCAGAAAATGATTATTTTTACTAGATTACCGGTAAGGCAGGCTGCATGGAAGCCTGAGACATATGAGACATCATCATTCCAGGCATGACTGAAGACATCATTCCTGGCATCTAGAATAAAAGTAAAAAAAAAGGTTAATATATAAAACCAAAGCATTTAATAGAACCTTATTAATCTATCTGGTTATCAAAACTAATATGTACAACTCAAGATTTAAACCCAGTGAACACTATATGAATAGTATGCTTAGTAAGTGCTTGTTGAATGAATGAAGTATTTTATCAATGAGCTAGTATTTGTCATAATTTATATGTACAGTTAAAATTACTTTTAACAAACTTAAAAGTTCAAGTAAACTTTTTGTTTTTGTTATTTCCAAAGTGCTTTTGAGAATATTAATTTCCTTTTAATTTTAACTCGTCACTCATGTTTTTCTCCCTTCTTTCGATCAAGACAAAACTTTCTGTATTTCTCACCTTTGACTATTAATATCTGTACTAAAAAATTTTACAGCAATCTGGCTCTTTAAAAAATTCAAGATCAAGATGCTTAAAATTTGATGGTTACAAAAAATATGTAAAAACAAACTTCAGACATAGATCTTCTATGTCCTCTCTTGAAAAACTTAATAAAGCAAACATATGAGTATCTGAAGAAAGAAAGTATTAGTTTTGGAGGTTAATCTAGTTTACCAATGACTGCCATCCAAATCTATATATGAAACTTCACCACTAAGTATCAATAAAAATTAATCCAAAGGATTTTGACCCAATACTCATCCATATTAGTACAATTCCACATTATAATTCTGATTCTAATATGAGCAAATCTAAGAAAAACATGGATGGGAATAAAAATTGTATACAATAATCATAAGTACTGGGACAAGGTAACTGGGTATTCAACAGTTTCAAATTAAATGAAACTTGGAGAAACAGAAACAAACAAGCATATTGGCTAAGAGAACATATAAAGCCTACTAAAGGTAGATGAGAACACTTGCACACTGAATTTTGTTATTTGGGAAAGTCGACTCACAAAGCAAAACCAGGCTAAAGTACCATTAAAATGAAGCAGCACTGTATTAGTGGGTTAAAAAACAAAGGTTTTTGTTCCTTTAAATATTCAATAAATTGCTTAAACATCATGAAACAAGAACCTGACAGAAAAGATGTTATTACTACTTGGAATACATGATGAAACAGCAGTTAAAAAAAAAAAAAAAAAAAAAGGTACTGGGACGCCTGGGTGGCTCAGTTGGTTAAGCCGCTGCCTTCGGCTCAGATCATGATCCCAGTGTCCTGGGATCGAGTCCCACATCCGGCTCCTTGCTCAGCAGGAGCCTGCTTCTGTCTGCCTCTGTCTGCCACTCTGTCTGCCTGTGCTCACTCTGACAAATAAATAAATAAAATCTTAAAAAAAAAAAAAAAAGGTACAGAATTTGAAAACAGAAGCACAAGCCTCCACCACCCTGACTAAAAGAATTAATGAAGTAATTTATGCATTAAGGGAAAAAAACATAGCAATCAAATGAGAACTAGACACAGTCCCTCTTCTCTCTACTCTGAAAAAATATATCCTCACAACTGATTTTACTTTAGGCTAATAGCAAAGTAGGTGTGAATTCTTAAGGTACTAAGCAACTGATTATGGGGGGAAGCATGGTGAGCAACAGTGGGGAAACAGCCTGGTATTTAAAATAGCCTATAAACGCCAAAAACTAGAATTCTAAATGAAATTGAAAAACTGAACTTTGAAAACTTGTGAAAAAAGTATTTTCTTATAAGAATTAAAGATATTAAGAAGAGTGGAATAAAATCTCCAACACACAACAGAACATTTCACCATGGTAGCAGTACAAAGGAATGTAATTTTGAATTGAAATACTCTCACTTCTTAAGACAGTGACCAAATCCCATTTAAAAAACAAGGGACAAAAACCCCTACAATATAAAATAAGAATTGACTAGAAAAGGCAAGTGACAAACAATATCTGAAAATCATTAAAGATCAGAGTTTGACAGAATTCTCTCAATTGTTGTTCTTCCTCATTTCAAATTTTAAACATCTCAAAAACTTGCTCTTAGCTTAAAACTCGTGGCTGGTTACAGAATGAGATTTAGTGCTTCGTGTTCCCCCCCCCCCCCAAAAACCAACTCTTTCTTCACTTTCTAATTGCTATCAGGTTATAGCTAGAGACATAAGCTAAATTTTAACTAAATAAGATCACCTAAGCCTATTACAACTAGATTTTCTTTACATATTTCAAATAGAAAGATGATGAACAGTCAATGTTGATTTTGTAGCAACAAATACAAGCAGAGGACACTGAATTGCTCTGGGACAGACTCACCAAATCCCAGCTTTGAGGGAGTCCTGCCAGCCCTTTTTTTTTTTTTTTAAGATTTTATTTATTTATTTGAGAAACAGAGATAACAAGTAGGTGGAGAGGCAGGCAGAGAGAGGAGGAAGCAGGCTCCCCGTGGAGCAGAGAGCCCGATGTGGGGCTTGATCCCAGGACCCTGGGATCATGACCTGAGCCGAAGGCAGAAGCTTTAAACCACTGAGCCACCCAGGTATCCCAGCCCTTTTCTTTATGCAGTCTGAGAACTGACCCCAAAGGGACCACACTTGTCAAGGCTGAGGAGTATCCAAATACCAGGGCAATGAAACACTGTAGCAAATAGTCTTCCCCAGAGGTAAAACCTGAGTCTGGGTCTTGGCAACTTCAATTCCCCAAATTCTGAGGTTGGCATTCTGAGCCACAACTGTATTTCAAAATAGGGTTTTTACATTTGTGGAACTTACGTGAATGAGATTTAGTGTTAAATAAAAATCTAAATTCTCCCTCATTATCTCTGTAAATTGAGGGGCATCAACTAGTTGGGCTTGTTCAACTGGACAAACAGTAGAAAGATGTACAACTGATTATCTAAAAGTAAGTAGACTAATAGTATTTAAAACGAAAACTATGATACTAGCATGAAACTGTAAGGGCCTATTTAGCCAGAGCGATTCCATCCAGTTAGCTAGTTCAAATAGCTACAATGGGGTGAACTGTAATTCAATTGGCCACCTGTGTGTGGTGGACAGGCTCAACCACATGGCCTTTGCTCTATAAAAGTTAGTCGGCAAGGCAGGGAGGGGTCGCCCTCTCTGTAAGAGGTGACCCCGACTGGTTGGTTTGATTCTCGATGCTTGGCACGAAATAAAGCTTTGCTTGACCTTTGCTTTGTATCAGTCTCGTTCCTTTGACCATGGACCCAACAGAAAGCAAAGAACAAAAAAAAAATACAGAAAATGTTACATTCTTATGAGAAGTTATTACAAAAATCAGACAAATTAAGAGCTCTTCCAGAGGCCTGACCATCATAAAAAACCTGTTTCTCAAAGCCTGAAGAATACACTTTGTGGTAATGTTACTAGGATACATATAACATGTGGATACATGTTTCAACCCATCTGAATTCTTTCAGAGGACTTCGCGCTGATTTAGGCCAGTTACTTGACTGCACCATCAATATGAAACCACTAAAATTTTCTAAGGTACCCATTATTATTTTGTTTCTATACCAAACTGATCCAGGTTGCAAGCTTCTAAGATCTGTGGTTCAAATCCTCAGAAGTGATTTTCCCTTCCCTTGGCCCAGTAATCAAGTTGAGGCATTCAAGTTATTTTGTTGTCCCTTTTTGCATGGAAGGTTTACTTCTTGCTTCATATGAAGGGAATAGCCCCTTGGTCTCCCAGCTTTAACTGCAGAGTATTTTAGACTTCTCGTTAGGTTAGTTCTTTTTTCTCTCTAAGGGCACATAACATAACAGTGTCTTACATTCACAGCATCTTAAGTTCAATGAAAATGGGATGTTGGAAGGAAGAAAGGAAGGAAGAAATTCTTAAAACAGCTGCTACAATGATGTCACTATAAATTCCAGAAGCAGATCATTCTTAAAGCTACAAAGTGGTGGTTCATATAAGCTTAATGAGAAGCACACTATAAAATCACAGACCTGTAGAGCTTCACAAATTTTCCATTTAAGCTCCTTTGGCAAATAATAATATTAAGTGTTATAATTACAAACTTTTAGTAGTTAGGAAACAGGAAAAAATGGGAAGGGTAAAACACATACATGAGACATAAGCTAAATTGTCTAAAATATTAAATATTTAAACTTTATGGACACTTTGAAGTTTTTAAAACCAAAAAATAATTCAGATACACTATTTGGTACACTTTATTCATAAATTGCCAACCATTTCTCTATGTATACTAGATAAATTGTTCTACGTTTATTTCTATTCTTTTAATGATAAAATGTAAACCAATTACTAAGATGTCTTCAGAAGGAATACCAATATGAAGAAAATAAAAAACAAGCAGAAACTAGGGAGCACTGCAATCTGCTCATTCTTAGCATCCCAGTTTTGGAAAGTTCCTAATGTTAGATAAAACAAGTCTGCTTCATTTTTCACTAGATCTTTTTAAAACTAAAGATAAAGTAATTAAAAGCAATGTGGTCAATGCTACAACACATTACATCATACAAAATGGAAAACTAGCGCAATCGTTTCATGGTATCAAAACAAAAGTGAAGATTGTCACACATGGGCACTTCAGAAGTTCTTCTCTTCATAATTATTTTCTGAAGTTTTTCCTGCTGGAAAGAAATCACACAACCAAAGGATCTTTAGCTAAATACAAACTTTTAAATTTCACTGATTTTTAAGAACCATTCTTTCTGCAAACCTAAAGTTTCAAATCACCTGAAAAGTTTGATTCTTGCCTTTTTACTTGGTTCCTCTTTAAGTCAAATTCCACAAGTAAGTACACAGAGGATATTAAGTCTAGTATCTAAAAACCACTTTCACACCACTCACTTACCTTATGAATGAATGCAAAAAAAAAATTAATCACTGAACAACTGTAAAAACTACATCTCTGAATGTAACTAGATATTCATTCAATTAGAAATAGACATCAATACTCCTGTTTAAAGCATATCCTTAATAGCCCAAAATCAGTAATTACATTTTGGGACTATCATTTAACCTTACTTCCTCTTCATTGCCATTATATAGAAGTTCAAGATATTTATCATTTTCTGTATAACATTTAGATAAACAAAAAGCAGACATTTGCATACTGTTCCACATGAAACACAACCTTACCATTTAATAAGTTAATTGCCAGTATTCTAAAACACTTCGTTTGCTAAATACTCTCAAACTGGATGGTTTAGAATTGAAGTATACACTATTCCTTCAGATTCTAAGGAGGTTAGCTTAATGATATAATCTCATACTGCTATATAGAGAAGCAGTCCAGTACAGCTATTAAGCATACTCTAGAGAGAGACTATCAAAATTCCTATCCTAGCTTGGTCAATCAGCAGCTGCATGAACTTGGGCTAACTTACTTAACCTATCTGGGCCTCAATTTTCTCAACTGTAACATGGGGAAAAGTACCACTCACCTGTTAACATTGCTGTAGGGATCGAATGGGGCAATGCGCAGAAAACGCACAGAACAGTGCTCAATAAATGACAGCTGTTTTATTACCACTACTCTCCCTCAACTCAGATAATAAAGTTTCTCTTCATTGTCCCTTCTCTCATTTATTCCATAACTATTAGATCGGCACTTAGGTTCTTTAAGAGCATCTAGTAAATAATGTAAAACCATCATCTTCAGTAGGAATCAGCACATGTAATAAGGCAATCCCATTTTAAGCATCACATTTAATGGTGGCTCTGCAATGTCACTGGATAATTCACTTAATTCCCTGGGCCTTACTATTCCCACCTATGAATCAGACATTCATCCTCTAGCCACCCCTTTTAAGAGTCAGGAGGATCATATTCTGTAAGGTATATCCGTCTCTCAAACTTATACACAAAGACAGTGATAGAATTATAATTCCTTTTAAGACAGATTAGGTATCACAACTCTATTCCCTGAAACTTAAAAAAAAAAAAAAAAAAAAAGCAAGTAAATAGTTTAAATTATTAATGATACTTAGGCCACTGTCTCTTACCAAACTCCAAACTTCTTAATGAGGTCAAAGAAAATATAAAGAGAAAACTGCATATGGATAAAATGACAAAAACTTAAAAAGAACTGAATGAAAATAAACTATGATTTTAGTTTTTAAAAAACTCTAAACATAGCAAGGATACCCACAAACTGTGATGTCTCAAGTCATATAGGATTAGACTTTAAAACTTCCTCTAAAAAGTCACCTAAGCCTTCTTCTGAACACAAGCCATCTAGGATAAAAGTATGGAGGAACATGACTCCCCTACTCCAAGTCCTTTCAACTAGATTCAGTTTTATATCTAGCTAAATCATTATATACTGTTTACATGAAAGTTTACTTTTTAGTTTCTTCTCAATTGTGGGCACCTTTGAAATAAGGAGTGTTCTCATTTACATACATATCTCTAATGCAGAGGATAGGTATACGTACATAGCAGGAACTCAAATGCTTGTAAGTAGACAACTTTATGTAGACAGTTCTTATTTGTGTACATAAGAGAAAAATCTTCTATTATATTTAATACACGCTAATATGTAATGACCTTAAAATTACTGAAAAATAATCTTTCAGAGAAGTAAACATTTTCTTTTATCACATAGCCAAGGAAACTATACTAAAGCCCATGTTTTTGAACAGAAACTTAATGCTCGTTCATTAATCAAAACGTAATTTAAAAATCTTAATCCAAAGAGAAGATCAGGCTCCACTGAGTAAAATTATGTTTGTATTATAGTGAGAACTTTGTTTTTTTAAGTCTAAGATAAGTAAGTTTTAAGAAAAAAAAAAATCAAAGCTGAAGAAAAAGCAAATTATATTTCAACTCAGAACAGTCTCACTCGCTGACATCTTTAGTCCTTCAAAAGACATAGCTACCAGCATCACTCAGATTTGGAAAAGATTCAGATTTCCACTTTGAGTGCACTGTACCAAGTAAAAAAGAAGCAATTAGAAGCAGATTTTAAAGCCCATTAGGCAAAAAACTAATTATCTTTAGTACTACCATGAACTACAATTAACTTTTCATTAATAAGCAAAGGAAATGTATGATTACTTGACTAGAAAAAGAGAAGAAATATAAAAGATTCATCTCCACAAAACTTCCAAATGTCTACAAATATCATGACTGCCAAATCAGATGAGAAAATAAAGTTCAGCCCAGGCATGTGAGGGAATACCTGTTAAGTTTTCAGTGCAGGATATATACATTATGTATCTTAACACCACAGCCAACAGACTTAAAAGCCTATTGACTAAAAGTAGTATGAAGGTATGGAATAAGGAGTAAGAATGAAAGACTAACAACTTCTATACTTAAGAGTAATCTACTCTTTCTTACTTAAAAAACCTTCACGACTTAGCCTTATCATTTCTCTGGTTAAAAACAAACATCCTGGGGCACCTGGGTGGCTCAGGTCATGATCTCAGGGTCCTGGGATGGAGCCCCACATCAGGCTCTCTGCTCAGCAGGGAGCCTGCTTTCCCCTCTCTCTGCCTACTTGTGATCTCTGTCTGTCAAATAAATAAATAAAAATCTTAAAAAAAGGAAAAAAACCATCCTAGTACAGAGCTATGGGATACCACAGGTAGCTTAGGTAGCTTTATTAGCTACTGATACACAATCTTATGATGATTTTAAGTCACATCATAAGTATTTCTAAAACACCCAATTAAAAATCAACCTGTTAACCTGTTGAGATTTGTTCTCGTTCCTTTTTAATCCTGTTACTTACTGAATACATCCGTTGTACTCTATGGAGTGCTTCATTGTATCTGTTAATACTTATTTTCGTGTTCCCTTTTTCCTCCTAAGGACCAGACTAAATGGAAAAACAGCTTCAATACAGCATTTCTCCCAAAATACTAATTCCATGCAACATTAATTCCATGCAATGTGCTAGACAAAGCAAAATAAACACATAACAGGGAGGTAAGGGAGCCTAGGGAAGTGGGGAAAGGGAAGATGGTTAAAAAACAAACAAACCAAGTAACAATGAGAAAAACAGTTTTAAAAGGCTTCTGTGAGACTTCTCAGCATTCTTGGAAAATACTGTGCCCTGTGAATCTCAAAGGAGGAGAGGAGTACAGTTTATTCTTCCACACTTACACTGTCTTCTTAAATCTATCCAAATACTCTCCATACTCAGAAACGCTACTCTAGCTAAAGTTTTTCAATAGATAAGTTCATATTTAACTGTAATGCTATCTAAAGAAATCATTAGTAAATCTATCAAAATCTAACTACATACACAGCTTAGAAGTTATACAAACACATTAGATCTGGGTCAATCTATTTTTTAATAAGTACTTGCCTGGATAATGTAAATGCATACAGAAAGTTACTGAGATTCAATAATTATGAACAAATAACCTAAGGGGGAAAAAAGCCTTTTTGTTACTTACTAATGTCCAATTCAACGACAAGGATTCGGTAAATATCCAAAATAATGGTACTTCAAAAGCAACAGGAACAAATCAATTGGTCCAATCAGTCAGTCTAAGATACACCAAAAGTATGGATTTCTGGAAGGCCTATATGCCAAATCGTCATTTACCCCGAAGGTATGGAAAACTTTTTGTGGTAAAATTTAAAAAGACCATTACTAAAGTCAGACAGATAGAAATACATTTGGCTATAATTTAAAATAAATGGAAACGGGTATTTTTGCTTTATCCACCAAAAATTATTACATTTTATCTTCCATTTTTACCAAATTAAAAAAACAACTATAGAGAGGCAAACACTAAAAATAAGAACTAAGTTGTAGCACTGTAAAGTCACAAGTAACCAATGAAAATAGTCACATGTAACATCTACTATCTCCATGGCCTATACTGTAGGAAAGACTATGTTTTTGTTTCATTCATTCAACAAGTATTTTACCGAGCACCCATGCTGTGCCAAGAACTGTGCTCAGCACCTGTGGACTTCTTATAAAGTTCAAAACACAGGACCTGCCCTCTAAGAGCTTACAGTCTATTATGTGCTAGAAAGACACAGCAAATACACTATAAAACAAAACAAAACTAAATCCCAAAATAAGTGAAACAGAGTTACAGGTAAATTTCATAGGATTTTTTTAATTTGAAAGGGAGGTATATACTGGGCAAAAAAGTATGCTGACCTTCAGGAGAAGGAAGAACTTGAAATGGCAGAACTTAGGTAAGTAAAGTTAAGTTCATGGTGGTAGTGAGCTGTAGGTAGGAGAGCATGAACAGCACAAGCTCACTCAAGAATATAATCAGTCAAGATATCATAAAAAGATACAGCCTGCGTTCAACTTAGGGAGTGTAAAGACATGAAGCTCAGAATTATGCATTGAGTTGTACTCTGGGAGATCCTTTAAATTGTGGAATTTAGACATTATACCTTAGGTACAAAAAAACCACTGGATGTTCTTGGGCAAGGAGACAACATGCTAAAATCAAGAACTTGAGGGGCAGACTTCAAGCAAGAAAACCAGCTCAAAATTTGTTAAGAGTATCCTAGGCATGTGAATGTAACTACTTGGGTCCAGATGGCAGAAGGAATAGAGTCAAGATCTGCTAAAGCCTGCCTCACTAATTTTAAGAACAAGAAAATCAAAATCCTTTGTGAAAAGCATTCATTTATCAATTTATTGAACAAAGGCAAAAAAGTACTGAATGATTAGAATTAGGGAGGCATTACTTAAAAAGATTTTTATGTCCATATCAACCCATAAAATCTCATACATATCACCTGTTCTTACCAAATGATCTCAACTGAACCATAGGTTGTTAGAGCTGAAGAAAACTTTAAGTCTTTTATTCTACTTTTCTCATTAAAAGAAAAATTAAAAAAAGAAAGAACCACCTAAGAGGACTCTCTTAGGCTTTCAGTGAAGGCAAAATCACCTGTGAAAAAGGTAGGACTTGCATGCCCTTCGCATAGAAAGAACAACAAAAATTAGTAAGATGTGAAAACCTTTTAAAAGCTAAACATTCCAGGGCACCTGGGTGGCTCAGTGGGTTAAGCCTCTGCCTTCAGCTTGGGTCATTATCTCAGGATCCGGAGATCAAGCCCCACATCTGGCTCTCTGCTCGGCAGGGAGCCTGCTTCCTTCTCTACCTGCCTCTCCACCTACTTGTGATCCCTCTCTGTCAAATGAATAAATAAAATCTTAAAAAAAAAAAAAAAAAAAAAAAGGCAAAACATTCCTGACTAAGTAAAAAATGGCCTCACATACAATCACATCTTAAGGCAAATCTCTACTGCAAATATTTGAGTATTGCCACCAAGCAAGGAAATTACTTTATTAATAACGGTTTTTAACCAGTGATAAACCATTATTTAATTTCCATATTATTTAAAAGTTATACACCTTTCAAGGTCCCTCTCAAATATAACTCTATAATCCTGTAAAAGTAGGACAGCTTTCCCATATGAACAGAAGAGGCAAATTTAATCTATACAATAGATATCTGAGATAAACCTGAAATCTACTTTTTAGTAGTAACAGATTCAGCCTGAATTCTAAAAAGGGCACAGTAGGTCATCTTCTGAATAAAAACAAATAACCAAACTCCTTCAGAAAACCATAATACCTTTTTAACCTAAATAACTTGATGCATTTGAAAAATTCTGACTTCTGTATGTTGTTATTCTGTCCAGTCTGAATACTATTTTACAAACAAGTTTTAAAATTTCATGTCACATTCAGTAACATTTCAGAGACCAGAATCATTTAGCAAGTAAGACTGGCACCAATTTTCATTTTCAGCTGGTCCCAGAATGAGATATTAATGTGAACTAGGCAATATACATGAAGGTTCCATAACCTTCAGTACCAAAGTCTAAAAAATCTGTAAACTGATTTTTAAAAATTGTATGGCAGAACTCTACCAACTTTGTGTCACTATAGTGAACTATATAAGCACACTGCTGTTTTTCATTAACTTCTGACCATTAATACCTCAAAGTGGATAGAAGATCAATTTTACTAACCGTCCACTTTTATTTTTAAGCAAGTTGTTTACTGGGCTTTAAATTAGGTTTCTAGATTACTTGAGTATATTTAAATTATCCATGCCCTCCCAGTCAGTTACCAAAGCTCAAATAAGAATTAGTTTTACCAAGATTTGGGCCCCATATAAGTTGGACATTAAAAGGAAAAAAAGAAACAACTGAATTTTAAGGAAAAACAATGAAGATTTTCTTGGGACCCTAGAAGCTGGACTCTTAAGTCATTCGTTCATTAACCTAATAGGAGCCAACAGGGAGAGAGAGACTTTTAAACATCTAAATAGGCAGGTACACTTAAAGATACATGGCATAAACTGGTCTAGGAAAAAAGAAGAAAGGGAAAACCACAAGTTAAAATTCAGAGTACTTCAACAGATGTGTACCAAATAGCAAGTAACCTTACTAGGAAGATGGTCACTGATACAGCTAAAGAGAAAGGGCCATAAAGGAAACTGTGACCAGCTTATGTCAATGAGATACATAAAAGCACTTTAAAAAAATAAATAAATATAATCTGCATTTTATTAGAAATGACTAGCTGGTGTCTTGGTTTGGTAGTGCAATAGCACCATTACAGCAAGGGTAAGCAGGTCAATCCCTTGCAAAACTTACCTTGATTGGCCCAATGGAAACAGAAGGCCCCAGAAAAGAGAGAAGCATCTGGCAGTAGCAAATTGTTTTATTTTATCTTTCTGTGGAAAGAAACTAATTTTAAATAAGAACCAGAGCATTTAAAGAATAAATATTTTTTAAAGCTCATTATCTAGTTAGAGCAGCTCTACTAAGAAAACCAGAAGAGCTCCTTGCTGCTTAGAGATGGAAAGAAACAGAAGAAGAATCAGAGTTGTTTCTCCATCACCTAAGAAAATTTTAAAACTTGTGTTATTCTAGAACAACAGAATAAACGGTTCTTTCAAAAACAAAAACAAAAACCAAACCCCAAAAAACCCCCAAAACTCCTACAGGCAGAATCTTTTGGGCCTGGTGTCTTTGAACAAAGATTTTTGTACAAAATTAAGGGCTACATTATAAATAAAAAGGAAGAAAATCACTTGACATTAAGCCCTTCTACTCCTAAGGTTAAGTTCAAAGAAAAAGACACAAAGCAAGACTTTCTCCACTACAATTTCACCAATAACTTAAAATATCAAGGCTTAAGTGATTATCAACATAAACAGTATTAATTAGCAAAAAGACCATACCTAATTGACTGGCTTTCCAATATATTTTATCAGCCTAAATTTTTGATGATTTATTGAGATACTCAAATTGAAAGAACTCAGCCACCAAAGAATATGTGTACGACAGAACCTGACAGGGGGCATAAAATTATTCATGGTAACTGAACCTGTTACCTTTCTTGGATGCTTCTCTAGGAACTCAGTTCTACTGAATTCACTGAGTCAGCATTAAAACCTTTTGATCTAAATCACTCCCACAAAATGTCCATTTACAATTTATGCTGGGGATGAAAGGGACAGCTCAAAAGCAGGAGTGCAGAAGCAGTAAGCATTAAAACAAAACAGAAACAAAACAGTATTAAGTGGAACGTGAACCACCTATTTGGCACTGCCCTATGAAGAATCAAATTAGAGTAGAATCTCCCTACTCTACCTCCACTGCACGCGCGGGCACAAACACACACACACACACACACACACACAAGAAGAAGCTATTTCAGAAATAAACTTCATTCTAAAGCAAAGACCTGAACAATTGCTATTTTTAGATTCTATGCATTTATGTGGTCCATGGACATAAATTATGTTGACCTATAAAATAATATTCACTCTTCAAACATTAACTTCAATTAACATACTTGGAAAAAAGAATGTTCATACACTAAAAAGACTACATGTACAATTACTTGAAAAAAGAACTCTTAGTTTTGTTGTAGCAGAAAATAAATTTTTTATACAGAAGGCTTTTCCTTACATTCACAATTTGATTAGTGTCATGACTCAACATTTGACTTATTTAACAATATTATTTTGACATAAACTAATTCTTAAACAGCTACAAATATTGACCCAGGTTTAGAAATCTTGACACAATGATACCATAGGCAAAAATAAACAACAAACAAATACAAAATAAAACAAAAACATTCTTACTTGTCCCATTGGTGGCCCTCCCATAGGGGGCATCATTTGCGGCATCATTCCATGAGGTACAGGAGGCATATTCGCTCTCTGACCCATAGGGTGCATTCCCATTGGGGCATAATGCATGCCAGGGTGCCCCATCTGAAAAACAGGGACAATTTAAAAATCAGCAAGTAAGAACAAATGCTTCTCAAAAATCTGATTTCCACATACTGGTTATGTGCAGTGCTTTAATATTAGATGAATGTGTGATTCAGTTACTGGGTTAGCTTATACTTCCTTGTCTTAAACAAAATGCACTACCCACCAGTATTCACAATGAGCTTGCAACTGACCAAACTACAGAACAAAATAGGAAAAATCAGGATAATTACTGGACAGCTAGAGTATATATTTTATTTTTCGGAGCAGCCTGCTTTAATCAGTTAGCTTACTAAACCTGAGGAACATGTGAAAACCAATTTAAAAACTGTTATGGGTGAAAAACCGCAACTCTGTTCTATTTCACACAGCAGATAGCTAGTTAATATCTTAACAATAACTATTATTAAATTTATTTTTAAGTTAATTTTAAACTTTGAAACGAGGATTTTCCAAATTATTTCAGATAAGAGCTGGTCTTAAGAGAACACAAACATTATAGGTACCCAGGGACACTTAACTCCTAACATATGAACACTGTACTTCCTAAAAGAATCTTCAACACAAGGAAAATTACTTCTGAAAAAAAAATAATTTTTTTTTCAGACTAAGGTCTATCACTCAAAGACCCTAAATACAAACAACTAACATTTCCATTTTAATTCCCTTTTAAAAGACAACTATTTCTTTACCTTTGTGCCCATTGTTCCAGGTCTTAAAACCAGCTAATTATCCCCTGCCAATCTTCCCAGCTGTACCCCTTGCAACCACCACTACTACTGGTGAAAACAGATTTTGGCAACCTCTTTCAAAGTCTACATAATCAAGTTTCCGCCTCCCCCTCCCTGCTACAGCGGGCCTACCTCTCCAAAACGCTCACCCCGCCCAAGGCCCAGCACCTTCACCGCGTATCTGTCTAGGCCAAGCCCAGTAAGAACTTCCAGGGACCCACATTCTTCCCTTTGTGCATCCCCACTCTCCAATTCTCCTCCTCGTTACATAGCCCACCATCTCGAGCTCTTTCTTCGTCCACTCTCATCTTCTTCTCCTTTTGGAAAAAGCTTCCTGCCTCTCTGACTTCGTTTTTCATTGTGCCGCTTTCCCCCTGCTCCACCGATCCCTTACCGAGGGCCGTCTCCTCAGGAAGCCGTCAGCAGAGACCCAAGAACTGGAGCAGAGGCTTGAGCCGGACAATCTCCGCTCCCCGTCCCCGGGACCCCGCGAAGGAGGATGGCTCTCCATTTCACTCACCATGAGGCCTCCACGCTCCGCTCCCGTCCCCGGCCTCATCGTCGAGCTCAGACTGCTCCGCCGGCGGCCACTGCCGCTACACATACCAACAAGAAGCGATCTGAGTGGCTGGCGCCCGCTGGGGCCAAAGGTTAAAGGCTGCCCTGCGCTACGGGGAGGGATCAGCGGGGCCAATAAGCTGACAGGCTTCCCCACTGTCCAATCAGAGTGCGCTGCCGACACGCAGCTCTGCGGCGATTCGCCCCCAGCCTCAGCCTCACTCGGCGTCGCCTGCATGGACGGGGGGGAGGGGGACGGAGGAAGTTTCTGCGCCTCCGCCGGGAAAACTCCACCAACTTTCCCCGGGGAAGGGAAGACAGCGGTGTCCCAGCTTCCCGAGCTTAGACCACCTCACCCCGTAGGGGGTGGGGCAGTTGGGGCCTGCCACCTTCACTCCCTCCGCCCGAGTTACGTACGCCCCACAAACCTGAGGCTGCCCGGGGTGGGGTGGGGGTGGGGTAAGCAGCTTCTAGCGTTAGCGGTGGCGGGGGCCAGGAGCGCGCGCGCGGTGCTCGAGGAGGAGAGGGGGCGGGGAACAGGAGAGGAGGAGGGGCTCCTTAGGCGAGGGTTCGAGCTCTGTACGCACCAGCTGGAAAGCCCGAGGAGGGGGCGGGAAGGAGGCGTGTCGAGCAGGGTGGAGGGAAGTTGTGATGGGGAGAGGAGAACAATGCAAAAGGAAAAGAGAGAAGGGCAGTTAGGCAGGGGAGAGCGGGGCCAGAGAAAAATAGGAGCGTATAGCAGAAGAAGGGAGAAAGCAAATCGATTGGGAAATGTGAATCCGAGGAGGGTATGGGCGGGCGCTAGGACCGGGCGTCGAGAAGATGCGGCTTTGGTGCTACTGGGGCGCGCGCTTGCCTAGAGGTGACGCGGCCGAGGCGGAGGTCTCTGGCCGGGACGAAGCACTGCAGGGAGAGGAGACTTGGCTACCTTTAGCCTCGGCTTGGCTCTTTCTGCGCACTTCTCTGCTTCCTTTTCTTCCTACTGATCTGGGGTCGTGCTCTGGCCCAGGGGCGCCCAGCCTTTCTTTAGGTCCCACTGCACCTTCCCCGCCCAGTTGCGTACCTCTGCGCCCCCCTGCGCGCCAGTGCCGGGTGGTGGAGGCTGTGGGGGGGTCTGGCCGCTGATTGGCTGCTGCGAGCGCGGGGCGGGGCGGGTGGGAGTCTCTCGACCTCCGCGGGCCAGCTCGTCTTTCCCGCCATGTCGATCGTGGAGGGCGGGCGGCGCTCGGCTGCTCTACGCCGACGTCTCAACACCCCTGTCACGTTTTCCCGGCCCGCGTTTTCCACTTTCACTCAGGGGGATAGTTGGGGTGAGGGTGAAGTGGACGAGGAGGACGGATGCGACCAAGTGGCCCGTGACCTGCGGGCGGAGTTCTCGGCCGGGGCGTCGTCGGAGCCTAGGAAGGGCTCGCTATTCCGGCGGGACGGGGACGGGTCTCCAGTTCTGCCCGATAAGCGCAATGGCATTTTCTCGGCGGTGGCGGACGACGGAGCCCAGGCTCGACGGTGGCCGGTCCAGGTCCTCTCAATTCTTTGTTCGCTGCTGTTCGCCATCCTCCTCGCCTTCCTCCTCGCCATCGCCTACCTGATCGTAAAAGGTACTGAAGCTCCGGCGTTGAAAGTCTCTGTCCAGAGTAAAGTTGATCTTGGACGTGGGTCTTGCCTTTCATCTGTCTCCTCCCCATCAAAGGCCGGCAAGCTGGGAGTGGCTTTCACCCAGAGTCCTCACTGGCACCTTTCTTTGCTCATCTCCTTTTGTTTTGTTTTGTTTTGTTTTCTGAATGGTGGAGCACCCTGGTGCAAGCTTAGGAGACCCGTTTTCAGAAAGGGTCTTGATTAAATGGGTATTCTTGAAGAGAAAGTAGAGTCAGTGAACACTTGGGGTGAAATGTTGACAAAATTAAGCATTATGGAGGACAACAGTCATTAAAAGAGGGTGAAAAGTGTGTGATTAAAATAGGCTATACACATTCAGAGACTTTATTTAATCCACAAATGATTAGAGGTATGCTATTCACTAATTTTGCACACGCACAGAATTCCAGAAAGAACGGATTTCCATCCCACAGCCAAAAGTTCAACTTTTACAGGTAAAATAATTAGCACCTCTTGATTTTGTATTAGGTTTTCAACAGAGTGTAGTGGTGAAGTTTTATAACAGGACCTAAATAACCTATTCTCTGATTATTAGTTTTATTTTCTTGAGTGTGAAGTTTAAGTATCAACCAGATTGGAATAGAAAGAGATGTACTGTGAAAAAATTTTCAAAGTTTATCCTGTAAACTATATGGCTGGATATTTATTTTACAGTGGAAAGAATCAGACCCGAGTTTAAATCTCAGTTCTCTTTCGTGTGTGACTTTGGCCAAGTTACTAACAAAAATTAAAACAAAACTACTTTAGTTCTGTGAGAAGCACCCAACAAGTTGCCACCCAAATATTAGTTTTTTTTTTTTTTTTGCCACTAAATAGAATTAAATCAGCTTAACTCCAGTTTTAATTTTTTCCTCATTGCTTCCAAGCTCCTACTGGGCTGCAGATGGCAGCGAACAACTTGGGCTTGATTTTCATACACAAGACAGTTTAGAGTAAATGTGAATCTCTTTATACAATGATCTTGGGTGTAAACTGTCAATGCTAAATATGTGTTTCATATTTAACATTGTTTAACAGTGTTTCATTACTCTTTCACTCCCCTCCTCTTTTTTTCCATTGTATCTTGGAGAAAGTTTTGTAGGTTATTTCCCTTGTGCTGTGAGAGATTTCCTTTATATCATTAAGTCACAAAACTTGGTAAGCGGAATCCTTTGCAGAAGACATTGAGTTGTGCTTACTTTTGAGAATTGAAGAAAGGAATCTAATATGCTATGTAATTTGCATTGCATAAAATATTTTTAGGGGCACCTGGCTGACAGAAGAGCATGTGTGATTTGAGGTTTTGAGTTTGAGCCCCACATTGGGGGTAGAGATTAAATAAATAAACTTAAAATATTTTCACAATAACTCTAAGAAGCTTTGTGTATATGTGGCAGTTGACTCATAAATGCTTTATTTGCATACTGAAGGTTCATAGCTGGTATATGGAATCAGAATTTGGACCCATTTGTTTCTGACTCCACAGCAGTTTGCACAGGTCCACAATATTTTCCCAGCCTTTAAACTATTCAAATTGTAAAATCATCTTTTTTACTCAAGCCTTCTTTTTTTGTATTTACAGAGTTGCATGCTGAGAATTTAAAGACTGAAGCGGACATAGACACTGGGCTACTAGGTATAACTTAACTGTCACTCGATTTGCTTTTGAGTTCATTTTTATTTTTCGAGATCATGTTTAAACTACAAAGTTTCGGGTAAAATACTTAATCACTTGTGCAATTCATTCAGTCTTAATTTTTTTATTTGTGATAAATTTTATTAGATTTTATATATACTTGGTGTGTGTGGGTGTACACCACACACACTAGAAATACAGTTTGAATATAACTGTATGTGACAAAGACCCAGAAACTATTTAACATTTTCTTGCTACTTTCTGGAAAAGTCTCCCTATATCTTTTCCCAGGAATTAAAAACATACAAAAAAACTTCTTCATGAGCTTAGCAAAGATGACATCTTAAGCAGACCTCAGGAGAAATTTAAGTTTATATCTCCTATAAGCAACTTGTTTTTAAAAAAATGTAGTAAGTATTGGGCATATTGTACAGGTTATTGACAATGAAGAGTCAGACTTGAGTTTCTATAGAATGTCTATAGAATGCTATACAGAGGTGCGCCTGGGTGGCTCAGTCCTTAAGCATCTGCCTTCAGCTCAGGTCATGATCTCAGGGTCCCTGCTTCTCCCTGTCCCTCTGGCTGCTGCTAACCCTGCTTTTGCTCTCTCTTTCTGTCATATAAATAAATAAAATCTTAAAAAAAAGAATGCCATACAGATTACTAGTGAAAACTTCAAGGGTTATTTATCTTGTATTTGTCTCTTCCTGCCAGAATGATTTTGAAGCATCCAGAGCTTTACTGGTTTGGGATATTTTACTCCTGTTTGCTGTAATTTATTCGATTAACCATTCTGAATTGGAAAAAAAAATAGTTGAGATCCTATCCTGCATGTCACCCCCTCTCCTAATTTTAGCTGACCTATTTAATCTCTTCAAGGCTAATGCCCCACAATGATAGAAAATACAGTCTGACTGATTTTGCAGAAGAGGATACCTTTATATTCAAAATATAGAAACAAATTAGTCCCATGAAAACTTTTCTTGGTCTTCTCAACTTCTTGCATGAGAAAATGTACTTTACAGTTACACATTTTATCAGCGTATGTTGTTACACTGTTTCATCTCTAAAAATAGTCAAGGTTATGAGGCTTTTCATAGCATTTATTGATCTGTCAACTTGATGTCACAAGAATAGAACAGAATCTTAAGAACTAGGCATGAATTCTGTGTTGCTATTTAAAAGTTAGAAAACTTCATTCACATTTATGAAAAACATAGGGTGGCAGTTGTCATCTGAAGGAGTGGCTTGTTCAATGTCAAAAGGAATGTAATAAGGCTTTGTTGTTTTCCTGCTTCTTTTCCTACTTCCAGTTAGTCTGATAATACTTTTGGATGTACCTGATAGATACCTAATACTATGACAGCTAATATGAAGATCATTAAGTGTTTGCTAATGGCATGAATTCACTTTCAAGATTCAGGAGCAATCCCAGGAGTGAGGAGAAATTACTGTATCTTTGTGGCCAAAAAACCCTACTAAACAATAGTTATGCCAAAACAAAAATCCTTATTTTGAACCAATGCTTTAGTGGTCAGATAGAGAGTATACTCAACATCTAGTGAACTAATTCAGTCACTTTCCTGGGGATAACTTTAAAGTGGGCATAGTTATAACAAATATTCATATTCATTGTAATGTGTAATAGAAAAGGCTTTTCTGTAGGAAGAGTATAGAATTCTTAACCTGTTTCAGAGAAGCAGTGCCAAGATGATTAAGCACCTATAAAGTTGAGGTTACTGAAATAACACTTACATTGTTCTAAGCTGGAATTCTCTTCCATTGGGAGAAAATACAGTATAACCTCTCTGCAGAAGAATGTTTTGACTTGACTACTAGCCTCCAGTTAAAAGTCTAATTGAGACAGCTGATTGTTGAAAGTAGGCCATTTTTTTTTTTCAAATTTTGACTTGCAATCAAATCAACCTTGAGTTAGCTTAGATATGAAGCAGGATTGCTACATTAGCTTATCTGTGAAGTAATGCCTGTGGAATTATATCCTTACCTGTTTACAATTGATATAAATGTTTTTACATGAAGAAACAATCTTTAATAAAAACTGTGTTGAATTTGTCCACTATTTACAGGAAAAGCAGAATGTAGCCTTTTTAAATCCTACTGATTTTGTTGTATTTCATTGCACTTACTTTGCTTGCTAGGTACCTCATAGGTAAATATAATGTTTGTTTTGTGTATTACCCTTTTTTTGCTGTAATTGTTATTGTTCATACTTGTTGTTATCTTTATATTTCTGTGATTCCTATTTAAATTTTACTGAAAATTGCCTCAAATCTTTAAGAATCACCTGGTTTTTAGAATCAAATAATATAAGCATAGTAGCTACTCTCCCTTGAAAGAGTTCTCTTTCTAGAAAGAGTAATAAAAATTTTGCACACTGCAGATTTTTTTATTACAATTTAAGCCTGGTCCAAGATTGGCATAGCTCATTAAGAGCAAATTTTAGCAACAGCTCTCATTTTAGTATGCTTAAGAATCAGCTGGACTTTCTTTTAAAAAGTATCTCTAGGTTTTGTTTCAGCTCAGGGTAGAGTCCAAGAATCTTCATTTTTTATAGGTGATTTTGATACCCCACAGTTTAAGAAATAGTTTTGCAGGGTAAGAATCTCTTTTTTTTTTTTTTTTAAGAAGTGTGGGGTTTTTTTGTTTTTGAAGATTTTATTTTTAAGTAATCTCTATACCCAACATGGGGCTCAAGCTTACAACCATGAGATCAAGAATCATACATTCTACTGACTGAACCAGCCAGGGGCCCCTAAAAAGTGTGTTTAAAGGCAGTTAAAATCCTTGCAAGTTGACTAGTGACAGACTAATAAGATATAAGTCCCGAATGCCTCTTGAGAAACCTGACTTTGAAAGGATCTGCAGCACTGCCGTTCTCTTGTCATCTTTGCCTGAAAGCAGTCTTCTTGGGAAACTCTTTGTTTATAATTTAAACAAAAAAGGATTCATGATGAGCATGGTATCAGTGCATTTGGGGAGTTAATTGATCCTACTGGTTAATAGGGTTATGCTATCAATGATCCTCTTCATTGGTGAGGTAGACCAGCCAGGAAGATGTAAGAAATTCTGTCACCTGGTTTTGGAACTCATCTCCCTTAATCATCCCTAGGTGGCATTAGAAGGACTTTCCTTTTATAATTGTCCTACAAACCATCCCCTACTGTAAGCCTGTTTTTCAGGGAGATAAATAAAACTTAAGTTTACTTAGTTAAATCACATTTTAGTCCTTCCTGCTAAAGGTTATTCTCAGGCCAAATTGATTGCACTAATATAAAACAGGAATTAGGTGCGCCTGGATGGCTCAGTGGTTAAAGCCTCTGCCCTTGGCTGGGGTTGGGTTCTCTGCTCAGCAGGGAGCCTAATTCCCCCCCCCCCACTTGTGATCTCTGTCAAATAAGTAAATAAAATCTTTTTTTAAAAAAAGCAAACAAAAATAGGAATTATTTCATTTTTGTACATTAACTTTTGTATCCGTCACATTTTCCAAGTTTTATAACTTTTCACATACTTAATTCTATTTCCAATTTTTACATTTTTTTTCATGTCTTACTACAGGGTATGATAAAATGACCTTTTATTTGAGGCAAGCCTGAAATAAGCACATAAGAAAAACAGAAAGATATGCTATTCCGGAAAATGCTTAACCTAAGACTACTGTCATTAAATTAAATGTAGGACTAGTACTTTTAATATACATGTCCTAAGTATTCCATACAGGAATTGTAATTGACTTCATGGAGTTCCTTCAGTCTGAAAAGATTTTTGGTACTTGTCACTCTTGACATCTACTAGTTAATAGCTAACATTAAGTCTCTCTTGTGGCTAAGACCAGATATGTAGCATTTTGCATTGTCAGGGGCTATTCTTGTTTTTTTGTTTGTTTGTTTGTTTTTTAAGGTTTTATTTATTTAAGAGAGAGTGTGAGAGAGAGCATGAGAGCTTAGAAGGTCAGAGGGAGAAGCGGACTCCCCATGGAGCTGGGAGCCCAATGCGGGACTTGTTCCCGGGACTCTGAGATCATGACCTGAGCCGAAGGCAGTTGCTTAACCAACTGAGCCACCCAGGTATATTCTTGTTTTTAAGCTACCCATCTAGTTCTCCTTTATGATTGAGATGTTTATAGGCTTGTGAACATTTACAGAGATGATTGATATATACTGAGTTCAATCAAAGATGAAGACAATTCGTTTGAAGAGTTTATCAGTTATTTACTCTGCCAAGAGATAAGTGAGACTCTACCCTCATGATTTCATAAGATAGAACATTAGAATCTTGATAAAAATTTCCAAGAGAAAGGATGCTTTGGAAGGTGACCCGTTCTCTTAGAAAGGCACAGGTTGAAAACAACCACTCAGTTTCTTCCTTACAGTGAAAAATGACTGAAACTGTGAACTTAAACTATTTTCAGTGAATGTATTGAGCGTTGTAATATGAGGCCAGTATGTATTAAGGATATGATATAGTGCTCTCTGCAGCTGGGTGGGGTAACTCAAGTAATCATTGAAAATTTCACAAATCTGTTCTCCTGTGGCTATGTTTGTAAAATTGTGTGTATTGCTTATTCATATTAGTTGAAGAATGATGACTAAGGCAAAAAAGAAGAGAAAAACAAAAGCCCAAAAGTACTGGAAAGATGCAACCAAAATTTTAGATAATTTACCTGAGTTTTAGATCTTTTTATTTTCTATAATTAATGACAATGACTCTCAATAAGAAAAACTTTGTTTATTATATGATCTCTGATATGAGGAATTTGAGAGGCAAGGTGGGGGTTGTGGGGGGTAGGGAGGGAAAAATGAATCAAGATGGGATCTGGAGGGAGACAAACCATAAGAGACTCTTAATCTCAGTAAACAAACAGGGTTGCTGGGGGGTGGGGGGTTTAGGGATAGGGTGGCTTGGTCATGGACATTGGGGAGGGTATGTGCTGTGGTGAGTGCTGTGAAATGTGTAAACCTGGTGATTCACAGACCTGTACCCCTGGGGCAAATAATATATTACATGTTAATAAAAATAATTAATTTTTAAAAAAGAAAAACTTTGTTTAAAGAAAAACACAAATTTAAGCTTAGAAAAATATAAGTAACATTCAGCAATTAATAATACTTTTAACCTTTACGGTATGCCAAACTTTATTTTATACGTGTTATTTCACCTAGTATTGCCAACCTTCCTGCATTCATTCATATAAATTATCTTCTGAACCAAAATTCACAATGTATGTTAAAATTTTTATGTCACTAGATAGCTGTGGCACAACAGTAAGGCAGAAATAATACGGGTTATTAGCGAGAATTATCATTGTGCAGCCAAATTATTTGTCTTAAAAATCATTGCAGGTCTCCTTACTACACAGAAGTGTAATGAGAAGCCCACATTGGGAACTCTAATCCCCAAGAAATTGGGATCTGGGGAGATGTTTCTTAGGCTAATGAAGTAAAACTTGAACTGGCATTAGAATTAGCTGGAAGACTTAAAACTCATCTTACTAGACTTCGCCTGTTCTAGAGTTTCTGATTCAGTAGGTGTGGTATGGAACCCACAAATTCTTCATTTTTAATAAATTTTCTAGGTGATGCTTATGCTTCTAGTTCATGAGAATCACTGGTCTAGTAGTTCACAAACCTGACATAATCAATAACAAAATCCTGCAGATTTTCTTTTTTCAAAATTAAAAGATCTCAAAATCTATCCTTACCTACTCAAAGTTGAAGTCACTTAATTGGCTACATGTTTGAATGCTCAATATAAGTCAAGGTCTATTGGACCCATTTTTTAATTCTCTTGAACAATACTGTTTGTAAAACGGGTGTTTTGTGACTTTTATTCTTTCTTGGGGCATCTTCCAGAGACTAGTTATGGTTTTGATGGAATGAAGCTTATTTAATCTTGAAATATTGGTTTGTTAGATCCTTTTATAAATCTAAGATACATCATGGGATTTTAGTGATCTTTTCTATATCTCAATTCTTTCTCCCTAGTCACTGTCCCTCTCTCAAATGAATAAATAAATCTTTTTAAAAATGGTGGAATCATAAATTATGCAATAGAATTGTGGCTATGTGTACTGATATAAAAGGTCTCATCATTATGTGAGAGTAGCAAAGCACAGGACAGTTTTTCTGGTGAGAATTCCGATTGCTTTTAGGAGTGGAATTGGTTAATTGAGGTAGGAAGACTTTAACTTTTATATGCTTTTGTACTATTTACAAATTATGTTAACTCTTGGTAAAATGGAGTTACGTAGCATTAGTTGTCAAGTTTTTGACTGCAGGATTCTGGAGGAGGGGACTTGTTAAGATTCAGTTGTTGCTAGTTGCCAACTTGTATGGCTTTTCTGCTTGTTCACAAACAAATTGAGTCACTTTCTGAAGCATAAGCACTTTTAGACTATGATATTACTGTGTACTTTTGTAGACCTTTCACTGTGAATCTACTTTTATCAGTGGTGTAACTTTTGATTAGTTCAAAGTGAATATAAAATAAGAAAGCCCAAAATGAGGCAAACACTTAGATTGGGGAATAGTGCTCAGTTTTGAAAACTCAAGGATATTCTTGTATCAATTTTGACAGGTGTTCTGTTAAAGAACCTGAATGATGGACTCTAAAGAGCCTCATACTTTGTAAATTTTTAATCTGTTATTTTGTGTCTTTCTCACTTTTTTTTAGATATTTAGAAGTTTCCATCATTCCACAACAGTCTCCAGATATTTGATTTTTCATAATTACTATCTTTGTTCTGCAGACTTGTATTATATAATATTAAACAGTGTAAACTTGTCAATTATTTTCTCGCCTTTAGCAGTATTCATCTAAATAATAACAAGTAATAGCTATTTGGCAGAATAACCATCCTTAAGTTGTAGCTGTACATTAAGTACACTTACAATTTTTATTTTGGTCCCGTATCTCACTGTGTTGGCAGAAAGGTTGTACCTCAGTCTCTGCTGAGATTCCGTCTACCTAGTCTCAGATTGGGTTAAGGTTCTGAAGTGTGACACTATGCCAGGACATTGGGGTGGGGTGCAACCTAGTCCTCAAAACATTTGCTCAAATGAGTTAGTTACTGCTGAAACATCTTGCTTTCTGGTAAGGATGGCCTTTCAGATGTCACATTTTTACAGCCACATCACCATCTGCTCTTTCTGTGCCCCACTTAGGGGAGGGACATCTGTAGACTTGGCTCTGGGCCCATCTGCGAAGATCCTGTAATCCCTCTGGACTGTTGTGTGGCCTCTTCATGGCTCTGCCAGGAAGACCCAGCAGTACTACCCCCCCTTCTCCATACATACACACAAGAGCAGACATACCACTTTCTTCAAACAAGGAGAAATCTTTCTCACCTGTGCATTAAGCCCTGTCTTTCTTTCTTCCTGTTCTACACAAACATTTTATTTGTATCCCAATCAACTCATTATCTTTACTGTGTATTCAAGATATTTTGTGTTGATCTATCCTCTTGCTTATATCTATCCTAGGTTGCTTAATCATTTTGCAACATCAAAACCAAAGAGACCTTGTGGCTGTTTCTCTTTCTCACATCCTTCTGGGGCCTTGAGTGCACAGTTTGTTATCTCTTTGAAAGGGTAAAGGAAAGGGAACTAGTGAGGAAAAAATTAAGGTTAATCTTTCAAAAAATAGATTGCCACAGTATTTCATAATACTTCATTGCTGTGAGTTTGTCTCTTAGCTGTTTTATAAGACTATTACTGGGCTTTGTATGGTTTATAAACAGACTGATGCACATAGTTCTTAACTACTTGCTAAAAGACATCTTGGTTGCACATTTTGTGCAGCCAGGAAATTTGGTATTTCATAAGTCATTCTCAACTGTAGTCTTCTCAACCTTTCCTCCCTCCCGGTACTACTGAGGCCTCTGACACACAGTCATCAGTGGTCTTGGCATAGTAAACTCTCTTAAAGAGGCAGTTTGAATATGTATCTAAAAACTGTCAAATTGGGGCGACTGGGTGGCTCAGTTATTAAGTGTTTGCCTTCAGCTCAGGTCATGAGCCTTGCATGGGGCTCCCTGCTTGGTGGGAAGGCTGCTTCTCCCTCTCCCACTCCCCTGCTTGTGTTCCCTCTCTCACTGTCTTTCTCTCTCTCTCTCTCAAATATATAAGTAAATCTTAAAAACTGTCTAATTTATTCCCTCTATTCTCACTTTGTTCATTTCCTTTATTCTTCCATTTCTCTATCTTTTACCCCTTCCATGCATCCAATATAATACCATGCTTTTGACTTTAGAGTTCTTTGAGAAAATCTTGCAGTCTTCCACTTTGAAACTAGAACCTAGGGTCCTAACCCATTTTAAATTGGGAGTTAAAAAAAATAAATAAATAAATTGGGAGTTAACCTTTGTTCATATACTGAGGAAAAAAGAATCCGATGAGGTTTATAATGTTTATAGGAAAGCTGTAAAGAGTAGATACCATAAAATTAATTCGTATGTCAAAAGTGCATGATATGGAAAGAAAGGAATCACGTAATACTAGGTAATAAAAGATAGCAAGCTGTGATTCACAAAGTAAATGAAAAATGTCGAAACATTTTAACAGTGAAGTATTTTAACCATTTTTTCCTATAGTTGAATTTCATAAAGCTGAAGATGTTATATTCTTAAGTTGAATTTGTACTCTTTTCCCCATGTTAAATAATAGAAATATTAAACTATTAAAATGTTATTTATTTTTAATTATTTTATGTTATTAACTTACAGTTGAAATGATAAGATGTTAAATGATATGACTTATTTTTTTCTTTTATTAAAAGATTTTATTTATTTGAAAAGAGAGTGAGCCGAGAGCATGAGCTGGGGGAGAGGGGAGATGGAGAGGGAGAGGCAGACTCCCTGTGTGCTGACTGGGGGACCCAATGGCGAGGCTCAATCTCAGGACCCTGGGATCATGACCTGAGCTGAAGGCAGACGCTTAACCCACTGTGCCACCCTGGCGCCCCTAAATGATATGACTTCTAATTTAGTATTTTATGCTTTTGCATGAGTTTGCTTGTACTAAGCTCAAATCTCTTACGTGTTACCTACAGGCAGTTCAGAAGTTCAAAAATACACATAATCTTTTGAACATGAAGATACTGGTTTACTTTAAATTGCTTTGGTGTTAATGATTAAGTTTTTCTCCTCTCTTCCCATTAAGGATTCTGGACTCTACTTATAATATCTCTATCTGCTGGATTCTCTTGCTGTAGCTTTTCTTGGACAGTGACTTATTTTGATTCTTTTGAACCAGGAATGTTTCCTCCTACTCCTCTTTCACCAGCCAAGTTCAAGTAAGTATTCCTGTTTCTTCTTTTTAACTCATTCCAATTCTGTTGAAATGCTAAAACAGATAGGAGCAAGAGGCTGCTTTATGTAACATAACATGTTGAGGTCCCTGCCTCTATAAAATATAAATGACTTAAGGTTTTCAGTTTGGCTCAGCCTTTAGATAACTGGAGAATATTTTAAACTCCTTACCTAGATAATGTAATGGTTGTTTAAAAAATGAAATTCAAGAAATGATCTAAAAAAGTAAGGAACTTTGATTGCTATTTATCCTTTTGGGATGGAATTTCATTTAAACAGTTTATGAAGGCTAAATTTATACCAGCAATGTGAAAGTTTTACTAAATGCATGTATAAATGGTCAGATTAATATCAGTTTAATAATCAGATTAGACTTTTCCTTAGATTTCAGTTTTAATAATTAGCAAGCATTTATGACACCCAGTTTATATCTCTAGATCAAATTAGATGCATTTCATCGTGGAACAACACTAAATTTCTTTGGTCTGTATTTTCTGTATTTCAAAGACTTTGAGAAAATTGAGTAGGCAGTGTTCTAATCTAGTTTATTTATGTCAGGAAAGCTCAGGTTTTAAATACTGTAAATTTCCAAATAAGAGAATTCTATAAACTGAGGGGTTGGGGAAAAGGTGAAGAGTAGGAAATAAATTTTAGTTTAAGATATGTATATTACCAGAGTATTGTTGTTATTATTGCTGTTATTACTACCAGCTTCAGCTTACTTCATGGACAGCTTGTAGAGATCAAATAAAATCTATTTGAGGGACTCTATAAATAGGAAGTTTACTACTAACAATACTTATTAATAATCATTGTATTACCAGCTCTTATTATAAGTAAACTCATATTTTTCTATCTTATAAATAGATCTTTAAAACTTTTGGCTTCACTTCAGTTGTAATATGTGTGTGTATTTTAAACATCTTAACAAATCTCTGTACTGTATATGAAACATAAATCATACCCTTGGCAATAAATTTTGTATATGTGTTAGAAGTCATTGATGAGTAATTAATAATCTAAATTGATTAAGTTATACCCAACAGCTCAATACCATCCCATAGTTTACATGAGTACCATTCAGTTGCTAAGTTTCTTTTGCTATGCAATATTCTGTTCAATTCAAATTTATACTCCTGCTGCTCGATGACATTAATTACTTGGTAACAAGGGATGTGCATCTAATGTTGATGATATAATTAGGCTCCTTTCATAGGCGACCAAAAATCATAATCTTACATATTTTTTTCCTTTTATTTATTTTTAGCTCACTTCTCTCCTGATTCCTAGCTATTTAATAGATCTTGCAGCCTGAATATCAGAACGCACCCTGTACTTAAAATTATTAAGACTCCAGCCTGTCTTTAAGACATCAGTCTCCATTCACTTATCAAGGCTTGAAATCCTTTTTCACTGCATTTATTCTTTGCCAAATGGATATCCTTTGCCTTTTGGAATGTTATTGGAATACTTTGTCTTTGTACCCTCAGTGTTTTTGCCCTTTTTAAGGCCTTGGCCAGTGACCTTCAATCCGTCATCTCCCCTACTCCAAGCTTTCACTTTTCAAATTCATCCTGTATATTGTTACCTCTGTAAAAGCAGATCTTAGTCACACTCTTCCTTGTTTAAAAGCCTTCAGTGGTTTTCTCACTGCCTTCAAACTGATGTCAACTTCCAAGTACAGCAGAACAGTCCTTCCCCAAGTGATCCTACCGTACTTTTCCAGCTTTATCTTTAGCTATTTCTCCAGTGCACCCTGTTCTGTATCCACATAATCATATTACCCTGGCATCCCTTGAATAAACTGTACTTCTGAGATGCCATGACTTTACTTTTGCTGTTTTCTCTTCCTGGAATATCATTTTCCCTTGCAGATTCTCTTCTACCCCCACCAGAATTCATAAGCCTTAAAGATATTAGAAGCTTTTGGAGTTAGAGAAAAGCATTTCAGTATTCTATTTAAAAACTGGAATTCTGTGGGTATTTAACTAATTTCTTAAAAATCATCTTTGCATTTCAAGGTACCTGGGGTGTTTCAGTTGGTTGAGCATCTGACTCTTGGTTTTTGGTTCAGGTCATGATCTCAGGATCATAGGATCCAGCCCCAGAGCCCAATGTGGGGCTCTGTGCTGAGCAGGGAGTCTGCTGCAGAATCTTTCCCTCTCCGTCTGCCCTTCCTCCTGCTCACTCGTATGTGTACACACATGCTCTCTCTCTCAAATGAGTAAATCCTTTTAAAAAATTGTCTTTGCATTTTTAAAAAGATTATTTGTTTGAGAGAGAGTTTAAGAGAAAGGGCTAGTACAAGCTGGAGAGGGGCAAAGGGAGAGGGAGAAGCAGACTCCCGACTGAGCAGGGAGACCAGTGTGGTATTCCGTTCCCAAGCCCCCCAGGATCATGAACTGAGCCAAAAGTAGATGCTTAACCAGCTGAGCCATCCAGGTGCCCTATCTTTGCATTTTGTATTAAACTAGAACCAGTATTGATAGACCTCTGTTTTTAGTGTGTTATTAGTCATTCAATTTTTTTTTTAAGATTTTACTTTTTTAAGTAATCTATACACCAGATATAGGGGTAGAACTCAACAACCCTGAGATCAAGAGTCTCATGCTCCACTGACTAAGCCAGCCAGCTGCTCTTACTCATTCAATTTTAATATGAGGTAGTGTCAGATTCGAGACTCAGATTGCATATTTCTTAATACAGCCCTAGAGCCACAGTTTTAAAATATGTACATTATGTTCACATATATATATATTTGAATTTCTTTCAATTTGTAAACTGGGTAATTTAATTTTATATATTATAAATCAACTATTAAATACTCAAGGCCATGAGTGAAACTGTCATTTAAAATTACCAGATGTTGATACAGACACAGTCCAAAAAAGGCATATAATAAATATAGTGATAGATGATGGCCTATTAACAGAAACCAGACGACAAAGGCAGATATAATATAGAGTTAATTGATGAAACTGAGTTTTATAGTGAAAATCCTGCCCTCTAGTGCTTGTAGAAAATAATGCAATTACTGTACTCAGAAATGTCAGAATAAGTATATTCTCTATGTCACCAGTAGAGTGAGAGCTTGTACAAGGAAAGGACTTCTGTACCTTTTGAGAAAGTTGAAATAATCAGACTTCATTTTCTTAGAAATCATATTGATACATTTCAATAATTTGTAATATCATGCATTTATAAAAATATCTTTGTAACAGGCTATTTTATAACTTAAACAATGATGTTAATATAAATATTTTTCCTGATTAACTGAAAGTAGTGCAAATTCTTTGTTGAAAATTCAAAGAAAAAAAACAAAAAAAATGGGAAAACTTATAAACAGAAAGTGGCTGCCAACATTTTAATGTATATCTTTCCATTCTTTTCATATTTTAAAAATTAAACTTTGGGGGGGTACTTGGGTGGCTCAGTTGGTTGAGCGGCTGCCTTCAGCTCGGGTCATGATTCTGGAGTCCCGGGATCGAGTCCCACATCAGGCTCCCTGCTCGGCGGGGAGTCTGCTTCTCCCTCTGACCTCTCCCCTTTCATGGTCTCTCTTTCTCTCTCTCAAACAAATAAATAAAATCTTTAAAAAAATAAAAATTAAAAAAAAATTAAACTTGGAATCATAGTAGATATACTGTTTTATAAACCATTTTTTTTTTAAAGATTTTATTTATTTATTTGTCAGAGAGAGAGAGGGAGAGAGAGCAAGCACAGGCAGACAGAATGGCAGGCAGAGGGAGAAGCAGGCTCCCTGATGAGCAAGGAGCCCGATGTGGGACTCGATCCCAGGACGCTGGGATCATGACCTGAGCCAAAGGCAGCTGCTTAACCAACTGAGACCCCCAGGCGTCCCTATAAACCATTTTTTATTTAACATTATGTTTTATAATATGTATATAATATCATATGTTTATATTAACATTATTTCTTTTGAATTTTTTTTCAGTATTTCTTTTGAATTTTCAGTGTTTTAAATACACTTTAAAGACGTCATCATGTCAGTTTATTTTTAAAGGGAAATCTAATATAAATGATAGCTAGATTCCAAGATAATTTATTAAGCAGGGATTTGCTTAACTAGAGACTAAAGAAAAGCAGGATAGTTAAGAATCATAAAATGAAGGGACTTTTTTCCTTATTTTTTTTATTTCTAGTACCATGAGTATCAGACATGATGAGAGTAAAATAATCGTGTCTGTTTTTTTTTAAAAGCAGTCTTTTGCTCTCCTTTGCAGATTTTAAACATTTGGGCTTTTTTTCCCCCCAAATAAGCTAATTGGTAAAAGTGGAGAAAAAAATTGAGAGGCCCATGTATGTGGCTCTCAGTTGTTTATCCCTAAAAATATAAAGTCCTAAAGGGAAGAAAAAAATAACATGTATTGATATTTAGTAAATATTACATGAAAGGTCTAATGAAATCAGCAATTTGAATGAATAATTCATTGATAGAGTTGAGATTAGAAATAAAATCTTTTTCTTGTATTCATTAAAGTATTTTTTCATATTTATTCTTTTATGTTTGTTAGATATTTTCTTAGCTGAGGCCACTACAACAAAGTACCATACACTGGTGGCTTACAAACAACAGAAATTTGTTCCTCTCACAGTTGTGGAGACTGAAAGTCTAAGATCAGGATGGTAGCTTAGTTGGGTTCTGATGAGAACTATCTTCTGGGTTGCACATGGCCTCCACATTGTATCCTCACAAGACTGAGAGTAGGTTTCACTCTCATGATCTCATCTAACTCTAATTACTCCCAAAGACCCTACCTCCTAATACTATCACACTGGGGGGTAAGGTTTTAACACATAAATAGGAAAAAGTGTGGAAGGGGGTACAAGCATAGTCCATAACAAAATTTAGAAATTTTCGCTTTAGGAAATAACAAGGTAAAGAACTTTGCAAGGTATGTTTTCAGACAGATATTTAATGGACTTCAAAAGGGATATTAAGAAAAATTATTATACTGACTTAGCAAATTGGATTAAAAGGTATACTGTATTGTTACACACACAGACTTCTCTATTAGGAAGCATTTTCTTTGTGTATTTGAATCAAATATACTTTTAAATCATTTTCTTAAAATTTCTGAAAATATGTTACCATGTTAAATAATGAGACAGAGGCAGTTAACTTCAGAATAAAGTGTCTATATAGGCTTTCCCTACTTCTCACTACTTTGTAATTCATTATTTTTCTCTTCCAGGCTGCTTAATCAGCATCTCCAGTTCACTTCACATTAGTTTCCCCCATTCATTCATTCAGTTTTCTTAGGGATTTCTGAGCAGGCAAATGTAACTGTGTGGGTAATCAGTATTTCATATTGTGGTTATCTGCTTTAATTATAGTTTCCAGGAGTTAATGCATCTAGGTATGTGACCTACCCATCCAAAAGATATCTCATTATTTAAGTCTTCCTGATTAGGGAGGAAGCTAGGTATGGCTAGGGGTGCCTTGAAGCTGCATTTTTCCTAACAGTGAATTTCACATTACCTGTGCCCCATCTAGTGGAGCAATAATGTAGCTGCAGGTTTATAGTTATTCAGCATGCTAAAAATAAAAACCATTCAATTAATTATAATAGGTCCCACCTAGGGTAGAAATGTTACTTTGCAGTCTAGAAATAAATTTAGTGGAAAATGATAATGTAAGTGATGGGTTTAGCAAACAGTAAGTGTTGAAAACTCATTTTTTAATTAAGAATCAAAATATTTAATAATGGTGATATGAAGAACAGTGAAAGTGGTCATTAAATTTGTCTGCTTTGCGGTGATTTTATGTAGAGTTAGTCAGGGGTCAGGGGCCAACCAATATTCTTAAGTTAAGGGTGTTCCTTCATTGCAGTCAATAGTGTTGGTTAACAAAAGTCTTATTGTTGGAATGAAAAAATGTGCATTTAGATCAAAATTAAAATTTAACAGTGTATGACTATAACCTTCAAGCCAAGAAGTTAATTTTGTAGGGATAGGGTTATTATTTTGTGCTAGAAATATCCACAAAGACTTATTTTCAAGGAGAAAAAAAAATCAGTGTTTGTGTTAAAATTATTAAGGATGGGCTGTATCATAGAAATCGAGTATTACTGGCAATTTCAAATTTTAACCTTATGCTGGTCAAAGGTAATATAAAAAATAAGATATCTAGTTAATTGGCTATCTGAATCCAAAGTCTGGATTATTGAATTTCTTGCTGAGAAACTGATTTTAAGTAATTTTTCTCCTTCTCGAGAAATACTGTACAGATAGCATGTCATGCATTCACAGTGTTGTAGATTTTGGAAAACGTCTTAGTTCTCTTGTCTTCTGTTCTAAGAAGTTTATCATCATGAGTATTACAAGTGAAAATGAGTCTTTGAGGATAGAATAAATTATTGGTTGTAATCATGACTTTTTTGAGGCACAGTTCGTGGTCAAAAAGTAGGGAATCTTTATAATTATTGGTATTATGCCATGATTTCTAGAAATGTGCTAACAAAGAAGAGTGTTTTTTCACTAAACTTGCTTTAAATATTATCTGTGGAATTTGACTGGCAGTCTACAGTATTTCGTGATTAATTAACAAACTGGGAGCTATCTGCTGTCTTCCTGAAACTGTTGGTCTTTTTGTCAGGAACATTCTCAGTTGTATGCCTTTCTATATCTTTTTCCAGTCACAAGTGATATTTGGTAAATAGGAAGATACTCAGTTGCAAAAAACACATGCTTTTAATTTAATTTAAATTTAATTTATTTCTGTAAAGCTTTTTTTTAAAGTATATTGCTTATTTGGAATCTGCAAAGTAAAATAGAAGTGAGAAAGAAAAGGGAACAGTTGGTTTTGGTGTGAATTGCTTTTTGGTAAACAGCTTTTGGTGATCATTTTACAGACTAAAATTTAACACATATGATCTGATACTCTAGCATGTGTTTTGTTTGCTTGTTTGTTTGTTTTAGTAGGTTCCATGCCCAGCGTGGAGCTTAGTGCAGGGCTTAAACTCAAAATCCTGTGATCAAGAGTCAGATGCTTAGCGGACTGAACCACCCAGGTGCCTCTGTGTTATTTTATGTGTAAAGTGTCCTGGATGTAAGCATTTGCTGAAATATTTATGTTTTCGTTACATTTATATATGAGTATATGTTATTATAGAAGGGAAGCATACAATGAGTAAAATATTTAATCGTAGAAAATTCCAGTTTTAGGATTGGCATTGCTGTATTGGAATATTCTTTTTTTTAATTCAACATTAGGTTTATTTTTCTGTTATTAAAGAGTTTTCTCTAACTTGTCCTTCTTGACTTTAGGGGCTTTAATTCTTAGGGGTTAAGAAGATACAGACAAATACAGTAGTAAAATCAAAATAGAAATGGGGTCATGGGGGCGTCTGGGTGGCTTAGTCAGTTAAGCACCTGCCTTCGGCTTAGGTCATCTTTCCAGGGTTCTGGGATCAAGCCTCCTGTTGGTCTCCCTGCTCAGTGGGGAGTCCGCTTCTCCCTCTCTCTCTGCTTTTCCCCAGGCTTGTCCTGTCTCTGGCTCACTCTCTCTTTCAAATCAATAAATAAAACCTTTAAGAAAAAAAAAGAAAAATGGGGTCATGGTTTCTTTGGCAGTAATATGAGTTTTAGAGGTGAAGGATGACTTAGTATTTAAATTAGAAGTCCTTTTCGAGGCACAGTAGATTGAACATTGAGCACAATAAATTGACTCTACAACTTTTTCATATAGATTTTGGAGCGCTGCCTCTTTGTTGAATCAGATTCTTTATTGCCTTGGACTAATGAAACAGATGTCAGATGGCTAATTGCAGTAGGTGGGAAAACCTACTGATGAAGGAGATGGATCAAGAACTTGGCCTTGATATTTGTGTATCATGAAGTTTCATTAGGCAACATGGTCACTATTAATGAATATATTGATGATATTGCACTGTGGCTTCTTGAAGTGAAGGGTTAAAATATATGCATGTCTTCTATATTACATTACTGTTCTGAAGGAGACTTAAATAGATGTAAGAAAATCCTGTAGAAATCATACTAATTAACTTGGTTTCCTTGTTTTCATAAAGTAGTGTAGCAAGTGAGTATTTGCTTTGTATTTGTTTGCTATGGCTTTTGCCTATGCTAATTTACAATGTTTTATGTATGTGTTACTGAAAAGGCACAGGTGTGCATATGCATAGAACAGCCTTGATAAGAAATACTTGAGGGATAGAACTTGCCAGTTTTGTTCTTAGAACTTTTCATGTGTCAACAATCTTTGTAGATCATAGGGGGCAGCCTGGTATATGAAAGGGCTTATAAGAGAGAAGAGGTGGCTTCCAGGGTGTCTGGGTGGCTCAGTCAGTTAAGTGTCTGCCTTTGCTCAGGTCATGATCTCATGGAGACCCATGTCAGGTTCCCTGCTCAGCAGCAGTCTGCTTCTCCCTCTGCCTGCCACTCTTATCCCTGCCCCAATCCCACTCCTGGTCTCTTTCTCTCTCTCTCTTTCAAAATAAATAAATAAAATCTTTAAAAAAAAAAAAAAAAAAGAGAAAGAAAAAAAGGAGTGGGTTCCAAATCCAGGCTACACCTTATACTAGCAGAACTTTTGAGCAAGTCAGTGTCTCTAAGCCTTAATTTTTTCACTTCTAAAATGGGATAAAACCAATGATATCCATCCTCATAGGCAATAAGTGTAAGTTTACCAATTAAAGCAATAGATGTACCAACTGATAAAGCAGTCTTCGTCCCAGAGTATTTCTTTTTTTTTTTTTTTTAGTATTTCTTTTCTTAATTGAGATTTTTTTTTAAGCTAGACATCTAACCGTGGCCTACTCTTGCTGCCAAGTATCTTTTATTGGGTAATTGTTACTTCTTTTAAGATTTTATTCTTTGTATTCTTTTGATATAGATCCTCTTTCTTTAATGAAATAATGCTGATATTAGATAGTAATGGTTTTTTTTTTTTCTTCAAGAATTATTTATTAGAGTTAGAGAGTACATGATTGGGGGGTACAGAGGGGGAGGGAGAAGCTGAGCTGGAGCTCATCGCGGTGCTCGATTCCAGGACTCCAGAATCATCACCTGAGCTGAAGGCAGGCACTTAACTGACTGAGCCACCAGACACCCATAGATAGTAATGATTTTCAAGCATCTGGCAAAGTAAAAGTTTGGCAACAAAACACAGTGTCAGTTACTTCCTTTTTTCAAAATAATATTTTTTTTAACTGACTTGTGAAATCTAAAGACTTGGGAATGCCATTATTCTTTTTATCTTTTGTGCTATTTGCCCTAACAGCCTATGGAATAAGGACTTAGTTTAATCATGATAGTACTCAGCACAGATGGATGTTTGGGGGCATTTTCCTACTTCAACACCCTAGTGAATAAAGTTAAAATTTCTGACATTATTCAATTTGCAATGTAGTGGATTGCTATATATAGATAAACTGTGGGTTAATATGTATGTACTTTCTTCCAACCAGATATGCCTTTATTTCCCTTTGACTGATTTTCAAGGAATTGTACAATAAGAGATACTTAAAATTATACATACGTCATTCCATTTCAAGAACTTTGCTCATCTTTAGGATTTTTCAGTGCCCATAGGTCATTTCATTAGATAGTATCACACTGGCAAAGCATAGGATTGTGACTTAATTAAAATTTCTAGTTGGCAAAATTCTAGATAAAAGACTAGTGTATATAGGGAGGCATAATTATTGCAGGATTGAGATCCAAAAGGGATTAAAGACCTCAGCAAACCATCCTTATGTTATACAGGAGAAAGTAGGACCAGAGAAGTTGGTAATACAGCTAGAAAACAATAAATGCTAAGGAGAATAAAGTCTTTTTTAAAAATGAGGAAAGTCCTTAAGTTGAAAATTTAAATTCTATTATAACATAGTTTACTAATGTGTAGATTGATAAATCAACTTGCTCCATTAAGATGGTACATACTTTCTTCTAATGATACTTATTTATAATGTAAGTCCTTGAGCCCAGTGAGGGCCTCCATCCCAGGACCCTGAAATCATGACCTAAACCAAAACCAAAATTCAGATGCTCAGCTGACTGAGCCACCTAGGTACCCCAGCTCTTATGTATTTTTAAGAATGATGCATTACAATGTTTATCTTTATACTTTTTCCTTCACCTTTTACATCTTTTAAGTAAATGTTTATCCAGATAATCTTTACCTCAGTTTATCATGAAAGCTTGAAGTCAATACACAGACATGTTTCTAATGACTTTATATTTTAATAGCATTTTCTATTTTTCAGTAATTTAGAAGTTTATTTGTTAGAACAATGATCATGATTTAAAATTTCTCCTTAATGATTTTTTTAATAATTTGTGATTATAGAGTTAATATAAGGTCATTAGAAAACAGTACAAGCTCATTATGAAACAGCACAGTTACATACTTTTGAAGATGAAAGCGTTGTAAAGTCTCATTTTAAATAACCCTGAAATATAACTAGTGTTAACAGACCAGTTCATAATTATTTCTGTATTTGTAATCTTCTTGATTAGTAAAACCTTGTGACTATGTACATAAGTGAATATGTGTGTATGGTTTGTGTGTGCGTATGCATTGGAAATATATCACTCCACTCAAATATGAGTGGAGTATACTTTAAAATCTAGTAAGCTAACTAATAAGATAGTTTTAATCTTATTCTTTGGCCTCATTCTAAAAATATTTTGCCGTATTTTATCCCAAGAGGTTAATTTGAATGTACATATATAAATATACTTATATACCCAGTGTGTAGCCACTGTCCTAGCAATGTAAATATATAAATGGAAGAAAGAAATAGGAGAAATTTTCCTCCTCAGGTAGTCTCTTAACTTGATTTCTTACTTTAATTCCCTGTCATATAAAATTTTAAAGAAGTCATGAAATCTATTTAGAACATGATGCTACAGTGTAAATTTGAAGTTTTCATGTAGAAAGTAATTGAGATAGATTTCTGAAGTGATGATCTAGTTAGAAATCTCCTTGCTAATTTACAGATTTCCAAATAATGAGCATCACTATTTACTTTGAGGCTTTTAGAATCACTAGAAGATCTAGCTGAAAATAAAGATTCTGATTCATTATGTCTAGGGTAGGGTCTGACATTCTGAGTTTGCAAGAAATTCAGAGGCGTTGCTTATATATTGCTGGTCTGTAGACTACTCTTTGAATAGGAGGGCTTTAGGACAGAAGTCAGCAAACTTTTTCTGTAAGGGGCCAAGTGGTGTGTATTTTTAGCTTTGTGGATCATATGGTCTCTCACATACCCTTAAAGTCGAAACAAGTTGATTTTTAGCACCAAAGCACCCATAGACAATACCTAACGGAATGAGTGAGGCCATGTTCCAGTAAAAAGAAATAGGTGCAGGACAAGTGTGTTCTAGTTTGCCAATCCCTGCTTTAGGAGACTACTCTGAAATTAGATAGTGCTTACAAAAGATTTTTAATTTGGGGGCTATATATATAGAGAGAGAGAGAGACCCCAAATATATATATTACAGTAGGAAAGCCTAATACATATACATACATATATATACATATATATGTGTGTGTGTGTGTGTGTGTGTGTGTGTGTGTGTGTGTATTGTGGGGTTTGTCTGTTCATATAGTTGTTTTTTTTTTTTTTTTTTTTTTTTTTTGACAGAAATCAGAAGTAGGCAGAGAGGCAGGCAGAGAGGCAGGCAGAGAGAGAGGAGGAAGCAGTCTCCCCGCTGAGCAGAGAGTCCGATGCGGGGCTCAATCCCAGGACCCTGGGATCATGACCCGAGCCAAAGGCAGAGGCTTTAACCCACTGAGCCACCCAGGTGCCCCTGTTCATATAGTTTTAATTGATTAGTTTTTTAAGCCATAAGTGTATGGCACACATTTCTAAAAATCACATTTCAATTTTGGAAAACAGATAACTACTTCATACCTTATTGATAGACTTAATACTTTTTACTGAATATCTGAGTTTTAATGAATAAATGATCCAAAGTAGTAATGAAAGTTCAACTAAAGTCTGCCTATTTGAATAAGCAGGAAATCTTACAACTGGAGCATGTTTAAAATTATAACAGAATAAGTAAGACAGCTGCTTTAAAGCCCATTGTATTGATTTTACTCACTTCTCCTTTTAGATTGTGAATCCAAAGTGACTTGCTTGCCACATTTGGGAAATGGTTTTCCAGGGTTAAGAAATGGAGTGGGAAACATAATTTAGTGGCAAGGAAAATAATTTTAATTGAAATTTTACAATAGGAAAGCCAAAGTAAATACAAATTTTGTGTGTTCAGTTGTTATGAACTATGAGAAAAATTGGCTTCCTTTTACCAAGCCTTGTGTAAAGAAAAAAGTTTGATGTACCTGTCCTATACAGTTGCAGAATTGTAGAGGTCAAAAGAAAGGTCAAGTAGGAGAGAGAGCCTGGAGCAAAGCTAATGAAATGTTAAAATAGCAGAAGGCCTCAAATTCATTCTAAAACAGGCCAAGGCCTGTGGTGCTCATATAAAGAGAATAATAAGGCCGAGTTGAATCATCCAGACTAAGATCTGAGTAATCAGAGTTCACAACCCTCATAGTCCGAACTAGAATCTCAGGTAGCACTATCCATCCAACCATCCATCGATCCATCTCCCTTTTTTTTTTTAACCCCTGTGGCTATTCCAAATCCTCATCACATCACACTCTTTTCTGTGGGTTCCACTTCCAGTCACAGAAAGGTCATTGTGAATGAACTTCCAGCTTCTTCCCCTTCTGATTATAAGCTTACTTTACATACACATCTATTATTCTACCTATTTCTCTTCTCTCAGAGTATAAAGTGTCCTCACACCTGCCCAAACGTAATTTTACTTCCTTTGTTCTAGATCCTTTACCCTGCCCATCCCTGCAATTCCTTTTTTCATATATCTTCAGGTTTCCCCTTTATCTAGTCTTCTTGTTGGAATATTTCTAAAACATTCAAGTTTCTCCTCTGGTAGAGAAAAAAAAATCCGCCTGTCTAAGCATCCTCAAAGACTAGAGAACGGGTAGGCCCTGTCTCCACACTGACTAAATTTGCTAGCAGAGGTGTCTTGGAGTTAACCCTATACTAAATTATTTTCTCCTTGAATTGACTGCAGGCCTCCTAATTACAAAATTTAAATGTTCTCTTTCTTTTTTCTTTCTTTTTTTTTTTGGAGAATGTGTGTGTGCCTGCCAGTACACCTGCATGCACACACACACACATTGGGTGGGGTGGGGGGCAAAGGAAGAGGGGGAGAGAGAATCCCAAACAGACTCTATGCCCAGCCCAGGGCCTAATGCAGAGCCCATTACAGGGCTCTGTCTCACAATCCTGAGATGACCTGAGTTGAAAACAAGAATCAGACCCCCAACTGACCAATCCACTCAGGTGCCCTTTTCATTTTTCAATCCATTATTTGAGATGGCTTACGATTCATCCTCAGAATTCTTTTCTTTCTTAATTTCTATGACACCACCTCCTTCCTGTTTTCTTTCAGCCTTCTGATCACTGCTTCTCTTATGGAATCACTTTTTTCAGCTTTTCCTAGTTGGCTGAAGACTTCCAAGTCTATCCGGGCTGCCTTGAGGCTCTTCCCTGAGGAACCTGCCTTTTGGTTTTTATTTGTATTTCCTTTTGCTTGCTGGGAATTTTTACTTCAGTGTCCTGTAGGCATAGTTCAATTTAGTCTATCTAAAATTGACTTCATTATTTCTCACTACCCACCATCCTGTTTCTTCTCTTAGCTTCCCTATTACGGTGAGTGATATTTTATCCAGCCAGTAACTCAGGTAAGAAACCCAGGATTGCCTTCAGTTCTTCCCTCTCTCTTAGTAACTGCAGCCAGTCAAGGAGACAAGATAAAGGCTGGCATTTATTGTGTGTGTGCTCAATAAAAGCTAGGCATTGAAACAAACATTGTTAATGTTCTCTTAGTTTAGTGTTCACGAAAACACCAGAGAGAGGAATTGTTATTCTCATTTTAAAGATGAAGAATTAGATTTTCAGGTGGGTTAATGTCATTTTTTAAGTACTAGAGACATGATTAAATTCAGTTGAAAGAGAGTTTGCTTTCCAGATCCTTTAACCATACTAAACCATTAGCCGCTTCCTGCACTCTCCATTGTCTCTTGCTTCTACACATGTTGTCATTTCGTTAGAATTCTAATTTCCTCATACTTAGTTTTAGATCAGGCATTAACTCTTCTTTAAAATCTCCCCTGCTTCAAGCCAGATGGCTCCCTTATGTTCCAGTAATGCTGTCTACAAAACTTTTAACACTCAGCACATTGTGTCATTAGACTCTTGTCTTAGAGGGCAGTATTGAGGACAGTACTTATTCTTGCTCATTTCTCTATCTCCCATATATAATGCCTGATATATATAACTCATTATGTAAATTTTGGTGAAGTAAAAGAACAGAGAACTGAGAAAATTATAAAATAAAGAACTTCAGAGTATAAAGTAAGGGGTGAATATGTTGTTTTTTTCCTTAATGACAGACAGCATTTCCTTAAGGGAGGGAAGCTTCCTTTTTAAAATTCTAACCTTTATGTCCTAAATAGCACTGGTAAAGTTAGTTGGAATACACACAACTTCATTCTCTCCACAATTTCTAATAAGTAATTTTTAGAGAAATGAATACAAAAGAAGTTGTCTTATTTTGTGTTTCTGAAAGAAACATAAAAGGAAATACTTCGCAGGTAATTGAAATGTAGTGGTATTTAGTATTTTCTTTCAGATTTTGGATTTGGTTAAAAACTTCTGATTCCAGATGAAAAACTGATAGTTATTCTAACCAAAGCTCACACAGCTTAAAATTCTTTGGGAATTGGGGATTTCTTGGCCTGGGATAGAATGAAAAATAAAAGACAACTCAGATGTGTGAAGGGGGAATAAATTAGTACCAACTAGCTCATCCTATCTCCAACTGAGCCAGTCAGACACAGAAACAAATAGCCAGTTGGTTCTTATTGTAGGCCCTTAATATAACTTCTTATTCTGGTAAGTACAGAGAGCTTTCTGCTTAGAGCAAAATTGGTTAGCAGTGAAATGACTATTTCAAATTGGAGGGAATTCTGTCGTAAAAGCATGTCTTAAATGCAGGAACATAGAAGATGGAGAGGAAATATTGGAATTAAGATGACATAAGAATGAAGATTTCAATAGAGTGTAGTCTGGAATGCAATATAGAGATTCATTTCAGAGTCAACCAGTGAGTGCTACAGTGAAAACAATAAACAACATGAAACGAGAGGAGACCTGCTTGAACTTGTTGGTCTCTGTCTTAAATAAACAAAGGCAATTTATTTGAAACTTTTGGCAGTGTCTTAATTCAGTACCTTAATTTATGGTTCCTTTTAATTTCCAGAATCATTTAAGTCATTTAAATCTTAAGTTTTATATATATATTCCATTCCTATAAAATGTAAATAAAATCGAATTCTTTTATAACTTACTCACTTTATAAGTTACTATTAAATATCAATATAAATATATTGCTAGAAAGTATGTCTCCAGACTATAAAATCTGGATATAAATATTAGAAGTGTAAGGTTCTTTAGAAAATTACAAAGGGAAATGATTGTGAATTTGTAGCAAAAGGGTAATACCAAGCAGAAATGCACATATACATACACAAACCCATAAATCTTCAGTTATTTTCTTCTATCTACCTCCTGGGTCTGTTTGTATAATCTTATTTTTTGTTTTTTGTTTTGGTTTTGAGATAGGTCTAGTTGTAGGTATTTTGCTTAAAGGGAGAGTGAAAGAGAATGTCAGAAGAATTTTTAAAAATCTCATCTGTAGCCAGTTTTCTTTTCTATATGCAGTGGCTAATATTTGTTGATTATTTGCTATGTGCCAGACACCTGATTCTCAGCTGTGTAAGGGAAGATTTTTATTTTTACTTTTATTTTATTTTATTTTTAAATTCTGTTTTATTTTATTTCTATTTTTATTTCCGTTTTGGGGAATTGAGTCTCAGAGAGGTCAGACAGTTTCTATCTTCATACACCCGATAAGTGGCAAAGCTGGCACTCAAACACATCTTTGTCTAACTACAGAGTTTAAATGCTTAAATACTAACAGGAACCAAATAAGAATTTCATTGTAGGATTATTTATTATTGGAAAGAAATTCTTTAAAACCAGAACCAAATGGTATCTTTTTTATAACTTATCTTATAGGATATGGAAGTTGTTCTGTTATAATGCTATCTTTGTCACCATATTTTTTCCAATATAATTTTTATTGAACAGTATTTCCCATTTATTTCCATTTTGATTTTAGAACTTTATTGCAGTATAGAAGTTTATCTCAGTGTAAAATCCACATTTAGGAATCCTAAAATTTCCTTTAAGAAACATTCTGGTTTTGTCATTAAGTTCTATTTTTCTACTTATTTTTAAATGTTCAAATTATTTTGAATTCTTATGTTAAATGATATCATGTTAATTTTCATTATATTTTGGGTCTCTTTGACTGACTCCTTGGGACCAAAATATGTATGTAGTTCTATTCCCTGGATAATTGTTTTAGTTTAAGTACAGATAATGTTGGTCAATAGCCCTTTTTAATAGGTAGAAAAAAACCTATGTAATCTTTTTCAAATGTTGTCATTTTATCCCAGCTACTTTGAATAATTAATCAAAATTTAGAACTAACTGGAAGGGACCTTGTGTTAATCTGGTGCAGTCCTTCACCTAATATGCATGAAATCTTCAGTGTAAGTTCACTTCTGGCTCTGTCCTTTTTCCTTTACACCTCTTTTGTCTTTTGGTTGGTCCATTGCCATCTCTGAAAGCTTGGGTCAGAATTCATATTGTTAAGAAAACTTGATATTGTTAACTGTATTTTTTTTTTTTTTGCTTTATTCTATTTTTAATTTTATTTATTTATTTGTCAGAGAGAGAGAAAGAGATTGAGCACAAGCAGGGGGAGTGGTAGGCAGAGGAAGAAACAGGCTCCCCGCTAAGCAAGGAGCCTAATGTGGGACTTGATCCCAGATGGAAGGCAGATGCTTAACCAACTGAGCCACCTATCCCACACTTATATTTTATATACAGTTGACACAAAAGCATTTTGAACAGGGGGTGTTTTAGGAAAATTAATTTGTTACAGTGTGTTTAGGTATATGGAGAAAATATGAGTGGCTTCGAAAGCATTTTATTTTGAATTCATTTTCTTGGTCACACTGATATTTGAAATAATTGTAGCAAGTCTCTAAAAATAGTCACGTCATTTTCAAAATTTCTTTAAGCCTATTTCAGAGACTGTGTGAATGCTGAAATAAAATGGAAGGTTATCAAAGTTAAACATTTCCATTAAATAGTGCTATAAAGTGATAGGATTTGATTTCTTTGTGGGGTGTGTGTATGTGTGTGTGTTTGTGTGTTTTCCCTCTATTCAGTAGCATAGTCCAAAATTAGAACTCTGCATGGCATGACAAAATCAAATTAGCTTGACAGGGCTGGGTGTTATCTATCTACTTTTGTGGGTTTGACAATATTAATATTAAATAATGCTGATGTTTTACTTATTCTGGATAGAAATTTTTTTATTATATATCTGATCAAGTTTCCCATATTATACTTTATTATGTAGGATTTAAAAACCATAGTTATTTTGCTTTATTGGTCTAAAATACATAATAGAAGAATGTGCTACCCTTTTAATTATTATTATTTTTTAGGATACAAGTATATTTATTTTATTTTTTAATTTTTTATTAACATATAATGTATTGTGTGTTTCAGGGGTACAGGTCTGTGATTCATCAGTCTTACACAATTCACAGCACTCACCATAGCATATAACCTCTTTTTCGTGTTTTTAAAAAAAACTCTACACTCAACATGAGGCTTGAACTCACAACTCTGAGATCAGTAGTTGCATGCTCCATCTACTGAGCCAGCCAGGTGCCCCTGGAAAGTGCTAATCATTTTCCTTTTACATACATTTTCCTTCATGAAATTATAGAAGAATTAATGAGCAAAAATTGTATATACTCTACCAAACTTTCCCAACCCCCTCCTCCCCTCTGTTGTTTTTTTTTTTTTTAAGATTTTATTTATTTATTTCACAGAGAGATCACAAGCAGGCAGAGAGGCAGGCAGAGAGAGAGGAGGAAGCAGGCTCCCCTAGAGAGCAGAGAGCCGGATGCGGCGCTCGATCCCAGGACTCTGAGATCATGACCTGAGCCGAAGGCAGCGGCTTAACCCACTGAGCCACCCAGGCGCCCCCTCCCCTCTGTTTTATTACCATTTGCCTTACAGTGTGTGACTGCTTCAGATTATGAAATAAAAGGTCATGAATGACTTATAACAATAAGAAACATTTTGGAATCCTTAGTAAACCTCATGATAAAACTGAATGAAACAATACACAGTAGATGCTTTGGGCCAGTAAGGTTTTTATTTTTATTTTGTATAAGACCAGTAGTGCCTTACCTTATACATGCATGCAAATTAAAATTAAGAAAGAGGGGAATCTGGGGCGCTTAGTCAGTTAAGCATCTACCCTCCACTCCAGTCAGGATCTCATGTTATGGGATTGAGCCCCACGTCAGGCTCCCTGCTCAGCAGGGAGTCTGCTTCTCCCTCTGGCCCTCCCCTGTCTTCTGTGTGTGTGTGCGTGCCATGTGTGCTCTCTCTCTCTCTCTCAAATAATATCTTAAAAATAAATAAAATTAGGGCATTTGGGTGGCTCAGTGGGTTGGGCCTCTGCCTTCAGCTCAGGTCATGATCTCAGGGTGCTGGGATCCAGTCCCGCATCGGGCTCTCTGCTTGGCAGGGAGCCTGCTTCCCTCTCTCACTCTCTGCCTGCCTCTCTGCCTACTTGTGATCACTCTCTGTCAAATAAATAAAATCTTTCTAAAAATTTTTTTTTTAATTAAATAAATAAATAAAATTAAGAAAGAATTTGTAATAGACCAGAAATACCTTCTGAGCCTCACACTAAGAGTGAGCCTTTGAAAAACCTACAAACACTAGAATTACAGGCCCTTCCCCATTTAATCTTCTTCTTTTTTTCTTAATATTCATAGAACTTGTGGGATCGCAAAACCAAACCAAAGGGCTGAAGGAAAACTGCCTAAAATCACCAGTTCTTTTTATTCCATGTAAATATAGTGATAGCTCTTTTGAAGATAAGCTGAATCTTGATTTCTCCTACACTGATAAATGAAAAACTATGATTAGGAAAAGGAGGGAGGAACTTGAAAATAATAGTCAGTTTTGTTCCTTCTGTCTTAAAAATGCCTATTGGTAAAATGTAAAATTTCCATACATATATTTCCTCACCTCTTCCCCCAGCCCTTATATAACTTAAACTTACAAACATAGATCTGTTTCTGGATGCTAAAATCTATTCTGTCTTTTTCTGGTTCTGTTAACGTCTTTGTTAAAAACTGCTTTTTTTTTATATTATGACTTCTCAGAATTTTTCTTTTCTCCTTTTGCATGTTTACTGTGTGAGATAAACCTAGTATCAAAGTTTTAGTTTCCCACCAGAATAATTCTGTTGAGCTGCTACTGAGATCTCATTGAATTTATTCTGAGGTAGTTGGTATCTTTACAGTGTTGAGTATTCCCAGATTATGGTAGGTTATTTCTCTTTACTCAGATACTCTTTTAATGTCTTTCAATAAAGTTTTATTTTTTATTACAATATAATTTACATAACATGAAACTCAGCATTTTAAAGCATATAACTCAGTGATTTTCAGTATATTATCCGTGTTGTACAATCATTACCACTGTCTAATTCCAGAACATTTCTATCACTCCAAAATGAAAACCCCACACTTAACAGTTACTCCTCTGTCATCTCCTCCTCTAGACTTTTTGTCTATGGATTTGCCTACTCAGGGCATTTCATGTAAATGGAATCATACAAGTCCCAGAAATGTGGTCTTTAGTGTCTGGCTTCTTCTTTAATATCTGAGTGTAGTGGTCTTAAAGTTCATCCATGTTGTAGCCTGTATCAATACTTCTTTCCTTTTGATGGCTGAATTACATTCCATCGTATGAATAGGCCACATTTTATTTATCAGTTGATGGACATTTGGTTTGTTTCCACTTTTTAGCTCTTAAGAAAAGTGCTGCTATGAACATTCAGATACAAGTTTTTGTGTAAAAACATGTTTTTAGCTGTTGAGTATATACCTGGAATGGAAGTGATGGATCATATGGTAACTCTCTTTACTTTTTGAGGAACTGTCAAACTCTCTTACAGGAGCTGTACCATTCTATATTGTACCAGCAATGTGTGAGACTTCTGATTTCTCCATATCCTCATCAATAACCTATTCTTTTCTTTCTTGTGTTGTAACCATCTTAGTGGGTATGAAGTGTTATCTCATTGCAGCTTTGATTTGCATTTTTAGAGTGACTAATGTCTAGCATCCTTTCATGTGCTTGTTGGCCAATGTATATCTTCTTTGCAGAACTGTCTGTTCAAATGTTAAGCCCCTTTTAAAATTGAGTTTTTTGTCTTTTTTTTTTTTGAGTCATAAGAATTTATATCTCAGATAGTAGGTCACAGTTATATATATGATTTGCAAATATTTTCTTCCATTCTCTGGATTGTCTTTTAACTTTCTTGATGTTGTCCTTTGAAGCACAAAAGTTTTTAGTATGATGAAATCCAATTATTTTTTCTTTTCTTGCTTATCCAAGAAATCATTGCTTAATTCAAGGTTGTGAAAATTTCTAGCTATGCTTCCTTTTAAGAGTTTTGTAGTGTTAGTTATTTCATGTAGGTCTGGTCCATTTTGGGTTAATTTTTGTATGTTATATGAGTTAGAGGATCAAACTCATTCTTTTACATCCAGTTGTCCCAACACCCATTTGTTGAAAAGACTTTACCTACTAAATGGTCTTCGGTACCTTTTTTGAAACTTAATTGACCATAGATCTATGAGTTTATTTTTGGACTCTTAATTCTGTTCCATTTGTCTATATGTTTATCCTTATGCCAGTACCATACCATTTGATTACTTTGTGTTAAGTTTTGAAATTGGGAAGTATGAGTTCTCCAGCTTTGTTCTTTTTCAGTATTATTTTGACATTTAGTGTCTCTTATTTCCATATGAATTTTGGAATCAGCTTGTCCATATCTTCAGAAAGAGGCAGTTGGAAAGGAAAATTGAGGAATTGTACCGAGCTTATAGATCAATTTAGGGAGTATTGCCATTTTTACAATATTGTTTTCAATTCTGAAGAACACAGGATGTCTTTTTATTTATTTAGATCTTCTTCAGTAAAGTTCTATGATTATCTTCATGTGAGTCTTGCACATTGTTATTTGTGTTTCTAAGATTTTATAGTTTTCATTCTAAGGATCTTTTACTTTTAGCATAAAATTTCTTTTTGGGTTTTTCTGTTTTTATTTCAGTTTCATTTAGTTAACATACAGTGTTATGTTAATTTCATTTATGTAGCATAGGATTTTTTTAATTGGCTAATGCTGCTGTATAGGAAAGTTGTTGATTTTATCAGAGATAAACAAATGTCCCTTTTTATGAGGAATAAACACAAAGAATAGAATAGGAAGTTTAAAAATGGACCAGACATACATGGTTATATGACTTAGGACAAGGCAACACAACAATTTTATGTAGGGGAAAGATGGTCTTTTCAATAATTTATGCTGAAACAATTGGATATCCATAAGGAATAAAATGGGCATTGGCCACTACCTTATGCAATATACAAAAATTTTAGATGAATTATAGACCAAAAAGTCAAAGGAAGAACAATAAAGTTTTTCTAAAAAATAGTATATCTTTATAACCTTGGAGTAGTGAAAGATTCATCAAAAAGGCCACAGAAAAGTACTAAACATTAAAAAGAAGTAAATTGGACTATATTTAATAACTTGTTCATCAAAGGATCTTATTAGAGAGTGAAAAGACAAGTCATAAACTGAAGAAGATTTTTGCGACACATACTATTGACAAAGAATTTATATATAAAATATGTAATGAGCTCTGTAAACCAGTAGAAAAAAGCAAAAGATAGACAGGAGTTTCAAAAAAGGGAAATTTTAAATGTGCAATAAGTATGTTTGTCATCAGAAAAAAGAATATTTAAGCCACAACAGCATAAAATGCAGAGTCACTAAAATTAAAAAGACTGATAATACTAAATGTTGGTGACAGAGTGGAACAACTGAAACTCCTACATTACCAGTAGAAGTGTACAGTAGTCAGCTACTTTGGTATAATGTTTGACATTTCTACTAAAGCCAAATTTACTTCTGTCTTATAACCCAGCAATTCCACTCCTAGCATTTACCCAAGAGAAATGAGTACAGGTGTCTCCTACCCAACAAAGATATGTAGCATCATATTCCTAGTATCTCTATGTATAGGAACCTCATATTAGAAACAACCCAAATGCTTGTTTAGAATGAGTGTAGTAGAATGGGTGAATTTTATTATTTTTATATAGTGGAGTACTAAACTGTAATACAAAAGAACATGCTAATGTTACATATAACAACATGGGTGATTCTTAGAGACATAATATTGAGTGAAAGAATCTAGACACAGAAGGAAATGTATTATATGAGGGCATGTAGATGGGGGCAGGTGAAACCAGGCATCATGATAACAAATGGTTATAGTGGTTATCTCAGAATTTGGGGGAGGGAAGGTAGATGGGGAAGAGGAACAAAGGAGCTTTCTATGGTACTGGAAATGTTTTGTTTTTGATCTGGATGGTTGGTACATAAGGGTGTACGATGAAAAAATTCATTGATCTATATGAATGTTAGGCATTTGCGATTTACTGTGTATACTTTTAATTTAGAAAGTAGCATACATATATAGAGATTGAGTAAGATATGTACTATACTTGGTCCTAGTTTTTTAATTCAAAACATGCCCTTTATAAGAGATAAGTGAAGGGTGTTGACAAAGGGGCACCAGGATACCTTCAGTTTTCTTCAGTACTTCAAAGATCACAAATAAGTCATAGGAGAAAAAACCTGCCAGCAGGGGTTGTCTTTCTTCCCTAGAGGGGAAAATAATGATGAGTATTTTGAAAAGGAGTTTTAAAGCAAGTGATTCCTCAAAGATTTTAAGTCCCTTGCCTAACAGTACATGTGTGACAACTGATACAGTGTTCCTAGTGGAAATATGGTACATTTGAGATGGTAGAAAGGCTAAAAATCACTTCTCTAGAGCATTTCTTCATTGCCATTAAAATTCCTTGCTTTGCCTGTTATGTAAGGGTCGCTTAACATTTGAGCATGTGCATCTCCGTAAAATTCAGTTATGCATACCTATATTGTAGTTTAGTAAACTGTAACTTCAAAGGCTTTTCTATTTTTATGGGAGTCCAGGGTCAAAAACTAGTAAAAGAGAACAATTAACTCCTGAAATTCTGTTCCATGATTAACTTCATTTTGTTAGTATGAATTTAAATGTTCTTGGGTCATTAGTGGTTTTTAAGTAATGAATGACAAGTTGATAGTTCAATTTTATAATTAGCTTTCTGTTCATTAATCAATATATATTTGAGGGAGTTTTTTTAAGAGATAAGTCATCTAGTGTATCTATTTTATTTTACCATATAGTAGGTAACATGGTGAAGTAGATTAACCCTTAATAATGGTAACACATGAGGCATCTTAAATTAACCCCTGGGTGACTGAGGTTGAGTGGAGAATATGAATAATAATAATAGTGGCTATCAGGCTATCAGGGCTTTCTATAGTCTGAGGTGAATGCAGAGATGGTATTCTACAAGGAGTGTATCTTCATTTCTTGCCACAGATCTTATAGGGCTACAAATGTTAACTGAAATCCAAATACCTCCCTGTCTGTGAGCTGTCCTTAGGAGAGATGAGAGGGCATAAGCATGGTGACCGTCAGCTCTTACTACTGATGACTTTGGGCTCTTATTCCTGCAGTGCACCTCCCTGTATATCCTCAATTTGGATTGTTCCAGCGAGGAAAAGATTCTGTTCTTCCTCTGGCACCATTTAGATATTAGCTTCTATTTTTTTTTTAGCACATCTCATCTTTATGAGGATAAACAAAGAGTATTATTGCAATAGTTAGTGGGAGGAAACTTAAAATGTAGTAAATTAAGTAAAATTGCTGTAAGAGGGATCAAATGTCAGGGGAAATCTGTGCACATAAGCTAGTTGGCACTCATAATAATCATAAAACAAGAGATGTGTCTTTGCTAATACTTAGGAACTCATTGAAAGCTACTTCAATTAAATAACCTATTAAGTTGAGACCTGAAATGTCTATAAAAGACATAATCTGATTTATGATTTACATATGGACAAGTGCTGTTTTTAGTGCTTACAGAAAGAGTAGTTTCTTCTTGTGATCTAAAAATGGTACAGACAGGACAAATACCTGAAATAATACATATTTTTAGTTCTAAGTGAGAACAAGAGAACAAGGAAACAGTGCTAATTAATGAAAGAACATGCTTGTAGTATAATAAGATTTATACCATAGAATTAGGTTATGATACACTTAGTGACTATGAAGAATAGTAAAAAACTATAAGGGATTAAACTGAACATTTTGGTCTAATGAAACTGAAAAATTGTATTTGATAACCAGGATAGTTTTTGACAGAGAACTTAAGAGAACTTTACTAATCCTGCAAATATCCAGTATTCTTTTTTAACATGTGTATTAATATGTAAAATATTAGGGAAACATTTTTTACGTTATAAGCATTTTCAATAAAAACTGATGGTCTTTCTGTTATACCAAATTACATTTTCCTTTTTTCATTTTTTTTTCTTCCCCCCTAGGAAACTGACTGGACATTCTTTCCACATGGGCTATAGCATGGCAATTTTGAATGGCATTGTTGCTGCTCTTACTGTAGCATGGTGCCTCATGTAAACCTACACTGAAGCAATATTTTTGGTAAAACTTAGTCATGGTTGCTTTATAACAACAGGGAAGAACATCATTTCATCATTTGTCTACTCAGAAGACCAAGAAACCTGCTGTCTGTGGTTCAGATATGTCATATCATCATCATTATGGAGGACCGTTTTGTTTTGTTTTGTTTTGTGTTTAAATGGAGGACCTTTGTAAGCACCATTCTAGAACTTAGGCATTGAGAATATCTGAGTATTAAGTTTCAAGTAATTTCTTAAAAATGTAAGGTGTTTACCTCGTCTTTTTACTTTTGTGTGCATTGTCCTTATAAATTATAGAAAACATTTAGTGGAATTCAAACATGATGAAAACTTGAATATGGGATAATGCTATGTATAATACTACATTTTTGCTAAGAAATACTAGTGGACTGCTTAAATGAGATAGAAATACTTATTTATTCATGATATTAGAAAAGCAAACAATGCCTACTACTTTGACATTTTATAGAAGCTACTTTGAAATCAGAATAGTTTTCAATAGTAATAATCAACAGAAGGTGCATTTATATTTTTTAATGGGGTATAATTCCTTATGTGTTTTTTTAATATATTTTCCTACTACATATTGAATTTGTATGTTTTTAAAATTGCTACATCTAAACAAATGTATATGTTATTTTTTAGCTGAGGGAAGCCTAATACCTACCATTTTAAGTAAGTATTTTGTTTTTTTTTTAAAAAAACAAAAAACAAAAAAAAATCCCACAAAAAACAAACACAGTGAACTGAGTTTAAAATTAAGTAAACCTATTTTAACAAAAAAAATCTGATAAAAAGTAAATTAATTAAACCACTGAGATATTGAGAAAGTTGAAGTTGTTCACTATTTCTGTTTCCACAGTTGCAAATATTTTTCTTGGTGTGTATATGATTATTCCAACAGAACTGATATTATTTTGTTTTTAATAAATATAAATCTAAAATTTTTATATTTGGAAATGCTTGAACTACTTTGTTTTTAGTCGCAAAGATTTAGTTAACAAACTAGAAAAGGTATTTTGATAATGTATATATGTATAATCTTTTTATATATGTTTCATAATTTTCATATTTAAATGTCCTACAATTGTGTTTCTTTTTGTTTTTATAGTAGTTAACCTTAATTGTTCCTACTTCTTTTCTAAATACCTGTTTAGAAATTTGCTTCAATTTTAGAAAGATGGGCTATTTAAAATGCTGTGTTCCCTGGCCATAGAAAAATTTATATTAGGAAAGCATTGTGTATCAAAACAACTTATTCAGGCTAAATGGGAAGTGAGTATGTGCAGTGTGTTCCTGTTATATGCTGAGTGTTGTTACTGAGTAAATGATTTAACGGTATTTCTAAGTCTTAACACTTTTTTGCTACTCAGAAACCTTCCATTGGAAATGACAAATGCTGCTCCAATTTAAATTATCTGAAGTGGTTAGATTAATATGGGGGGAGGGGTGTGTGTGTGTGTGTGTGTGTGTGTGTGTGTATATACTTATGTACATATACAAATCCTATTGCTTAGAGTATTCCTTCCAAAGTGGTTGAAATGAATTTATGTTTACTCCCTTTCTCTTCGCCCTCTCCCAGCTCTTCCACTACAATTGAACATATAGGTAACAAAATTAGTTTTTCTTCTCTCCACCCTTCCAAACCTTCCCTCCCCCTCAACCAATTCGGATAGCTCCTTCCAGATTTTTTGTGTCCTATGACTAAGAAAAATATTACAGTACACCCTCTATATGTAGGTATCTATAAGATATTATATATACATATAATGTAAATACATATCAATATATATCTGTAGACATTTCTTCTGGTACCCTATTTCTTCTGGAACACTATTTCTTCCCAACTAGCACTCCTCTTTCTGGGGAAGTTCTTCTCTGCAGTTCATCATAGGGTCCAAATTTAAACCATCCTATTTCCATAGCAGAGTGATTGAGTAAGGATAGGTATATAAACCAGAGCTGGGTCAATCCTAGCTTCTCATCTCTCTGGGCCACAGTGATTGTAACAGGGGTGCCAGAAAGATTGGATTTCAGTGAAGACCTCTTCCTGGTTTACAGAGAACTGTCTTCTCATTTTATCCTTACTTGGTAGAGAGAAAGGGCCAGCTCTCTTCCTCTTATAATGATACTAATTTCATTGTGGTGCCTTCAACTCCATGACCTGATTATCTCCCAAAGCACTACCCCCTAATGCTATATTATTATATATTATACTATATTATTGGGGCTTAGAGTTTCAACAAATGAATTCTGGGAGCGAACAAACCTGCAGTCCATAAAAATATTCAATGTCAAAAGTAGGTTCTTAGAAAAGGTAGATTTCTAGTAAAACATTTTATAAGAGATTTTCTATATTTGTCTCTTTTTCCATTTCTGCTCTGTTCTTGATTGGATCAAGGCCCTATACTACAAACAACAGAAGCCAACTGGCTAACTTAAGAGAAAGGGAATTTAATGAAAGGATAGCCAGTTACTCTCAGAACTGGTGGGCAGGAACCAGGAAAGTACTAGAGGAGAAAAGTACTCAAGGTGGAAGCAAAGGAACTGTTTGATAGTGGGACAGCCTGGTCAGGATGATCGAATGAATCATTCCTGTCATTTGTTCTTGTTACTTGCAAGATCAGCTAAGGGTTTAGAGTCCTTGGAGAGAGTGCACAGTTGGCCAAGATTGGGTTATGTGCCGACTCTTTTGTCTTCTGTAATTGGGGGTAGCATCTGGAATTCTTTGGGGATGGGTGACCAGATAATGACAAAAACAAATGTTCACTACACTTCACTCTTCGCAATTCATTTTGTCTCCTTGGCCTGAAGAGACATGGAGACATCAATTTCCACACACATATTATTCCTTTTATACTTGAATTTCCAAATGTATTCATGCCTAACAATGCAGCTCTCATTTACTACATCCGAGTCCAAGGCCTTCAGGCCATGTTCATTTTTCTAGTTTTACCACATTCTCATTGATGTTCTGCAAATTACACTGAACAGTGTGTGTATGTGTGTGTTTTAGAGAGGACCATGAGTGGGAGGGGCAGAAGGAGAGGACGAGAAAGAATCTTAAGCAGGCTCCACGCCCAGCATAGAGGCTGACAAGGGGCTTGATCTCATGACCCTGAGATCATGACCTGAGGTGAAATCATGAGTCAGACACTCAACCGACTGAGCCACCCAGGCGCCCCCTGAGCAGTCATTTTAATACTTAAAACAGGAAGAGATGGGAAATCTGTTAAAATACATGTTACATATGACAGCAAGAAAATACATGTGGGAGTTACTGTTTTATTTAAGCACCAGGTCATGAGACTTGACTTCTGCATCTGTTCTTTTATTTTTGTCTTGGCTACTACCTTGAACAATTAGGTTTCTTCTGTAATAGAGTGACCAAGTTTATTTTAGACAGGACTGAGTCTTGTTTCTTTTACCACCAAATATGTAATATAAGAACATACCTCAGAGAATCTTCAGTTTTTCTTCTATATTCTTTCCTGCTCTTATATGTGACAGCAACTATATTATAGGGTTAAAACACCCCAACTAACATGGCAACGTCTTTTCTTGCCAGATTACGTGGTGTCATAAAGAATCCAAAATTACCATGCAGCAGTTTGAACTTCCAGTTATTTTCAACTAATTTCTTTTGAACTCTTAAATATTAAAATCTTTAAAAACACTAGAGTCTAGAGTCAGAGGAACAAAAAAGCAAAAACTTGAGAGAGCTTAATTAGGTGTAATAATGAGAGGCTTTTTAGTTCTTGGAGCTTATATAGGAATAGGAGAAATAGCATTAAAAATCAGTTGTTGGATATAAATATGTACTGCATATGCATAAAGACCTGAACTTTAAGTGCTGTCTCTCAGTTGCCTTCATAACTAAGTCTTCAAGAACGTTATCTTACCTCTTCTGTGTAATTAATTCCTTGGCCAGAACAATGTTGTGTGGGAATCCATGATAATGTGTAAATTATTTAATAAGTCCAATAAATGGTGGTCCTGCCAGAAGTATCATGGATAAAAAAAGCGAAAAGACCATAATATCTACTAATGAGGATAAAATTAAAACATTACCTCTTCTAATGGGATTAGTTGGCTACCAGGTAGCTGACTGACACCCCTCCCTTACCCCCGACATACAATACCAGTAGAAGTGGTCTTGGCAAAGAAAAGTTGGGGAGGTAGAGAAGGAGAAGGAGCGGTCAGAAAAGCATCTGAAAGTGTGGTTCTATTTGTATACTCCGTCCTTGCCATCCTGGCACTTTGTTTATACTCTCATTTAGCACCAGCTTCACAAGATACCAACATTTACAGAAAAGGTTGTCTTGCATACCTAATTACTCAGAGCCTCATTCACAGTGAGGGCTTTGCTGTGAGTATTAATAAAGCTCAGAAATATTTTAAAAGATCCATCTATATACCCCTTCCAACCTTTCTTAAGTTGACACCAATCCTTTTCTGAGCCCCTGAGAATCCAGCCAAACTTCATGTTCACTTTCCATGATTATACATAATCTTATTTCATACCATGTCTCTTCAGGCCAAGGAGACAAAATGAATTGCTCAAAGCTCTGCTCCCTAGGGGGACTTCCTTTTCCTGCCCTTTGCTGTGACCCATGAACAGGGGGTTTAATGGTCCCCACCACCTAATTTGTGGCTGGTAGTAACATAACACACAGAACCACCTCTAAGTCAAGCTTGAATTTTTTTCCAACATCAGTTATCCCTGTGGAACCCTCATGAGGCCACAGTTGTGAACTGAATGAAAAGAGGCAGCATGGCAGGGGAGCATACTGGGAATGTGATCCCTCAGGTTACTCATGCCTTTAGGACTGGTTCAGGACATTTTTCCTGGATAATAGAACTCAAAGGATGCCCTTAGGTCAGTGATTTCCCACTGAGGGCAATTTTGCTTCTCAGGGGTAAAATTTAACAATTTAATGAAATACTGAACAATGTTTAGAGACATTTTTGATTGTCACAATTGCAGGGCACTACTGGCAACTAATTGATAAGCCAGGGATGCTGCTAAACATCCACAATGTTCAAGACCGCTTGCCACAAGAAAAAATAATGGGGGCCCAAATACCAATAGTGCCAAGGTGAGAATCTCTGATTTATATTTATGTCGAGATGAGTTGGATAACATCCTGTTCAGAATGGTCAGGGTTACCTGGAGTTCTGAGATCAGGTGTTCATTCTCCAAAAAGCCAGATAGAATGAGCTGTTTCTCAAGAGCAAAGAGTTATTAGCCTAAGGGGACTTGTCTCTGTGCCAGTACCCACTGGACCTCTGGCTAGCAAGTTTGTCACAGACACTAGTCATTAACTGCAGTGGCCTTGTATGTTACTGGAGTTTACCACATAGTACTACTTCCAGTCAAAGAATTCACTAAAAAAATTCATGCACAAAACCTTTTCTTCACATCTGTATATACTGCCTGCTTTATACTAATGAGAGAAAGGCTTCCATAAAGATTATATACAACAATGCTGTTGTTGAATTGGAAGCTGAGACCTCATTTGGCCATTTCAAGTTCCTTAAAGCACTGGGCGCTGACAAAATGGGTGTTAAGGTGCTAGAGTGGTTGATAATCCACCAAGGACAAATCAAGTTACTGCTACACTATGAGTATGGACAAAACCCCAGAGGCCCTGAGTTGCTTCCTTCTTAAACTCTCCAGTTAGAAGATCTCAACAGTCTAACATAGAGAGGAGCTCAAATTCCTTAGGAATGAGGTTTTAGTTACCCCCACTGGATAAAAAACCTACACCTGTTAAAAATTCTAGCTGAATGTCAAGGGAACATGGACTAGATAATGGACAAAATATATTCATAAATACAATCTAGGGTTTCATCACCAGTTTCAAAAACTGCTATATAGCCTCTACCTATATTCCTTTCTATGACATGTGTGTATTTTAACCAAATTTAGCTTTTTTTCTTCCATTGTTGTATATAGGATTTTTGACATTAGTTAATTGCAATTTAGTGCACAGATTCCAGAATATTGTGACTGGGTTTACTATAGAACTGAGGAGGAAGGGACATTCCTGAGATCCTGGATATGGAATTGAATGTAGTAACCTATGATACTTGATTGCTTTCCTGTGAGGAAGGGTGTATTCTCAGTTGAATGAGAAATGGTTGTACTATGTTAGGTCGGATAATTTCTTGAAGAGGTCTAATCATGGGAAATTGTGGCTATGTGTATATTGGACAGGCAAAGGAGTAGACACTAGTGGGTATTTTGTCATTTATGGACCTCTCAGCCCCACAACCCATTTTTATTTTGGGAGAATTCCTTGTTAACGTGTTTGTGGGAGGCATGGCTCCACATTACATTAGAGAAGGCTGAGATTAGATATTTTCTTTCTCTCCAATGGTTAGTATGTAAACTTGGTGCCCACCACTTGTATGCTCCTGCCCAAGTTTTGAGTTGTGAATGAATGATACAATAACAGTCAGCAGTGCTGGACTAGGGGCCTGAGTGGCTCAGTGGGTTAAGCCTCTGCCTTCAGTTCAGGTCATGATCTCGGGGTCCTGGGATCGAGCCCTGCATCAGGCTCTGCTCGGTGGGGAGCCTATTTCCCTCAGTCTGCTAACTATGCTAACTGCTAACTAAAAATTCATCGTATGTCAGCTTTTCACCACCACCTGTCCACAAAGCTTCTTTTTAAAAACTTTGTTCTACAGTGATTTCTGCCACCTGGATCCATTGCTTTTATTTATTTTAATTTTATTTTTATTATTTTTTCAAATTTTCTTTATTAACATAAAATGTATTATTTGCAGGTCTGTGAACATCAGTCTTATGTAATTCACAGCACTCACCCTCCCCAATGTCCATAACCCAGCCACTCTAATATTAAAAATGATCTCATACTCTTTGGCCTTATTATTTTATAATGACTCCTCTTCCTAAAGACTCTTTTAGACTCTTTTTAATGTACACAATACTTAGACTGAAGCTTACAGGAGATGCTCAGTAATTGTTTATGACATTTATTGAACATTTAATCTGCATAGAATTACAAAGTAATGTAAGGAAAAATGAAAAATAATTTTCAAGGAATTGACCTCAGATCTTGTGCAACTTATATAAATAGACACTAAGAAAAATTATTACAAACACAGGAGTGTTTCCTACACTGGTTAAAAAAAAAATCTTTTTGTATAATACTGAAATTTTTAAAAAATACAAGAAAGGCTGAAAAACGTTTGTGCGATTTTTTAAATATATTCTTGGATTTTCTTTAGATCTGACCATTTGCACTGCCATTGGATTTGGCAGATAAGTGGTATAATTAAAGGATAATCAAAATTATCCTTTTTATCTAAAAGGATAATTTATTTAGATTTTCATAAATTAAAATATCAGAACCAGCCTCCACAGTAAAGTAGTCTTAAATATTAAGTCACTGGGATAAAGACCTAAATTAAACAAAACTCCAAGTCATTGCTCTGAGTAAAGAGGTATCCAGCAATACTAGATGGTTTGTCAAGCATCAGTGGTTAGAATGGTAATATTTTTTTACTTATAATCTGAAGAAGTTGTGTAAAACAAAATTTCCAAATTCACAATGACATTGAGGTCTACTACTAGAATTTGGAGAAAACTGTAAGAATATCTCAGAAACAAATAGGCAGGACAAATGGCATATTTGTTAGTGGACGACTTGGCAACATTATGGGAAAAGGGGCACCTGAGTGGCTCAGTTGGTTAAGCACCCAACTCTTGGTTTCAGCTCAGGTCATGATCTCAGAGTCATGAGATTAAGACCGGAGACTGGCTCTGCACTCAGCATAGAGTCTGCTTGAGATTCTCTCTCCTTCTCCTTCTGCTCCTCCCACTCATGCGCTCTTGCTGTCTATAAAATAACTAAATAAATCTTTAAAAAGGAAAATTATGGGAAAGATAAGTCCAAATGTGTATGTAAGAGACCACCAGGAAAAGTGTTGCAAACAAATTAAAATACATACTTTCAATTAAACTTCTGTCCTCTACTACTCAAGAGAAAGTCACAAATGTTTCAAACCCATGCTGAAAAGATGGACCAAAATTGAGTGTAAGAAGACCTCAGTTTGAAGTTTAAGCTCAAAAGTGTGTGTGTGGTGGGGGGGGAGTCACTAGTGATTTATTAAATCATAAAGGAATAGGATTTAAATGGATGTGTGCAAATTCCCAATATATAAAAATAATAAAGGAGCCTTAAAATTCATGTGATAGTTTTAGAAGGAAAAAATTCCTCAGTGCATTGCAAACTTAGGATATAGAGTTTCTACCTATAGACAGTGAGGGCTAAAAATCAAGGTAGCTTTGAGAAAGGTTAATTAAGACCATGAATGATGAGTGGTGCAGTTTTCGAAGGTAGAATGCTTAAGAGATAGAGTTAATTTTCTGGGAAACGTTCTGGGAAGTAACCAAGAGTTGTTTGTGTTACCACTATAAAAGAGTACTGAACTGCATGAAAATTGCCGACATTTACCCTGGCAGCCTTTTTTTTTTCCCAATAAAACTTGTAATACTGTTGCCTTGACCCCTCTTCCAGTGCCATACTCCCTATTTCTCTCTCTCTCTCCTTAGAAATCAACATTGTTTTACACTTACTTACATGGAACTAACTGCTGGGATGGGCCCATCTCGGACTCACTGAAATACTTTCCTTCTCTTTAGAGAAGACTGCAAGGCCAACCTTTTAGTGGCTTTGGGTCAGCCCCATAATGAATGTGGACAAACAGTTCAGTATATGTCCAGGAAGATATGAATTCCTTTTTTTTTTTTTTTTAAGATTGTATTTGTTTGAAAGAGAGCACGGGGAGGAGGAGGGGAAGAAGGAGACTCCCCCGCTGATCAGGGCTCCATCCCAGGACCCTGAGATCATGAACCAGGGTGAAGGCAGATACTTAACCAACTGAGCCACCCAGGCACCCTGAAGTTACGAATTAAAAACAAAATCCTGACTTCCCACTCCCGCACCTCCCAACTTTTGTAGGTGTTGGCTTTGATGCTGAAAGTTTAGCCTTTTTTTTTTTTAACTACCATTTTAAATTCTGTCAGCACAATTTATGTATCAAAAAGATAGAACTTTATATATCTGTATTTTAGCTAGATACTGAGAAAGTAATTACTACTTCTAGGCAAGTTATAATCATTTATAATTCTTAGTGCTGTACAAATCTGCCTAAGGTGAAAGTCAGTATGCTGAATCTAAAAGTGTAATGAGAGTATAATTTTCCATTTTACATTAAATACAACTAGTGCTTACATTGTTGGATGTTACAAGTTCATATTGATATAAAATATAGAGTGCATGACATTTATTTTATATCAGTTTTTATATAAAATTGCACTTTCAGATTGAGCAAATTTCCATTTGTATTCAGGTCTGGAGAAACAAAATGAGAATCATACTTTTAAGTATCCTAAAGGCATCCAATAAGAAAAATTTCACAGAAATGATAGGATAGTTTTATTTTTTATTTTTATTTTTCAAAGATTTTATTTATTTGAGAGAGAAAGCATGAATATGGGGGGAAGGTTTAGAGGGGGAAGGAGAAGCAGACTCCCTGCTGAGCAGGGAGCCCTGTGTGAGCCTTGATCCCAGGACCTCAGATCATAACCTGAGCCAAACGCAAATGCTTAACCAACTGAACCACCCAGGTGCCCCCTTTCTAATTATTTTTAAAGACTTACTTATTTATTTTAGAGAGGTTGCATGGTGTGAGTGGAGGGAGGGGCAGGGGGGATAGAATCTTCAGGTGGACTCCCTGCTGATCTAGGAGGGGAGGCAGGGCTCAATCTCAGCACCCAGGAGATCATGACCCATGAGATCACAACTTGAGCCAAAACCAAGAGTAAGTTGCTTAATCGATTGAGCCACCCATGTGCCCCATGATAGAATGGTTTTAGATTGAAGGACCCACTAGAGTGAATCTCAGAAAACGTTTCTTAAAAACCTATCTTGATAAATTTTTCTACTTCACCTAGTGACAGAAGTCTACAGAGACAAAAAGAATCATGGAGGTCTATTTTATAAATCAAAATCATTAATAGTTCCTATTTGTTTCCCAATAAGAACTAAATTTTTACTGGGGCACCTGGATGGCTCAGTGGGTTAAGCCACTGCCCTCGGCTCGGGTCATGATCTCAGGGTCCTGGGATTGAGCCCTACATCGGGCTCTCTGCTCAGCGGGGAGCTTGCTTCTCCCTGCCTCTCTGCCTACTTATAATCTCTCTCTCTCTCTCTCTTTCTCTCTCTCTCAAATAAATAAAATCTTTAAAAAAAAGAATTAAATTTTTACTTTATAGAAGTGTCTCAAATAAAATTAGTGAAAAGAAATTAGTTTTTCATAGAAAAAAAATCTTAGATAAAACATTTAAATAAATTTAGTAGTTTATTGCTACCCAAAACAGGCAGATAATCCTCCAACCCAACAATTAAAATCTTAAACAACTGTAAATTTCTTAGTATTTAAAACATTAATCTTAAGGATATAAGTAATACAAAGAATATGACACCCCACCATGGAATATGAATAGTGAAACCAAAGGACAAGTTTTTAAAGTATATTATAGCAAACTCTTATTATTAATAATTTGTTATGTTTATTAATATATTCCTATATCAAGGGATATTTTTCTGATAATATAAGAAGAAAAAATACATAGTAAATGGTTGATGTTAATACCATGAAGCAAGGCGGTATAGGAATGCTAAAACTATATGATATACTCCTTTCTGGTTGACTATCTGAAGACTTGGTAGAACAATTTAATGGGTGACTAATGAAACCTTAAGTTGGGCAGTATATCAAGAGCTTTGATCTCCCAGTTTCACTTCTAGGGCTTTTCCCTAAATAAGTAATATAAAACAGAAAAATCCTCTATAACACCAACGATATCCTTCACAGCAAATAAGTTGGAGTAGGAAACAGTGGAAAGCATACTAAAAGATTGGCAGCATATGGTACAGAAACACAGTGGAGTATTGCACAGCATTAAAAAAAGATGGTTATCAAGAGGAGTAGCGGGAAATATTCTTATATCTTAAAAAGCAGGACACAGAGGTATATAAAGCTGAGTTTGAACTATGTAACATAACTGCACAGACAGAAGATAAGAACATTCATTGAAATATTGTCAGGTTTTCTCTGAGCAGTTAAATTACAGGTGGTGGTCATTTTCTTTATGGGTCTCTGCATTGTGTAAAGTTTCAGTAAATGTATATTATTTCATAATTAGAAAATACAAAACTTTTTTAAAAATAGTATTTAGCTATGTATAGTTTTTGTTGTTGTTGTCGTTTTTTTATTAACATATAATGTATTATTAGCCCCAGCGGTACAGGTCTGTGAATTGCCAGGTTTACATACTTCACAGCACTCACCGTAGCACATACCCTCCCCAATGTCCATAACCCAACCACCCTCCCCTCCACCCCCAGCAACCCTTAATTTGTTTTGTGAGATTAAGAGTCTCTTATGGTTTGTCTCCCTCCCCATCCCATCTTGTTTCCTTTATTCCTTTCCTATCCCCCAAACCCCCAGGTTTCCTCTCAGCCTCCTCATATCAGGGAGATCATATGATAATTGTCTTTCTCTGATTGACTTATTTCACTAAGCATAATACCCTCTAGTTAGCTACCTATAGTTTTTGTGAGGATTAAGATGCTAGATGTGAAATTCTCTGGAACGTGTTAGGTATTGCCTTAGAAAATGCAAATTAAGAGAATGCAAGTTAAGATATGGGGTTGGCTTCCCTTCTAGCAATGAGGGTTCTTTTATTGTCAGGAAATAGTAACAAAACTCTTGCATGCTGCATAGAGTCAAATCCTGTCACTCTAATTATAAACATTTTCAGAAATATTAATTGAAGAATTGTTTTAATAGTGAACAGCAGGAGACAACCTAAATGATCACAACACAAGATTAAAGATATTTTGTTCGTTTTCACAATGGAATACTAGGCAGTCGTTACAAAGGATGGGATAGATATGTAGGCATTAAAAATGAAGATGTCCATGATACAGCTTTAAGTGAAAGCTAAATTGCAAAATGAGATTAGTGTATAATCCTGGCTTTATCAAAGACAAAACAAAATGAGGAAAAAAATCCTATATTTAATAGGTCTGATGCAATAGTCTTAAGGGGGTAAACAGGTGACATGACAATTTCTGATATAAAAATCAGAAAAACACTCTGGCTCAAGTGCCCAAATGTATTTAAGATTTTAACTTTAAAATCACCATAATCTAGACATCCCTGCTGAGCAGGGAGCCTGCTTCCCCCCTCTCTGCCTGCGTCTCTGCCTACTTGTGATTTCTCTCTCTGTCAAATGGGTGAATAGAATCTTTAAAAAAAAAAAACAACAGCATAATCTAAATACCCTGTAGCATTACAAGACACCAGTAATTTATTAAGATTAAAGTGTCAAGACTTTTGGGCACAGATTTTAAAGAAGTACACTTGGGCTACTGCTTTATTATACAATGCAATGGAATCTCTCAGAAACAAATGCTGAAATACAAAGGTCTTGGAATATTCTTCCTGATAAGAGTGTTTTTATTTGCCTGAGGCCTTGGGCCATGCTGTACCAGTTTGACAAGATAAATTCATTCTAATGACATGATTTATGGTGAATGCCTCTTTTGTTCTGAGATGGGAGGGGCTGGAATCTGAGTAGCTGTGGTCAGTCACACAGGCATTGCACACACACATGACTGAACCCTAATAAAAACCCTGTACACCAAGGCTCAAGTAAGTGTCTCTCGCTGGCAGTATTTCACCTGTGTTGTCAACATGTGTTGGGAGAATTAAGTGGGTCCCCATGCAACTGTACTGGGAGGGGATACTTGGAAGCTTATGCCTGGTTTCCCCTGGCCTTTGCATCATGTGCATTTCCCTTTCTTGGTTTCAGTCTGTATCCTTTCACTTTCCTAAACTATAACCCTGAGTATAATAGCCTTTGAGTCCTGTGAGTCCCAGCAAATCGCCAAGCCTGAGGTTAGTCTTAGGAACCCTGAGAGTTTGTCAAAAGATAGTTACTCTTCTCTTACAGGGACCTGAATAAAGAGGAAGAAGGTTTCATTAATAATCCTCAGGCCTCAGTGCAGCTCTAACAAAGTCCCAGGGAGTCCCAGAACAAAGATTGCCCATTAGAAGAGTCTTGTGATGGCTGGCTTCAGTACCCCGCTGTGTCATTAGCTAGAAGCTTCCCAGGAAGAGTGCAGTCTCAGCAGGACCGCTGCTGCTCCGGATCCCAAAGTTAACTGGTGGGAATCAGGTAACTACAACTCTTACCACAAGGTCTATCTGGAAGGAAGATCTGAATGATATACATCTAGAACTATCACGGTACCAATATCTGTAATTCTTAGATTATGACAAATATGAGTGCATGTTTGTGTCCTCCTTTCCCCCAAATTCCTATGTTGGAGCCTTACCCCCAGTGTGATGATATTAGGAGGTAATTAGGTCTGGATGAAGTTATGAGGGTGGGGCCCCCATGATGGGATTAGTATGTTTTGTCTTTAAGAAAGAAACCAGAGCTCGCTCCCCTAGTCCTGTGAGGCTAGCATGAGAAAATGGCTGTGTGCAAACTGGGAAGAGGGCCTTCACCAGACACGGAATCTTCCAGCACCCCGATCTCAGACTTCCTGTCTCCAGAATTGTGAAAAATTTTGTTCTTTAAGACATCCAGTCTATGGTTCTTGTTATAGCAACCCAAACTAAGACAAAAATGATTCCGCGTTCTCTTTACAGAGTGAGGGTGGGGGGAGGGGGTAGAGGGAATTTTCCTCAATTTCAGTGAGTTTCTCACTCAATTTGAGAGCCGTCGGCCAGGTCTGCTGGGAAGCTGTGTTGTGAATGTCCCTTTTCAACTTACTCCTGGGCATGTGAGGCAGATTTCCTTTCCTTCTCTCTCATGCTCCATGGGTCCCCTCGTTCTGAAGCTCCATCCACCTTCTTCCTTTCCTTCTACTAGCCATATGGTAGGCAGCTGTGCAAGGATGGCAGTTCCACTACAGCCTCTCCTTAACCTTGGCTGTAAACCGGGATCACCTGGGCACCTTCAAAAACGTCCTATGCTCAGAGCATGCCCTGATTAAGAAAATCAGAATCTCTGGGGTTGTAATCAGACATAATGATGTTTTAAGCATCATTAGGTGGACCAATGGGCAGGTGAAGTTAGAAGCACTGCTGCAAAGGATCAGAGCCCAGGGGAAAGAAGCAGCACAGGCTAAATCAGTAAAACCACCCCAGTGGCAGGGTTTCCTTTCCTTTTTAAAGACACGCGGCTGTTTTCCTTATTTGCTTTTTGAATTAGAAATAAAGGACATTAATTTTATTCTAAAAAGGCCACACATAAAGGTAAAGGTCAAACAAACTGTCCCCCCCGCCCAGCGCCATTTGCCATTTCAGAGTTTGCCCTGCAAAATAGTCATAACTCCATTCTTGTTTTCTCACCACATTAAATTATTATGTTCTACTGTTTTGTGTTCAAGGTGAAGTTATGTTTCAGTAATAATGAATAAAGTCTTTTTAATCCCTTTGAGACAAAGTTGATTTCTATAATGCGTTTGTGAAATTGGGGGCCACGCTTAATGGTGGGAGAACTGAGCGAGTCGTTTTCCAGGAACTTTGGGCAGTTTTCAACGGGACTTGCTTGTTCAGTTGAATATAATCCAGCACAAAGTCACTGCTTTCAGAAAACATACTTGCTCTTCATTTAGTAAACAGGTATTTATTGTGGGCCTCTTATGTGGAGGGTATGTGGGTGGGATCAGTGCTATAAAGATGAATAAAAGAGGCTGGGGGTCTCAATGTGGAACTGTTAACTAATTTAGGGAATATTTCTACAATGGATATGACTAACTTTCAAAGAGTAAGTTGGATATATACTTACATACCTTGAATGTTATTCATGATAATGCCATTAGGTGTTTGTAGTTTACTTATTTAAACATTTCATTTAAGTGTGTGTGTGTATATGTGTAAGCATATTAAAAATTTTTTTTTTTTTAAATTTTATTTATTTATTTGACAGAGAGATCACAAGCAGGCAGAGAGGCAGGCAGAGAGAGAGGAGGAAGCAGGCTCCCCTAGACAGCAGAGAGCCCGATGCGGGGCTCGATCCCAGGACTCTGAGATCATGACCTGAGCTGAAGGCAGCGGCTTAACCCACTGAGCCACCCAGGCGCCCCAAGCATATTAAAATTTTAAAAGAATTCATGCAGATCTGGTTATTAGGCAGTGATTAAAGTAGGCAGAAGGAATTTTTCATGCTTTTATGCAACTTTTTTTTTTTTTTCAAGAATAGTATGATTTTAAGTGACTATAGACATGGAGTTTTCTGGAATTTTTGAAATTAAAAAGTTCTATAAAAGAAGGAAGAGGTTCTATTTCTTAAGGGAGTGAAGAAATAATTTCAAGATGTTTTAAAAGGACTTTGCCAATATATCAAGGCTGTTTTTCTGGCTTCCCTGAAATAAAAGAAGTCTGAATAAATGTAATTTAATAGCCCTTATCCTTTCCTGGTATCCTGCTTTGTTTTGAAATAATGGTCCTGCACTCTAAAGAAATAATTATTTTCTTTACAGTACAAACATATGAAGCAAATTTGTAGCAATCAACAAACATTTCTGTCAGATCACTGGCTGCAAATTGAACTCAAAAACAGCAAACATCTCTCGAACAGACACTGTATCAGGATTCCAACAGAGAAATAGAACCAGTGGGAGATACATACAGAGATACCTATATATCTCATATAGAAACCTATTCCTTGCAATCTCCGTATATATATTATATATATATATATATATAATGTATATATATTGTGTGTGTGTGTGTGTGTGTATATATATATATATATATACTTATGTTTATATATGTACACATATGTACACATGTGTGTGCACCCATGCAGGCACATATGGGCATAGAGATTTATTGCAAGTAGTTGGTTTGTGCCATTATGCATACTGACTAGGCAAGTTCAAATCTTTAGAGCAGGCTGGGAACTCGGGCAGGAGGTGACATTGCAGTCCATTGCATAATTTCTTCTTCCTAAGGGAAGCCTCAGTCCAGCTCTTAAGGCCTTTCAACAGACTGGATCAGGTCCATCCAGATTATCAAGGATAATCTCCTTTACTTTAAGTCAACTGATTGTAGATGTTAATCATATCTACAAAATTTACAACAATACCTAGATTAGTGTTTGATTGAATAACTGCATACTCCGGCCTGGGCAAGTTGACACATTAAGTTGATATCATGATCCACCCTTTGTCAACTTGGCATCTGTACATACCTCCTTAAATGATACTTAATTTTCAAATAAAGACAATAACTGGTCATACTTTCCCCCAACATGATTGAACAACCCTGCATACAAGTTAAAATGCACTAACCCTGGGCGCCTGGGTGCCTCAGTGGGTTGGGCCGCTGCCTTCGGCTCGGGTCGTGATCTCAGGGTCCTGGGATCGAGTCCCACATCGGGCTCTCTGCTCAGCGGGGTGCCTGCTTCCCTCTCTCTCTCTGCCTGCCTCTCTGTCTACTTGTGGGCTCTGTCTGTCAAATAAATTAAAAAAAAAATGCACTAACCCTTTCCCTAGACAAGGATACACAGTCTTTCAGTGAGCTTCACTCTTCTCTTGATGTTCTATAACTTAAATATTATGATATAAGGTAAACAAGGATTAACACATATTAGATAATGAAGGAATAAGAGAGAAAATAAAACAATATTTTATTGTTTCCTATATATAAGAAATACTCTTAACTATTACAATCCTTTTTTCAACATTGGTTGTCTGATATTTATAACTACATTCTCACACTATCCATTTCATATTCCCTTAGTGCTTAGAAAGAGCTCAGGTAATTGTGTTTTTGTGATTCATTGGGTGACCCAAATGTTTATTCCTTTTTTTTTTTTTAGATTTATTTGAAAGACAGAGGGAGAAGGAGGGTGGGCGGGGGAAGGGCAGGGAGAGAGAGAGACTTAAAGTAGATTCCCCACTGAGTGAGGAACCCCAAATAGGACCCTGAGATCATCACCCGAACGGATATCAAGAGTCAGACACTTAAACAACTGCACCACCCAGCCCCGCAAATGTTTACTTGAGGATTCTGGACTGTTAGAATTGGGTTGTAGTTTTCTACATGAATTGGGTTGTAGATTTCCATTGACATTAACAGTTAAACATGGTTGTACTAAGAGACACCCTAAGGAGTGTCCTGCATTTTAGCCCTAATTTTACCTCCATTGTGTAGTAGCAGTCCAATATCCCTTCGCTAATCAAGATCACTCACTCCAGCCAATATGGAAGCAACTATCTTTTCCTGTTGATTCAGAAGCATGGGGAGCTAAAGTGCTTGGGTGACAATCTTAACTTGTAGTTCAATAAAATCTTGTTGGGTCTCCTGGCAGAAGCATTCCTGCCATTGGGACTAAGACCTTAAGATAAATAGAACTTGAAGTCACCAGAGCAGGAAGCAAAAATTTTGCCAGTGGATTACTCGAGTAATAATGAGTGGTATACTCCCATTTCCACCCCTTGATTCCCGGACCCATGAAATTTGGATATGGGAGAAACAGTACCTTATCTTGGCTGCCATTCAGAGCATGTATATAGCCTCCTGGAGAACCTTTGCTCCTGTCCTGCATGGTATTACCACCTAGATGACACTGTAACTGAATCTTCAAGAGTTCATTTCACTGTTCTATCAAGCCAGCTACTTCAGGATGCTGGTAAAACCAATAAATTCCATGAATATGGACACACTGCTACACTTTATTTGCTTTGAAGTGATTATCTTGATTAGAAACAATGCTGTGTGGGATACCATTATGGTGGGTAAGGCATTCTGAAAGTGCAGAGAGTAGTTTTGGAAAATGATAGTATTCAGGGAAGGCAAATTTGTATCCAGAGTAAATGTCTATTCCAGTAAGAACAAAATGCTGCTCGTTAATGATAGAAACCTCAACCTGCCACCTGCCAACCAGCTAATCACCCTGGGGAATGGTGCCATATTAAAGACTTAGTGTTGGTTTCTGCTGCTGGCAGATTGGGTACTCAATAGTGGCTGTAGCCTGGTCAGGTTTGTTGAATGGGGGTTCATGCCACTGAATCTGTGCATAACCTCCTTCTCTGCTAGAGTGGCTACTTTATTTATAAGCCCATTGGGCAATGACAGTACTGGCTGGGCAAAGAGAATGACTGGTAGGCACAGAATGGGTCACCCTATTCATTGGATTATAAAAATTTTCTTCTGGACTCTCCCAGTGTGGGGGAGCCAGGTCTTAATGACAAATCCATCCAACATCCCAATCTCCCTAAACCTCTTAATTCCTTCCTCTACAGTATACCAAGGCAATTCAGGCATTTTAACTTTAGTGTAGCACACATTTTGGTCCATGTTTCAGCCAACCAAACAACCTCTCAGAGCCCTTTTTAACCTTTCAAGCTAAATCATTCAGTCCAGAATCCCTGCTTAAGAGGCCCATGTCAATCAATTTGGCATGATCTAACCTTCTATTCCCTCCACCATTTTACCCACACCCTAATATCCACTCCCCAGATTTCTGTCTTTATAAATAGGAAAATTCATGTATCTCTTTTGTTGTGTAGAAAAACTATTCCGTGTTACACTTAAATTTCATCCTGTAGGGCTTTTTTTTAAAGATTTTATTTTATTATTTATTTGACAGACAGAGATCACAAGCAGGCAGAGAGGCAGGCAGAGAGAGATGGAGAAGCAGGCCCCCTGCCGAGCAGAGATCCCGACATGGGGCTCGATTTCAGGACCCTGGGATCATGACCTGAGCCGAAGGCAGAGGCTTTAATCCACTGAGCCACACAGGTGCCCCTCCTGTAGGGCTTTTTGAGACTTGGGTTTTGTTTTAGGTCAAGAAGCACAGGGACTGATAGTGGTAGGTCCAGAGGAGAATCAGCAGTGCCTTGTAGAGCCACTACCTCAGAAGACACTATTAGAGGTTCTTTGGGAACATCAGGGTTAACCTCCATACACAGGGTAGAAGGGTTGCCTCTAATAGCAGAATTTGGGGGTCTATATCCCCAACTTCATTGGGATCTTCCCAGATTCCTTATTCCAGTTATCAAGATCCCACTCCTTTGCGATCAATGCATTCACTTTAACAGAAGACTCTCAGCAAGGTAGGGAATTTAATTTGCATTGTAATTCAGCCATTAGCAGGATAAAACTCTGGTTTAGTTTTCAGAAATCTCAGCCTTGAAGCTGCAGGAGATGAGGGTTTCTTTCAGATCAGACAGAGACTTTTCGGGTCATTTACGCAGAACTTGAGCCAGAAGTTTGAAGACCTGAGCTCATCCTTTTCCTGCCTACTTTCTCTAATGCAGTTGGGAACGACCAGCAAATCTTATTATACTCCTTAGTTTGACTAAAATGTTCTTAAGTATCAAATACATAGACATCAAAAACCTCACCTTTTATAAATATTTCATTAATAGTAGCCAGGGATGATATTTTGCATATCTCTATCGCCACATCACACTATAGACTACAAATACCCTCTTTACTACTGAATAATCTTTAGTATTTTATTTTATTTTATTATTTGTTTATTTATTTTAGGGAGAGAGCAAGAGCTCATGAGTGGGGGAGGGGCGGAGAGAGAGTCTTCAAGCAGACTCCCCACTGATCACAGAGCCCTTGTGGGGCTTGATCTCTTGATCCTTGAGATCATGACCTGAGCTGAAACCGAGAGTGGGATGCTTAACCGTCTGAGCTACCCAAGTTCCCCAATCTTTAGTATTTTAAATCTAGTCAGATTAGAGGCCCAGTTCAAGAAAACCCTGAACCAATTCAGAAAACTCATCCTTAAGATTTTGTTCCTCTAGAAGCACTGTAAGTACCAAAATCTGTATCAGATTTCCACCAGAAAAAAAATATTCTCCAGAGCTCATAATTACCTTGTTTTATTTTATTAGTTTCTCTGTATTTATTGCTAATTCAACCACAATCTCCTCTCAATATATTCTGATGCAACAGATATTCTATTTGTTTTCTTGGAGAAATGTCTCCTGGGACCTTCGGGCTTGCACCAATCTCTGCTTGATCTCTTTTCCTGGGATACCTACCGATGTCATATTGGATTCTTTCTTTATCATCATTGTGGGGTCTCTTCATCATCATTGTAGGGATTCCCTCTGCTTGTCCCTTTAAGTTGGATACCTTATTTCTTTTCCCCATCTTCACTTTTTTGTTTTCTTCCTCATTTTAGTAGAGCACATTTTCCAGTAATGTAGATTATATTACCCAAGAAAATTGAAAACATATGTCCACATGAAAACTTGTACACAAATGTTCATAATAGCCAAAAAGTAGAATAAAATCATTCATAATAACTATCATCTTTACCTAGAACCCACTGATAGGATTTGTAAGAACGAGCTATCTTATATTCCTGGGATAGTCTCTGTTGGTCATGATACAACAGGAGTAATTAGATAATATTTAACTTGGTATATGTGTACCTCATTTCATAAGTGAAGTTCTCCTAAATTTCTTCTATTACCCATAAATGGTTTTAGTATTACTATCATTCTAGTCTCTTAAAATTAGTTAGGGAACATTCCTTCTTTTTTATTCCATGACTTTTTTTATAGCACAAGTTATTCTTTCCTCGAAGTTTTAATAAGAGGTGATTGTAAAACCCTCCAGATGTGGTGCCTGTGATTTGGCTTCACTCTATCCCTTTTGCCCAAAACTCTTGATTGATATGAACTTTGACATTTGTGGATTCAATAAAAAGTTATTATTCTAAATTTTACATTTCATAGTACAGTTATATTATTATAAAACCATAAGATATTGAACTCAATCTTAATTAACTCCAGAGTATATTCTAAGAACTTTCACTGAAAATATATTTCTTTAATGGTGCTAGGATTACAATAGCCCTAAAATAATTAAATTAGCCACTTTTGAAATTAATGACATAGAATTTAAACACAATTTCTTCCAGATGATTTCATACATGTGAGTTTTGTCTTCCCAGCTATATTGTAAGGAGCCTAATTCTAAAGACTATGTTCTATATATCTTTGTAGTGCTAAGAATTTTGTTAGACAGGTAGACATTATCATGTAAACAGTTTTGACTAATTTGGGCATATCTTCTTACCATCTATGTCTTTCCTAATGAATGAATGTGGGAAAACATTCAGTTTATCAAGGATTTTAGTTAGGTAAGTTCAAATAATTGGTTAAATTTCCTTAAAAATTATACAGTAAGCAAAAATAACTGATTAAACTTCTTTTGAAATTGTAGCCCAGTTTTACATTAGAACTTTTTATCATTTTATCTTAATGACTAGCTTAGGCTGCTCATAAAAGTAATAACGCATTCATTTGCTTAATTCATCTCAATAATTGATGCAGTCCATTGAACCCAGTGGTTCAGCTGGCGATTGATACTGAAAGTAAATGTAGCTGAAATAAGTATGACAGTCATTCAAGAGCCTTGTTTGTCTACTGCGGTGTTGTGATCCCCAGAATTAAAAAGTTTGTGGGAAGCCCTCTTTGTTATCTGAGATACTTGAACAAGTATAGTCTAGGCTACTCTAAACTCATTTCAATCAAAAGTTCATCTCTTTCACTTAGTGAGATTCCCTGTTAGGTATTGTTTGAAAAAAACTTTCTGGCTAGAAACAAATTTTTTTTTAAAGTAACCTCTAGGCCCAAAGTGAGGCTTGAACTCACAACCCCAAGATCAAGAGTCACATTTGAGGCGCCTGGGTGGCTCAGTCGCTTGGCATCTGTCTTTGCTCAGGTCATGATCCTAGGGTCCTGGGATCAAGCCCTGCAACGGGCTCCCTTCTCAGCAGGAAGCCTGCTTCTCCCTCTCCCCTGGCTTGTGTTCCCTCTCTCGTTGTCTCTCTCTCTCTGTAAAATAAATAAATAAAATCTTTAAAAAATAAAAATAAAAATAAAAAACTTAAAAAAAAAAAAAGAGCCACATGCTCTACTGACTGAGCCAGCCAGATACCCCTGGCTAAACACAAATTTTAAAAAACACCCATCAGTTGAATAAGTGTGACCAAAGTCGTCTTAATTCTCCATTGCACTATCATTCATTCATTCACCCATTTATTTATTAATTTATTCAACAAAAGTTTTTTGAGCACATACACATGCTGAATACTAACTAAGACTGTGAAGAGAAGTCCTCCAGTGTATCAATAGCTAGTTGTTCTGGAGGCAATCATTTATTTTTATTCATTATTTCTAGAGAGAGAAAATAAAAAAGGCAATTTGTAAGGCTTCCAAAGCTCATGTGTTCTTAATCCAGTTTATACAATTTCCTTTTTACTTGTTCTCAAGATAACCAGGTAAGTCAGATAATTAAGTTTCGACAAGTTTACAGTCATATTAAACTGCAAAACATGGTTAATATTCAGAATTTGGTTAAGAGACCAGAAAATATCACTCTGTGATATTGAAGTTGACCTCTGTCTTATCAAATTCCCCTGAGCCTAACAGATACTGGGACAAGACACATGGGGGTCCAGAATGTGCCAGTTAGTAATTGTTACAGGGCTTTCTCCCATCTGGGTCCAATGAGAGCTTTAGGACTGCACTCCATGCTGAGTTCCTGCAGAGAGCAGCCTTAAGGACCCTTGCCCTTCAAGGGGAGAGTCAGCTGGTCATGGTCCAGGAAACAGAGGAGGAACTGAATGTTGGGCTTTGAGCTGGGGGAGTGGAGAACAGGGAGCAGAGGAGTTTCACCCTGATGATATGAAGGAGGACTGATGACCTTCCTGTTGTTCCACAGCCAGCCTGTAGGACCTTCCACCTCTCGCGATTATCCTCACTTAAGGTATTGGCCACACCAAAGTCCCAAAGGACAAAGGAAAGAAAATTACAGCACATCTAAGCAGTCATAAGAGTAGAAAGAGATAAACGATATGAATATCTGAATAGGCCTTTAATGACATAGAGACCCTGGGTGATCTAAAGAACAACATGCACAAAACACTAATTAGAACCTTTAAGGTTTCAAGTAAAGTACAAATTAGAATTCCTTTTAGAAATAGGAAAACATAATTTCCAAATAAAAAAATTGAACATGTGACTTAGAGGATAGCTATTTGTATATTTGTATTTGTATAGTCAGGGAAGAGCAATACATCTATATTTTCATGTGAAAAATTATATTGAACACCTACTATGTGCCTGGCACTATCCCAAGTGCTGGAGTTAAGTGACAGTAAGAAAATTATGGCTTTCTTTTCCTGGAGCTAAAAGACTTGAGAGTAACAAAAGGTGTGATCCGGGAAGACCATTCGGAAAAAGTGACATGATAATACATATGATTAAAATTTCAAAGAGAATAATGCTCATAAGAAAAAAAAAAGTAACTGGGGTGAGATTATTCATCCCTCTGAAGTTACCTGACTGAGCTGAACTTTAAATATGCCACTTAATGCTTACCAAGGAACTAAGGAGCCTTCAGAATTTTACTAAGAGTGAAGTATAAGTAATATAATAAAGGCCATGAAACAATTAATTTTATTATGACAAAAGATATTTCATAAGGGAGGGTAGTAAGTTGATAGCAACTAACAGACGTATCTTGCACTTGCTAAGCACTGCATTTATTGTCTCATTCACTGCCTACAAAGTGGCTTCCATGCCTTCCTCATCTGAAGAATCAATAAAGCAGAGGGACAGAATGGCTATTTGTCCACAAAGCTAGTAAGTAGCTGAGTCAGGATTCAAGCATAGCTTTTACTGACTGTACTGAATTCGTTTCCACTACCCTCTGCTCCTCCAACCCGGAGTCTTGAGGGTCACATTATCTTCTCTGGGAGAAGAAATCCAGTTCTGGGAAAAGGGACATCTTCTGATAATGAGTCCTACCTCTGAAAAAAGAACTATTCCTTGTGTCTACAAAGCAGTTAATTAAGCATATTTCTGTATGTTGCTTTAAAATGCTCATTTTCACCATTCCGTTCTCTTGTCTTTAATTCTGGATTCAAACAATAAATTGGTTTCTGATCTATAACGTATTTTGCTAAGTGAATTGAGGTCTTGTGAATAAGACTGCTGGTGATGTGGGAGAGCTAGGTTCTTGTCTCATGGAGTCGAAGAATGAATCTTGTGGACAATGGAGAGTGAGTAAAGAGATAGAAGTTTTTAAGTAAAGGTACAGAAAAAGCTCTCAGGAGTGAGAGGGGTCCTGATAGGGTTGCCAACAAGGAACTTTAGGGTTGGTCTTTTATAGAAAGCTAACCAGGGAACTTAAATCCTTTTAATATCCAGCCAACATGGCCCACCCTACATGCCTAGGGCAGGGTGATCTTCTACCCTCCACGCCTAGGGCAGGGTGGTCCAATTTGTCCCCTTATCTCTGGTTTCCCCACACCTCCACATTTTTAGGATTTCTGTAAGCCTGATCACATATCCCCCTACCTATCTCTCCCTACCTAGCCCTTATTTATTGGCTTTTCTGAGAGACTTCTCTCTGTAATCTCTTTTTGCTTCTTAAGAATTTGGTTAGTATGCACCATTTGCTCAGACAAAGTCATGGCTTCTAAATGCAATTTCTTTTCCTTCTTTTACTTTTAAAACAAATGACAGACACTCTGTGAAACTCATTTCCAGTAGTCATATCTTGGACTTTTATTATATATTTATCTATGATAAAGAAATTATCTTCCAGAGTGGGTACTTTCAGATGAAATCAGTAAGACCTATACATTCAGCACTAATACTATAAATGCTCTTTTTTTTAAAACAAACATAATAAAATAAGCATGTACAAAACACTGTTAATTTTGTGAACTCCATTGGAAATTGCACAGGAGAGGAAAATAAAGTTTATTTGTGCTAGAAAAATGATTAAAGAAGACAATTTAGGTGATATAAACAAACTTACTTAAAACTTCATAAAGCTGGGGGCGCCTGGGTGGCTCAGTTGGTTAAGCCTCTGCCTTCAGCTCAGGTCATGATCTCAGGGTCCTGGGATCAAGCCCCACACTGGGCTCTCTGCTCGGTTGAGAGTCTGCTTCTCCCCCTCTCTCTCTGCCTGCCTCTCTGCATACTTGTAATCTCTGTCTGTCAAATAAATAAATAAAACCTTAAAAAAAAAAACCAACTTTATAAAGCAGACAGTGTCCTTTCAGGGAACTGCAAAATTAGGTGGAAGGCAGAAAAGTTTGATCAGATAAAAAATAAAGAACGAGGAGGAGGAGTCCAAGATGGCGGAGGGGTAAGGACATAAATTTTGTCTTGTCCCAGGAATTCAGCTAGATAGATATCAAAGCATTCTGAATACTTACAAACTCAACTGGAGAATGAAGTAAAGAATAGCAGCAACTCTGTGAACAGAAAAGTGACCACTTTATGCAAGGTAGGAGGTATGGAGACGTGAATCCAAGGCAATATTGGGAAGATAGACCACGGCGGTAGGGAGCCTCTATCTATCAGCTGGCTACCAGCTAGTGATAGAGCAACAGAGCACAAAATTGGAACTTTTAGAAGTCTGCTCCACTGAGGGACATCATTCCAGTGGCTAAGCAGGGAGGGGGGGTTGTGCAACACTCCCTGGGACAGTGTGGTCTCAGAACTCTCAGGGTCATAGAAAGACTGGGGATTCCTGAGTGCCAGTCACAAGGAGTGAGCTGAGGAATGGGCTCACAGCTCAGGTTGCCATAACTGGGATCCATGGCACAATTGGGTTACTGCTCTTCGAGCAGGGACCCACAAGCAGTAGATCCAGGAGGACTCACCTTTCTCCCCTGGGAAGAGCGGCACGGGAGTGCACTGCAGAAATCTGCTGGGTTTGGAGACTCCAAACAGGGTCGTGTGCCAGAGATAGAAATGCTTGGTCACAGGCTGGGTGACCTTGGAGTGCAGCCAGAGACCAGGGAGACAGGAGGGATTGACTGCTTTTCTCTGAGGACACACTGAGGAGTGGGGCCCTGAGCTCTCGGGTCCTCTGGGCCAGAGACTGGGAGGCCACGATTTTCATTCTCATCCTCTAAAGCTGTACAGAAAATGTTCAGGGAACAAAAGCTACTGAGAGCAAACCTGAGCAGATTACTTAGCCTGGCCCCTGGCAAGGACAGTACAATTCCACCTCAGGCAAAAGCACTTGAGAATCATTGCAACAGGCCCTCCCACAGAAGATCAGCCAGAACATCCAGCCAAGCCAAGTTTACTAATCAATGAGAACTGTAAAACTCCAGCACTATGGAAATACAGCACAAGAATTCATGGCTTTTTCTCCATGATTCTTCAGTCTTACAATTTTTTTTAAATTTCTTAATTTTTTCCTTTTTTTCTCTTCTTTTTTTTTTGAATTATTCCTCTTTCCCTTTTCAACCAACTTCTCATCTTATCAATTTATTTTTTAAAATCTTTTTTAGTTTTCATTTTTATAAGCATATTCTGTTCCTTTATTGTATTTAACCTTATTTTTTGTATACATATAAGTTTTTCTTTCTTTAAGATTTTGGGATGCAGTTTCTTCTAACAGATGAAAATATACCCCAAATCTAGTGTATGGCTCTCTTCTATTTACCCACCTGATCACATTCTCTCTCTCTCTTTTTTAAAATTTTTCTTCTTTCTTTTTTCAACCAACTTCTTATCAATTCCTTTTTTAAAATCTTTTTTAATTTTCATTTTTAGTCATATTCCATCCTTTCATTGTATTTTACCTTATTTGTGTGTGTGTGTGTGTGTTTGTGTGTGTGTGTGTGTGTATTTTCTTTCTTTAAGATTTTGAGAAGCAGTTTCTTCTAACAGGCCAAAATATACCCAAAATCTAGTGCATGGCTCTGTTTTATTCACCAGCCTGATTATATATATTTTTTCTTTTTTATTTTCCCACCAGTTTCACATCTCTTCTGATTTGTTTAGCGTATATTTCTCTGGGGTCATTGTTACCCTTTTAGCATTTTGTTCTCCTGTTCATCTACTCTTCTCTTGACAAAATGACAAAATGGAAAAACGTACTTCAAAAAAATAGAACAAGAGGCAGTACTGACTGCCAGGGACCAAATCAATATGGACATTACTAAGATGTCAGAACTAGAGTTCAGAATAACAATTATAAAAATACTAGCTGGGTTTGAAAAAGCATAGAAGACACTAGAGAATTCCTTTCTGGAAAAATAAAATCTAACCAAGTTGAAATAAAAAAAGCTATTAATGAGGTGTAATAAAAAGGGAGTCTCTAACTGCTAGGATAAAAGAGAAAGAAGGGAGAATTAGTGACATGGAAGACCAAAAAATGGAGAATAAAGAAGCTGAGTAAAAGATAAACAACTATTGAATCACAAGGGGGACAATTTGAAAGATAAGTGATACCATAAAGTGAAACAATATTAGAATTGGGGTCCCAGAAGAAGAAGAAAGAGAGGGGGGGCAGAAGGTATATTGGAGCAAATTATAGTGGAGAACTTACCTAATTTGGGGAAGGAAACAGGTATCAAAATCCAGGAGACTCAGAGAATCTCCCTCAAAATCAATAAAAATAGGTCAACACTCTAACATCTAATAGTAAAACTAACAAATCTCAGAGACAAAGAAAAAAATCTTGAAAGGAGCTTGGGACAAGAGGTCTGTAACCTAGATTAGATTCGATTGGCAGCAGACCTATCCACAGAGACCTGGCAGGCCAGAAAGGACTGGTATGATATATTCAGGGTACCAAATAAGAAAAATATGCAGCCAAGAATACTTTATCCAGCTAGGCTGTCATTGAAAATAGAAGGAAAGATAAAAAGCTTCCAGGACAAATAGAAACTAAGAGAATTTGCAATCACCAAACCAGCCCTACAAAAAATATTGGAAGAGGTCCTCTAAGCAGAGAGAGAGCCCAAAAGTAATATAAATCAGAAAGGTACGGAAACAATGTACAGTAACAGTCACCTTAAAGCCAATACAATGGCACTAAATTCATATCTTTCAATAGTTATCCTGAATGTAAATGGACTAAATGCCCCAATTAAAAGACACAGGGTATCTGATTGGATAAAAAGCAATACCCTTCGATATGCTATCTGCCAGAGACTCATTTTAGACCCAAAGACACCTCCAGATTTAAAGTGAGGGGGTGGAAAGTGATTTATCATGCTAATAGACATCAAAAGAAAGCTGGGATAGTAATCCTTATATCAGACAAATTAGATTTTAAACAAAAGATTGTAATAAAAGATAAGGAAGGACACTGTAGCATACTTAAAGGGTTCATCCAACAAGAAGACCTAACAGTTATAAATATCTATGCCCTAACATGGGAACAGCCAATTGTATAAGCCAATTAATAACAAAATCAAAGAAACACATCAACAATAATACAATAATAGTAGGCAACTTTAACACCTCCCTCAATGAAATGGACAGAGCATCTAAGCAAAAGGTCAAGAAGGAAATAAGGGCTTAAATGACACACTGACCCAGATGGACTTCACAGATATAGTCAGAACATTCTATCCCAAAGCTACAGAATACACATTCTTCTCTAGTGCACATGGAACATTCTCCAGAATAGATCACATCCTGGGTCACAGTCAGACCTCAACTGGTACCAAAAGATAAGGATCATTCCCTGCATGTTTTCAGACCACAATGCTTTGAAACTAGAATTCAGCCACAAGAGGAAAGTTGGAAAGAACTCAAATACATGGAGACTAGAGAATGATTGGGTCAGTCAGGAAAATAAAGAAGAATTTTAAAAATTAATGGAAGCAAATCTGTTCAAAATCTTTGGGATGCAGCAAAGGCAGTCCTAAGAGGGAAGTATATAGCAATACAAGCCTTTCTCAAGAAACAAGAAAGTTCTCAAATACACAACCTAATCCTACACCTAAAAGAGTTGGGGAAAGAAGAGCAAATAAAGCCCAAACCCAGCAGGAGAAGAGAAATCATAAAGATCAGAGCAGAAATCAATGAAATAGAAATCAAAAGAACAATAGAACAAATCAATGAAATTAGGAGCTTGTTCTTTGAGAGAATTAATAAGATTGATAAACCCTTAGCCAGACTTATTAAAAAGAAAAGAGAAAAGATCAAAATAAATAAAATCATGAACAAAAGGGTAGAGATCACAACCAACACTGAAGAAATACAATTGTAAGAACATACTATGAGCCACTATATGCCAACAAATTAGAAAATCTAGAAGAAATAGATAAATTCCTGGAGACATATAAACTACCAAAACTGAACCAGGAAGAAATAGAAAACCTGAACAGACCCATAACCAGTAAGGAGATTGAAGCAGTCATTAAAAATCCCCCAACAAACAAGAGCCCAGGGCCAGACAGCTTCCCAGGGGAATTCTACAAAACATTTAAAGAAGAATTAATACCTCTTCTCCTGAAACTGTTCCAAAAAATAGAAATGGAAGGAAAACTTCCAAACATATTTTATGAGGTCAGCATTACCTTGATCCCAAAACCAGACAAAGACCCCATCAAAAAGGGAAATTACAGACATGGATGCAAAAATTCTCACCAAAATACTAGCCCTTAGGATGCCACAGTACATTAAAAGGATTGTTAACCACAACCAAGTAGGATTTATTCCTGGGCTGCAAGTTTGGTTCAACATCTGCAAATCAATCAATGTGATACAATACATTAATAAAAGAAAGCACAAGAACCATATGATCCTTTCAACAGATGCAGAAAAAGCATTTGACAAAGTGCATCACCCTTTCTTGATTAAAACTCTTCACAGTGTAGGGATGTGATCAATCATCAAAGCCATCTATGAAAAACCTACAGCGAATATCATTCTCAATGAGGGAAAAACTGAGAGCTTTTTGCCAAAGGTCAGGCACATGGCAGGGATGTCCACTATCACCATTGCTATTCAACATAGTACCAGAAGTCCTAGCCTCAGCAATCAGACAACAAAAAGATATAAAAAGCATCCAAATCAGCAAAGAAGAAGTCAAACTCTCACTCTTTGCAGATGATATGATATTTTATGTGGAAAACCCAAAAGAATCCATTTTAAAACTGCTAAAACTCATACAGGAATTCAGTAAAGTGTCAGGATATAAAATCAATGCACAGAAATCAGTTGCGTTTCTGTACACCAACAGCAAGACAGAAGAAAGAGAAATTAAGGCGTCAATCCTATTTACAGTTGCACCCCAAGACACCTAGGAATAAACCTAACCAAGAGGCAAAGAATCTGTACTCAGCAAACTATAAAGTACTCATGAAAGAAATAGAGATAGAAATAGAACAAATATTGTGAAAATGTCTATGCTACCTAAAGCAATCTACACATTTAATACAATCCCTATCAAAATACCATCCATTTTTTTTTCCAAAGAAATGGAACAAATAATCCTAAAATTTATATGGAACCAGAAAAGACCCTGGATAGCCAAAGGAATGTTGAAAAAGAAAACCAAAGTTGGTATCGTCATGCCAAGTCTGAAGTTCCAGACTTCAAGCTCTATTACAAAGCTGTCATCATCAAGATAGTATGGTACTGGTACAAAAACGGACACATTGATCAGTGGAACAGAATAGAGAGCCCAGAAATGGACCCTCAACTCTATGGTCAACTATTCTTTGGCAAAGTCAGAAAGAACATCCAGTGGAAAAAAGATAGTCTCTTCAACAAATAGTGTTGGGAAAACTGGACAGCCACATACAGAAGAATGAAACTGGACCATTTCCTTACACCACACACAAAAATAGACCCAAAATGGATGAAAGACCTGAATGTGAGATAGGAATCTATCAAAATCCTTGAGGAGAACACAGGCAGAAACCACTTTGACCTCAGCCACAGCAACTTCTTCCTAGAAACATCACCAAAGGCAAGGGAAGCAAGGGCAAACATGAACTATTGGGATTTCTTCAAGATCAAAAGCTTTTGCACAGCAAAGGAAACAATCAACAAAACCAAAAGACAACTGACAAAATAAAAGAAGATATTTGCAAATGACATTTCAGATAAAGGGCTGGTATCCAAAATCTATAAAGAACTTATCAAACTCGGGGCACCTGGGTGGCTCAGCGGGTTGGGCCGCTGCCTTCGGCTCGGGTCATGAGCTCAGGGTTCTGGGATCGAGCCCCGCATCGGGCTCTCTGCTCGGCGGGGAGCCTGCTTCCTCCTCTCTCTCTGCCTGCCTCTCTGCCTGCTTGTGATCTCTGTCTGTCAAATAAATAAATAAAATCTTTAAAAAAAAAAAAAAAGAACTTATCAAACTCAACACCCAAAAACATATAATCCAATCCAGAAATGAGCAGAAGACATGAACAGATTTATGCAATGAAGACATCCAAATGGCCAACAGACACAAGAAAAAGTATTCAACATCACTTGGCATCAGGGAAATATAAATCAAAACCACAGTGAGATACCACCTCACACTAGTCAGAATGGCTAAAATTAACAAGTCAGGAAAGCACCGATGTTGATGAGAATGCAGAAAAAGGGGAACCATCCTACACTGTTGGTGAGAATGAAAGCTGGTGCAGCTACTCCGGAAAACAGTATGGAGGTTCCTCAAAAAGTTGAAAATAAAGCTACTCTACGACCCGGAAATTGCACTGCTGGGTATTTACCTTAAAGATCCAAATGTAGTGATCCGAAGGGGCACCTTTATCCCAATGTTTATAGCAGCAATGTCCACATTGACCACACTATGGAAAGAGCCCAGATGTCCATCGACAGATGAATGGATAAAGAAGATGTGATATATATTTACAATGGAATATTATGCAACCATCAAAAAATGAAATCTTGCCCTTTGCAATGATGTGGATGGAACTAGAGGGTATTATGCTGAGAGAAATAAGTCGATCAGAGAAAGACAATCATCATGTGATCTCACTGATATGTGGAATTTGAAAAACAAGACAGAGGATCCTAGGGGAAGAGAGGAAAAAAATGAAACAAAAAGAGATCAGAGAGGGAGACAAACTATAAATGACTCCCCCCCTTTTTTTTTTGGAAAGATTTTATTTATTTATTTGACAGAGAGTGAGAGCACAAGTCGGAGGAGCAGCAGGCAGAGGAAGAGGGAGAAGCAGGTTCCTCTCTGACTAGGAAGCCTGATGCGGGACTTGATCCCAGGACCCTAGGATCATCACCTGAGTCTAAGGCAGTTGCTTAACTAACTGAGCCACCCAGGCACCCCCCATAAGAGACTTTTAATCTCAGGAAACAAACTGAGGGTTGCTGGAGTGCAGAGGGGTGGGAGAGATGGGTTGGCTGGGTGATGGACACTGGGGAGGGTATATGTTGTGGTGAGTGCTTGAATTGTGTAAGACCAATGAATCATAGACCTGTACCCCTGAAACAAATGATACATTATATGTTAATAATAATAATAATAGTAATAGTAATAGTAATAATAAATAATAAAAAAAATAAAGAACCAGGAAGAGAAAATAGAAAATATCTGATCAGGTGGGGCCACGTATCAACCTCGTTTGGGATGAGAAGGTGCAGAATTGGCTTCGCATTTGGGGATTCAGCTGACTGAACGTACTATTTCTGGTCAAGTGGGGCATTTACAGAGACATGAAAGTTACCTAAGTTTTGGTTTGCAGACCTGGCACACTGGTCAGAAGCAGCTCCATTTTGGGCCTACAGTTATTTCAACAGGAGTAACTTATTTTTTCCTGGGTGTCTCCTGTATATACATCGGTATATATCTTAATAGATTTTTTTCCTCTTGTTAATCAGTCTTTTTTTACAGAGTCTCAGCTAAGACCACAGAAGGGTAGAGGGAGAATTATTTTTCCTCTCTTACATAGTCAAGCTCTTCAGAAAATGTCCAATCAATTTCCTGATATGATAACTAATGGGGAACAGCTGTCTCTTCTCTTTGATTTAAAAAGTGGGATTTATGGGAGTGATATGAGGATTAATATTTATAAAGTACTTTTTGAGAGGAAGAAGCACCGTGATTATTCAATAGAGTGTAGAGTTATTGGATAGTAAGATTAATCAATCTCTTGTAATCTTTCTAAGTAGGTAAAATGGATATGACAAAGGACTTGATCAGAAGCCCCAAAAAGGCATCATGTGCTCATCAACGTGCACTGTCAGGCTTGGCAGTATTTCAGCAACGTCTGTGGAGTAGCTCTCCTCTGGTCTGTCTCCTGCCAGGGCAGCGCATCCCTTGTAACCTCAGTGAGACTCTTGGGCAGCTATTACTCATGCCCATCTAATTGTCCTTTTATTTTTATTATTATTATTTTTTAAATCAGAGAGAGAGAGAGAGAGCACAAGCAGGGGGAGTGGCAGGCAGAGGGAAATGCAGGCTCCCTGCTGAGCAAGGAGCCCAATGTGGGACTGGATCCCAGGACCTTAGGATCATGACCTGAGCTGAAGGCAGCTGCTTAACTGGCTGAGCCGCCCAGGCATCCCTCTAATTATTCTTTTTAGCAAGATGTCACATTGCAAAAAATAGGCCTGCTCTGCAGAATAATGCCAAATTTTACTGAAGACTTAATGGCGAATGGACCAGAGAGTTTAGATTACATGTACCACAGTAATACGTAGTAAAATTTCTATATTATATTGCTGATCTCTTTCCAAAGGTTCTTTCTGGCTGAAAGTACACTTATGTCCAGGCCCTAATCTCTTGAAGGCCCTCAAAACCTGTTTTCTGGAGTCCTTTGGCGCTGTCCACACCTCACTTTGCAAAACAAAGCATATTGGCTAGCCAGCCTTTCGTCCCTAAGAAATCAATTCAGGTTCAGGGACTATCTGTGGTTATTGGAGTCTGTTCTTGAAGCTTCAGTCAGAACTTTAGGAAGCAAATCCAGGGTGAAAGTATTTACATTCAAAAACGTGTGTGGGTGATGGTGGGGGAAGAAAGAGAGAAGCAAGTCTGCTATTGAAAGAAACAAGATTTTTCTCTTTTTCTCCAAGTGCTGACTTCTGTATTTGTCCTCCAATCTTTAGACTTAGTTGGTCTAAGTCTATTAAATTAATTAAATATAAGATCTGATTGGAGATAAATGATAACATAAGGCAGTATAAAATCGTAGTGCCTAAATTTCATCACCATTCAGTGTGTCTGGTGGAGACTTTGAACCTAAAGTAGTTTGTGAACAGAGTTAAATTCAAGAAATTGCAATTGAACAATACTTTCTAAAATGATGATAATAATAATAAAATCTGTGTGGGCAATAAAGTATATTTAAAAAATGTGATTACACACTAAGAAAACAGAATATTAACACCGGTCTAAGAGCAAAGGGATAAAAATTGAGTTAAAAAATGACAGAAAGTTGTCTAAAATAAGCAAGCAGATAAACTTAACTTTGGGAAGATTTCATTTAAAATTTAAAATATTGGGCTCCTGGGTGGCTCAGTTGGTTAAGCCACTGCCTTTGGTTCAGGGCATGTTCCTGGTGTCCTGGGATCGGGTCCCAGATCTGGCTCCCAGCTCCGCAAGGAGTCTGTTTCTCCCTCTGACCTTCTCCCCTCACATGCTCTCTCACTCTCTCTTTCTCTCTCTCTCAAATAAATAAATAAAATATTTTTAAAAATTCAAAATATTTGGAGAGATATTAAAGCAAAGAAGATAAAGCTTATACTTTAGATACTTAAGTTTTGCATGAACTTTGAAATGCATATAAGTAAAATATAAAATGCAAAAACAGTATAATGCTTGTAAAAAGATAAACTGAAGCATATCAAAATTTTTAAGAGTTTATTTGGGCTAAAATTGATTTAAATTGGGCAGAAGCAAAAAGGAAATGGTCAGGAGAGCTCCTCTGACAGGAGCCAGGGGAAAGACACTTATTTAGAGAAGGTGCAGAGTTAAAGAAAGACAATTATTTGATTAGCTATCGCCCAAAGCCTAGTTGGCTATTTGTGACTGGTTGTCCTTAGGTTTTGATTTTGTGACCTTGAGGCATTTACAGGCTTAAGTTTTGTTTTGCTTACATAGACCACCAAAGCATTTGAGCCACTTCAATCTAATGGCATCTTTGTTTAATTAATTTAATGTACTAAAGACTACAAAACAGATCATAAAGTTAAATTAAGAAAGTATTTATAAAGATAACTTTTTGCCTGGTATAATTTTGAATATTTAAGATGAGCACAATGAACACTTTTAAATAAGTATTCGAGAGTTATTATCCACAGATAATTAGGAAAAGGGAGAGATCACTGGGCTCTTACCTCCACGTGGCTCTCACATGTGAAGTCCGAATGATTGCCAGCAGTGATACAGGTTATTATCGCTTCGGATGGGGTGATTCTCCCAATTATTTTAAGTTTTAAATGGTGGCAGTTCTGTAGTTCAGACAGTGTTTAAGCATTTTAAAAGTAGTGAATTGACATGCTTTGGGTAATTTTCCTAAATCTTTAAGCAGGTCTTCAAATATTGAGATAGGAGGAGGAAATCATGCTTTAGTGGGGTGCTGTCTGTAGTCTGGAGCACCCCCTCCTGGGTTATCTGATACAGATTCTATGGGAGCTATTTCACAGCCCTGAAACCTGTAGATAATTGATAGCAATGTGAAATAATTCTTGTCTATAGATATACTACATCTCCCCTGTAGAGGAGCAATTGACTTTCCTCCCCTCTCTGAGGAACTAAACTAGTTTTGCCTCCATTTGCACACTCCAACATTCCTTGTCTAGAAATGTGCCTGTTCTTTGAATTCTCCTTTGAACTGATTATAACATCTTACCCATTCTTCCATTAATAGGTTAAAGAAAAGCTTTAATATGTGTTCACTTTTATATCTTTATGAAAGTCACAATTTTACTTATTTAAAAAAAACAAAACCCAAACCAAACAAAACCGAAGCAGGCTTGTCCTTTAACATTAGGAAACGAGCTTCTTTCTACATCCCATTAGTTGAAATGAGTGGCCAGAACATCTATCTCAGTGGCATACCATATCTTCCTGTACTAATTAAACATATTCTCCCCTTGCTGAATATGTTAAAGAAATTTCTGCTCTAATTAGTTTCTCAGTAATCAATCATTTTCAGTCTGATTATCTTCTTGGCAGGGGATGCAGGGAAGTAGGGTTTACCCAAGTATAATCTCTGTAACTGCATGCTAGCGATTCTGCATTGGGACTGCTTTTCCTTTGTTCCTGGGCGATGTTATTCTGTGAGGTGTATATAACTGAGTCTCCTGGTGATCTCATAGCTGTAAACTTCCTTTGTTTTTACTCTTACACTTCTGGCGCCAAATATATGGGGGCTTGACCCACACCAACCAATTCTCCAATTCTCTGTGGACACCAACTGGGTATCCTTCACTTTAATTCAATTCTGATACTAACTGCCTGGAGGTAGTACAGACCCCACAGTTGAAAGACTCAATCCCATGAAACTGCTTCCTCCTACTGCAGACACCAAACACAAGTCCAGGTGTCACCTGTGCTTTGATGATATGCATAAATTGGAGGTTTCCATAGCCCCTTGCTCAGGTTTGATTATTTGCTAGAGTGGCTCACAGAATTCAGGAAAACAGTTTACTCACTGGATTGCCTGTTTATTATAAAAGATACAACTCGGGAACAATCAGGGGGAAGGGGTGTGGAGATTCCATGCTCTCTCTGAGCATACTACCCTCCCAGAATCTTGATGTATTCAACAACCTGGAAATTCTAAATAAATCTTAAAATATATATAAGACACTTTCCCATCCATTTTACAAACCAATTGGCAAGAGGAAATTGAGGAGCAAGAAAATAGAAATCAATAAAAGAGAAAATTGGTGAACATTAACAATGCAAGTAAAGGTTCAGAGAAATAAGTAATCAGCATGCACTGCAGTATTAAGGGAGGACTTCTTGGAAGAGGTAACATTTAAGCCGGTATTGAAGGATGAACTGAAATTAGAAATCCGTGTCAGGGGTAGGGGTGTAATTTAACAAGGGTTTTTAGCCCAGGATCCATGCTTGAGCTTTAGGAAATCCCTGAATTTGTTTCCTAAATTTTGGGCATATTTGTGCTGGTGCAGTTTTCTCATGAGTAGGTCCATAATTTTTATCAGCTTCTCAAAGAACTCTGTGACCACTCAAAAGTAAAGAACCATGACTTATAAAGAACCAGGGACCTTCAGTCTTGGTCTTGTCCTGGGAAGTGGCTAAACATTACATTTAATGTAATTTCACCACTTATAATAATGAAATACCAGAAAGCAGTATCTAACATGCAGTGTGATTAAGCACTGATAGGTGGAACAAAGGGGCCAAACACATTCCTGCCAGCAGGAACAAGAGAGAAGCCACTTTTCTCCAACTTTTGGTATTATCATCCCTCTTCTAGACACATATGAAGGCCTTTCATTAGGGTTTTCTAACTTAAACTGGGTACTTGGTGTGTGTATGTGTGTGTGTGGGTGTGGGTTTTATGTTGGAAAAGTTTCTGGAAAAATAGATAAATCTGATAAAATATGTCAGAATTTTTTCTTCTCAAACTTGAGCATGCTAATATTTTATTCCTAAGCATTCTCTGTCTGTCTGTCTGTCTGTCTCTCTCCTGTTAAACACAAAGGGACATTAAAAAAAAAACCCACAATTCTGGGCAATCTTTACACAAATTATTTCTCTTTATTTCCCACATCTCCTGTCTTGAAGGTAGAAATAACACTTTTCCTTTTCCTTTTTCCTTAGAATTTTGTGCCTCATTTAAAAATGTGCTCAATAAGTATAGAACTCTTAACTAAGATGCAATTTCTATTTTAAAAAGGGTGTGAAAAAATAGAATCCATTACTTAGAACTCTTTACCCAATTACTTTTACTCTATCACAGTTTCTAAGGGTGCCAGCTGTGTTTTCCTTGTGGTAAGGCAGGCAATTTGAGTAAATTAAAGAATGTTTGCAATTGATGTGTACAGAACTGTCCTTGGAAGTGTACATGGTGTTTTCAAGATGATAGACTTTAATATGTGTTTCATCTTTTCAATGTTAGGACTCTGAAATTCTGTCTCTTTTCTTTCTCAGTTATGACAAGAAAACTAACAATGATATGAAAATTTATATAATAATATCTGTATTACTTTCTGTAATGCAGGTTGCCATTACAAAGTACCACAACCTGGTAGCTTAAAATAGCAAAACTATGTTGCCTCAGAGTTCTGAAGGTAGAAGTATGAGATAAAGTATTGGCAGGTTTAGTTTTTGCTGATGTCTATGAGGGAGGATCTGATTCATGTTAGCTTCTGGTGGTTTGCTGATATTCAAAGATAACCTGAGGCATATTAAAATTTTAGGCATTTTATTTGAGGAGAAGTTGATTCCCATTGGTTCACACCAAACTGGAAGTACTTAGAAGCACTCTGTGGATGGAAACTGGGGTAAAACTTTTATAAGTGAAAAAGCAGAGGTAAACTAAGGGAATTATTGATTGTGTATAGCTTAAACCCTAGTTGGCTGTTTGTGATTGCTTGTCCTTAGGTTTCGCTTTCATAGCCTTGAGGTAGTGACAGGTTTAGATTTTCATGTGCTTATGTAGCAACAGCCGCATTAGAGCCCTGTCCATATAATGACCTCCTGGCAATCTTGGGCGTTCCTTGCCTTGTGGATGCATCACCCCGATCTCTGGCTTCATCCTCACATGGTACCCTCCTTGTGTGCACGTTTGTGTCTAAATCCCCCCTTTTTCTAAGGACAGTGATCAGGGTAGGGATCCACCCTACTCCAATATGGCCTCATCTTAACTTATGAACTACGTCTGTGATGATCCTAGTTCCAAATAAAGTCATGTTTGGAGATGCTAGGGGTTAGAACTTTAACACATGAATTTGGGGGGCATAAAATTTGTCTTGTAACAAGGTCATTTATTGGGCACCTTCAGTGTGACTTGGTCATAACATAACCCCACAATGACTGCAAGGTGTTTTTTTTTTTTCATAGCATTGAACCAGTAGCATGATTATAAAATCTGAGTTTACTAAGCTCATTATTCAGTGTCAGAAAAAGCAGTGTGGGGATGCCTGTGTGGCTCAGTCTGTTAAGTGTCTGTCTTTGACTCAGGTCATGATCCCAAGGTCCTGGGATTGAGTCCCACATCCGGCTCCTTGCTTAGCAGGGAGGCTGCTTCTCTCTCTGCCTACCGCTCCCCCTGCTTGTATGCTCTCTCTCTCTCTCTCTGAGAAATAAATATATAAAATATTCAAAGAAACAAAGAAAGAAAGAAAGGATGGATGGAAGGAGGAAGGAAGGAAGGAAGAAGTTAAGAAAGAAAGAAAGGGACCTATGTTCAGATAGTTTATCAAACACTAATGGTTTCTGATGATTCCTACACAGATTACTGGTATTGTGAATTATCTGTACATGTTCCAAGATTATTATTCCCTGACATCACAGCTTTTTTTCTTTGGTAACCACAGTGAGAATCTGTTTCTCCAGACTTCTGTGACCCAGTGAAGACCCGTGGACTGCCCCATTGCTAGGCACTTACTGTGCCATATATAGTCTGCCCATGACAAAGAACTGTGTCATAATCACAAGAGCAGCTCTGACCAGGCCTGGCTAGGGATGTTAAAGTCAAGGCCTGCTCTGGATACACTTGGGTGAGGTCAGATGGGTGAGGCAAGATGTTGGGTACAGCTTGTCCATTTTCTTCTCTTCTGCTTCCATCTCCTTCCTTCCCTTGGTTAAGTGGAATAGGGAAGGGATAATCTCCATTCTTGATAATAGCTCTGTTTAGAATCAGCCCTAGGCAGAGATGGCACTTTGCCAATGCCTTCAATAGTCTATCTGACTTTTGCAAGTTGGAATCAGACATGCAGAAATATATCTAGAAGGTAATATTAAAATAAGAATCAAATTTATAATATCAGTTCCCTGTTATTAATTTATTCATTCATACATTCACTCAATAATCATTGGCAACCTGTGTAAAGTAAGGGTTAAGGCCAAGGGCTTGGGAGTCAGAAATATATGAGTTCTAATCAGGATTATTTTTAACTAATTATGTGACCTGGGAAAACTTCTTAAATATTTTTGTTTGATATTTTTGTGCCTCAGTGTATATATTTGCAGTAATAAAGTATGTATTATACTATATACACAATACATACTATACTAATGGTATATATACTAATATATATACATATAATATATATACTAATAGTATATATATATTAAATATTATGTATATATTTATCTTAATATAATGAGGGATTTTATCTTAACATAATACATACTATAATATTAAGATAAAACCCCCAAATCTCAGTAGCCTGAAATGAGGAAAGTTTTTTTTTTGCTTATATCCATCCTTGCTGACTGGGTTCTCTACACTCTATCAGTTGTCCTCTGAATGACAGAGGAGCCAATATTAGGACATTTTCTATTGCTATGGGAGAGGGGGAAAGAGTTCTGAAGGGTTCTCTTTGCCAGCAGTGCTCTGGCTTGGAAACAGTTCTGCTCATAACTCATTGGCCAGATCTGATCACTGATGCCATCCGACCACAAGAGGCGAGGTCAGGATTTGAGATCCTACCTTGGAGAACTGTAAGACCTGGCGAACAACACAAGGCCTATCACTAAGGCCCTCCTATAAGGTAACAAGAGGGATTTCATGAGAGTGTTTGTACATATATAGTGCCTGGTACAATGTCTGGCAGGTACATGGCAGATACTCAATAATGATAATAACCATTATTATTCTAGTACATTATTACTATAGAGCACCTGCTACATGCCAGGCACTGAACTAGGTATTAGAAAGTCTTAGGTTGTCAATGAAACTCTACCCCAGGGCAAGGAGTGGGAAAGTTGTTACCAAAGAGGGCTACTCCTGGTTATCTTGAATGAACAAATTAATCAGTTCATTTTGTGAATTGGTCCTAAGGCAAGTGGGCTAGAGCAGTTTTCAAATGTCTCATTTAACCCTCACAGCAACCTATACGGACTGTTTATACCAGTTTAGGGAGAGAGACTCAAAGCCTGAAAGGATTATGTGACCTGCCCAAAGTCATACTGCTAGCAAAGGTCAAAACTGGTGTTCTGGGAACAATACTGGAAAATGACCAGAGGACTAGTACGTTGGCTGATATTTGGGGGCCTGAGGTTGTGGAATTAATAGGCTTGATAGATATGAATATGAAGAAACTGTTTTAATTGTGGATTTAAGTTGATATTGGTATGAATTGTTTGGTATCGCATTTTTTTCAGTGTAGAAATAGGTTAATAGTAATAAATATTTCAGAGGATCTTTCTGAGGAGTACTGTGATTATAGTTTTAAGCTTTTAAAATAGTGCTGTCGGGGCGCCTGGGTGGCTCAGTGGGTTAAAGCCTCTGCCTTCGGCTTAGGTCGTGGTCCCAGGGTCTTGGGATCGAGCCCCACGTGGTGCTCTCTGCTCAGCCGGGAGCCTGCTTCCTCCTCTCTCTCTCTGCCTGCCTCTCTGCCTACTTGTGATCTCTGTCTGTCAAATAAATAAATAAAATCTTAAAAAAAAGAAAGGAACTTCCTTGCTGTTTCCAAAGTAAAATAAAATAAAATAAAATAAAATAGTGCTGTCCACACAGGAAACACTCCAGAATGTTAGCTATCATTAGTTTTCTTTCAAGTGCAATTAATTTAATAGGTAATAAGTAATAGGAGTACAATTGAAGTAGGTGAAAGTAGCTGGTTTTGTCTGTAATCTCAGAGCCTGGATACTGCTTTGTCGCTATAGGGAAGTGAGGGCTTTTCCACAAACCCAGAGCGATTGTTGTAGAAGCCCATTGAGCATGTAGAACTCTCTCCTGCTTAAAGTCCTAAGCCAACTGAAGCTATTTGCTCCCATCTGTTGGGCTTAGCCTTGATCTCTTTCAGGGCTCAGCAACAGAATTGTTCTCAGAAGGAGAAATCATAAAGTTGCCCATCCTGTTACTCCTACTTAGTCTAGAGTTAGGGTGAAATCTGGGTATGATAGCAATAAAGCGTGCGTGAGTATAACCTTCTCAGGAGGCAGGTAGTATAGGGTGGTGGTTGAGTCCAGATTCTGTTGGCTCTTTGCTACTCGTATTCATGGACACTAGCTTTGGACATTGGTTTCTTCAGTGGTGGCATGAGAATGACACTGAGTTGTGTAAAGCACTTTGAATCCAGTCTGGCACAAAATAAGCACTCCCCTGAAGCAGCTGGAATTCTAACGCAGGTGTTTATTGAGCATCTACTATGTGAACCAAGGCCGGGGTTGTCTCTGCTCCTACACAACTCCCACCCACAACTGGCTCCAAGTCCAAGGTCTTTCACTATAATTGAGTTGTTGTGCAGCAGGAGAAAGAGAATCTGTGATAATTAAAGTCACTTTCTCTTTTCTTTTCCTGCCCAGATTCCACTCTACTCCAGAGGGCTCCCTGCTAACAATTGTTTATATTTCCCATCTTCTTTCTCTACTTTTAAAAACATGTATATGTATGTATGCATATGTGTATAAGTATGCATATATATATGCATATATATGGTATTTATTGATATATATATATACACACACACATATTTATATATAAATATTTCATTACTCCCTATCAACATTTAGGTTTTTTCTCAAAAAACTTTTTTCTTATAAACAGTGCTGCAATGAACATTTCCTTAGTGCACATGAGAACATTTATTTAGATTAGAATCTTAGAAGAGGAATTGTTGGGTCAAAGGGTATATTCACTTAGAAAGTTATGTAGATGCTAATAATTATCTTTCAAAAGTGCTTCACCAAATTTTACCTCTATGAACAGTCTGTAATAATGCATGTTTCCCTGTATCCTCTCCACAACTTTCTGTTATCAAAGTTTTAAATGTTTATTAATCTAAGAAAAATGAATATGATTTCTATGGCTGCTTTGGTATGTATTTCCTTGATCACTCATGAAACAGAAAATGATTTCTTCTGTTTATTGAATATTTTTACATTTTTTGGTGAATGGATTACTCATATATTTTGCTCATTTTTCTGTTGAATTGTTGATATTTTTCTTATTGACTATAAGAGCTCTTTAAATATTGTAACAGCAATCATTTGTTATATATGTTACAAGTATTTTTATAAGTCTTTAATATTTAATTTAATATTGCATATGGTATATTTAATATTTACAGAATTTAATATTACATATGGTATCTTTTACTAATACAGAATTTAAAATTTTACTAATTCAGTTTGGTCAATCTTTTCTTTTGGGGCCTCTGGAATTTGTATGTAAATTAGGAACATCTTACAGATACAAATAAAAATAATCCTTGGTGTTTTGTTCTATTAATTTCATTTTCATAATTTGTTTTTTAGGCCAGGTGGAATTAATTTTTACATAGGATCTGAGGTAAGGATCTAATTTTATCTTTTCCTAATGGAGTAGCCAGTTGTTCCAAATCCAGTTATTGAGTCGCAGATTCTAACATAGTAATACACACACGATTTTCTAGAGAGTTTTTTAATTGTATTATTCCATTGGCATTGGTACACTGTTTTAATCACCATAGCTTCACTGTATGCCTTAATAGTGTTAGGACCAATACCCCCCTTCATTCCTCTTTTTCAGAGTCTTTTTGGTTACACTTATATGAACTATGAACTTTGGGATTTGATTTTTATGTCCTACCAACTATTCTATTGGGATTGCCCCAAATATATTTATGAACTGCGGAAGAATTGACTTCTTTATACTGTTGAATTTTTCACACTCAGGTACATGATATGTCTTTTGTTTATTTAGGTTTACTTTTCTAAAATAAACCTAAAGTTTTATAAAGTTTATAAAAGTTTTATAGTTTGCTTTATGTAGTTTTTACATATTTCATTTTTTAAAAAAATTTCAGCTTTGAGGTATAATTTTCAAATGGAATTGCAAGATATTTGAAGTATGCACAGTGGTGATTTGATATATGTATACACTGTGAAAGGGTTCTCCTCATCTAGTTAATTCACATATCCATCACATCACATATTCGCTTATTTCTTTTTATTTTTTAACATATAATGTGTTATTTGCTTCAGGGGTACAGGTCCATGAATCATCAGTCTTACACATTTCACAGCATTTACCATAGCACACACCCTCCTCAATGTCCATAACCCAGCCATGCTATCCCTCCCCGACCCCAAACCCCAACAGCAACCCTCAGTTTGTTTCCTGAGATTAAGAGTCTCTTATGGTTTGTTTTCCTCCCCGGTCCCATCTTGTTTCATCCCCCCCCCCCCACACTACTCCCCGCCCTACCTCTCAAATTCCTCATATCAGAGAGATCATATGATAATCATCTTTCTCTGATTGACTTATTTTGCTTGGCATAATACCCTCTAGTTCTATCCACATCATTGCAAATGGCAAGATTTCATTTTTTCTGATGGCTGCATAATAGTACTCCATTGTATATATATACCTCATCTTCTTCATCCATTCATCTGTTGATGGACATCTAGATTCTTTCCATGGTTTGGCTATTGTGGACATTGATGCTATAAATATTCAGGTGCATATGCCCCTTTGGATCACTACATTTGTAGTAGTGATGTAGTAGTGTGATTGCTGGGTCGTAGGGTAGCTCTATTTTCAACTTTTTTGACAGAGATCAAATAAGATTTTCAACTTATTTGACAGAGATCACAAGTAGGCAGAGAGGCAGGCAGAGAGAGAGAGGAGGAAGCAGGCTCCCTGCTGAGCAGAGAGCCTGATGCGGGGCTTGATCCCAGGACCCTGGGATCATGACCTGAACCGAAGGCAGAGGCTTTAACCCACTGAGCCACCCCGGTGCCCCTATTTTCAACTTTTTGAGGAACCTCCATACTGTTTTCCGGAGTGACTGCACCAGCTTTCATTCCCACCAACAATGTAGGAGGGTTCCCTTTCTCTGCATCTTGCCAACATCTGTTGTTTCCTGTTTCCTGTAACCTGTTGTTAATTTTAGCCATTCTGACTAGTGTGAGGTGGTATCTCACTGTAGTTTTGATTTATATTTCCCTGATGCCAGGTGATGTTGAACACTTTTTCATGTGTCTGTTGGCCATTTGGATATCTTCTTTGGAGAAATGTCTGTTCATGTCTTCTGTCCATTTCCTGATTGGATTATTTGTTGTTTGGGTGTTGAGTTTGATAAGTTCTTTATACATTTTGATACTATCCCTTTATCTGATATGTCATTTGCAAATATCTTCATCCATTTTGTGGGTTGTCCTTTGGTTTTGTTGACCATTTCCTTTGCTGTGCAAAAGCTTTTGATCTTAATGAAATCCCAATAGTTCATGTTTGCCCTTGCTTCCCTTGCCTTTGGTGATGTTTCTAAGAAGAAGTTGCTGTGGCTGAGGTCAAAGTGGTTTCTGCCTGTGTTCTCCTCAAGGATTTTGATGGACTCCTTTCTCACATTTAGGTCTTTCATCCATTTTGAGTCTATTTTTGTGTGTGGTGTAAGGGAATGGTCCAGTTTCATTCTTCTGTATGTGGCTGTCCAGTTTTCCCAACACCATTTGTTGAAGAGATTGTCTTTTTTCCACTGGATGTTCTTTCTGACTTTGTCAAAGAATAGTTGACCATAGAGTTGAGGGTCCATTTCTGGGCTCTCTATTCTGTTCCACTGATCAATGTGTCCGTTTTTGTACCAGCATCATACTGTCTTGATGATGACAGCTTTGTAATAGAGCTTGAAGTCTGGAATTATAACGATGCCAACTTTGGTTTTCTTTTTCAACATTCCCTTGGCTATCCAGGGTCTTTTCTGGTTCCATATAAATTTTAGGATTATTTGTTCCATTGGAAAAAATGGATGGTATTTTGATAGTGATTGCATTAAATGTGTAGATTGCTTTAGGTAGCATAGACATTTTCACAATATTTGTTCTTCCAATCCACGAGCATGGAACATTTTTCCATTTCTTTGTGTCTTCCTCAATTTCTTTCATGAGTACTTTATAGTTTGCTGAGTACAAATTCTTTGCCTCTTTGGTTAGGTTTATTCCTAGGTATCTTATCGTTTTGGGTGCAACTGTGAATGGGATTGACGCCTTAATTTCTCTTTCTTTTTTTTTTTTTTAAAGATTTTATTTATTTATTTGACAGATAGAGATCACAAGTAGGCAGAGAGGCAGGCAGAGAGAGAGGAGGAAGCAGGCTCCCCACTGAGCAGAGAGCCCGATGCGGGGCTCGATCCCAGGACCCTGAGATCATGTA
>NW_019154085.1:51307445-51464622 GCF_002288905.1 Enhydra lutris kenyoni
AGGCAGAGGCTTAACCCACTGAGCCACCCAGGCGCCCCTTAATTTCTCTTTCTTCTGTCTTGCTGTTGGTGTACAGAAACGCAACTGATTTCTGTGCATTGATTTTATATCCTGACACTTTACTGAATTCCTGTATGAGTTTTAGCAGTTTTAAAATGGATTCTTTTGGGTTTTCCACATAAAGTATCATATCATCTGCAAAGAGTGAGAGTTTGACTTCTTCTTTGCTGATTCGGATGCCTTTTATTTCTTTTTGTTGTCTAATTGCTGAGGCTAGGACTTCTGGTACTATGTTGAATAGCAGTGGTGATAGTGGACATCCTTGCCATGTTCCTGAGCTTAGGGGAAAAGCTCTCAGTTTTTCCCCATTGAGAATGATATTCGCTGTGGGTTTTTCATAGATGGCTTTGATGATTGATCACATTCCCAAACTGTGAAGAGTTTTAATCAAGAAAGGGTGCTGCACTTTGTTAAATGCTTTTTCTGCATCTCTTGAGAAGATCATATGGTTCTTGTGCTTTCTTTTATTAATGTATTGTATTATATTGATTGATTTGCAGATGTTGAACCAAACTTGTAGCCCAGGAATAAATCCTACTTGGTCATGGTGAACAATCTTTTTAATGTACTGTGGCATCCTACGGGCTAATATTTTGGTGAGAATTTTTGTATCTGTGTTCATAAAGGATATTGGTCTGTAATTCTCCTTTTTTTTTAAGGTTTTATTTATTCATTTGATACAGAGAGATACAGAGAAAGAGCTTGAGCAGGAGAAGAGGCAGAGGGAGAGGGAGAAGCACTCCCCACTGAGCTGGGAGCCCAACACGGGACTTAATCCCAGGATCTGGAGATCATGATCTGAGCCAAGGCAGATGGCCAAACATCTGAGCCACCCAGGTGCCCCTGTAATTCTCCTTTTTGATGGGGCCTTTGTCTGGTTTGGGGATCAAAGTAATGCTGGCCTCATAAATACGTTTGGAAGTTTTCCTTCCATTTCTATTTTTTGGAACAGTTTCAGGAGAAGAGGTATTAATTCTTCTTTAAATATTTTGTAGGATTCCCCTGGGAAGCTGTCTGACCCTGGGCTCTTGTTTGTTGGGGGATTTTTAATGACTGCTTCAATCTCCTTACTGGTTATGGGTCTGTTCAGGTTTTCTATTTCTCCCTGGTTCAGTTTTGGTAGTTTACATGTCTCTAGATATGCATCCATTTCTTCCAGATTGTCCAATTTGCTGGTGTATAGTTGCTCATATTATGTTCTTATAATTGTTTGTACTTATTTGGTGTTGGTTGTGATCTTTCCTCTTTTGTTCATGATTTTATTTATTTGGGTCCTTTCTCTTCTCTTAAGTCTGGCCAGGGGTTTATCAATCTTATTGGTTCTTTCAAAGAACCTGCTCCTAATTTCATTGATTTGTTCTATTGTTCTTTTGGTTTCTATTTCATTAATTTCTGCTCTGATCTTCATTATTTCTCTTCTCCTGCTGGGTTTAGGCTTTCTTTGCAGTTCTTTCTCCCGCTCCTTTAGGTGTAGGGTTAGGCTATGTACTTGAGACCTTTCTTGTTTCTTGAGAAAGACTTGTATTGCTATATACTTTCCTCTCAGGACTGCATTTGCTGTGTCCCAAAGATTTTGAACAATAATCTTTCCTTCTATTTTCAATGAAAGCCTAGCTGGATATAGTATTCTTTGCTGCATATTTTTCTTACTTAGTGCTCTGAATATATCATGCCAGTGCTTTCTGGCCTGCCAGATCTCTATGGATAGGTCTGCTGCCAATCTAATATTTCTTCTGTTGTATATTACAAACCTCTTGTCCCGAGCTGCTTTCAGGATTTTCTCTTTGTCACTGAGACTTGTAAATTTTACTATTAGATGGTGGGGTGTTGACCATTTTTATTAATTTTGAGGGGGTTCTCTGTGCTTCCTGGATTTTGATGCTTGTTCCCTTCACCAAATTAGGGAAATTCCTGCTATAATTTGCTCCAATATACTTTCTGCCCCTTTCTGTCTTTCTTCTTCTTCTTCTGGGATCCCAGTTATTCTAATACTGTTTAATTTTATGGTATCACTTAGCTCTTGAATTCTCCCCTCATGGTCTGGTAGTTGTTTGTCTCTCTTTTTCTCAGCTTCTTTATTCTCCACCATTTGGTCTTCTATATCACTAATTCTCTCTTCTGCCTCATTTATCCTAGCAGTTAAAGCCTCTCTTTTTATTGCACCTTATTAATAGCTTTTTTGATTTCAACTTGGTTAGATTTTAGTTCTTTTATATCTCCAGAAAGGGCTTTTATTTCTCCAGAAAGAGATTCTCTAGTATCTTCCATGCTTTTTTCAAGCCCAGCTAGTACCTTGATAATTGTCATTCTGAACTCTAGTTCTGACATATTACTAATGTCCATATTGATTAGATCCCTAGCCATCAGTACTGCCTCTTGTTCTTTTTTTTGAGGTGAGTTTTTCCACCTTGTCCTTTTATCCAGATAAGAATAGATGAATGAGAGAACAAAATACTAAAAGGGTAGCAATGACCCCAGAAAAATATACACAAAGCAAATTGGAAGAGACCCAAAATGAGGGGGAGAAGAAAGGAGAAAAAAAAAAGAATAAAAAAAATATGTATGTTAGACTGGTGAATAGAACAGAGCCACGGGAGCCTGGGTGGCTCAGTGGGTTAAGCCACTGCCTTCAGCTCAGGTCATGATCTCAGGGTCCTGGGATCGAGTCCCGCATCGAGCTCTCTGCTCAGCAGGGAGCCTGCTTCCCTCTCTCTCTCTCTCTCTGACTGCCTCTCCATCTACTTGTGATCTCTCTCTGTCAAATAAATAAATAAAATCTTAAAAAAAAAAAAAGAACAGAGCCACACACTTTATTTTGGGTGTATTTTGGTCTGTTAGAAGAAACTGCCTCCCCAAATTTTAAAGAACGGGAAACTTATATATATACACAAAAATCAGGGTAAACATGATGAAGGGATGGAATATGACTGTAAATATGAAAATTAAAAAAGATTCTAAAAAAAGAATTGAAGGAAATTGAAAAAAACAAAAAGAGAAAAGAATGTCATCAGAATGGAGACTGGAGCAAAGCCACGCACTAGATTTAGGGTATATTTTGATCTGTTAGAAGAAACTATATCCGAAAATTTTAAAGAAAGAAAAACCTACATGTATACAAAAAATAAGATCAAATACAATGAAGGGATGGAATATGATTATAACAATGAAAATAAGATTTTTTAAAAAGGTATTGATAAGATAAAATAGTTTAAAAATATTAAGATAGGAATGATGAAAAATTAAAATAATAGACTAAGAAGAAAATAAAATTTAAAAACTTTAACTCTGAAAGACTAAAGAATCATGGGGGAAAAGCCATGAATTCTATCTGCTGTATTCCCGTACCTCTGAAGTTTTGCAGTTCTCATTGATAGGTGAACTTGGTCTTGGTTGGATGTTCTCATTGATCTTCTGGGGGAGGGGCATGTTCTATTGATTCTTAAATGTCTTTGCCAGAGACAGAATTGCACGGCCCTTGCCAAGGGCCAGGCTAAGTGTCCTGCTTTGGAGAGTGAATCTGCTCAGGTTCACTCTCGGGAGCTTTTGTTCTCTCGATGCTTTCCATACAGCTTTGGAGGAGGAGAATGAAGATGGTGGCTTCCAAATATCTGGCCCCTGAGGAGCCGAGAGCTTGGGGTCCCACTCCTCAATCTGCCCTCAGAGAAAAGTAGTCAATCCCTCCCATCTCCCTGGTAGCTGGCTATACTCCGAGCTCACCCAGCCTGTGACCAAGCATTTTTATCTCTGGCACACAGACCTGTTTGGAGTCTCCAAACCCAGCAGATTCCTGCAGCGTGCTCCTGTGCCATTTCTCCCAGAGCAGGAAGGAGGGTGTCTCCCCGGATCTGCTGCTTGTGGGGTCCCTGCTTGAGGACCAGTGGCCTGACTGTGCCTCAGATCACAGTTTAAGGTAACCCCGAGCTGAGAGCCCCCTCCTTGGCTCCATCTCTGCAGCTGGCTTCCCAACTCCAATACCTGGAAGCTCTGCCACACTCAGACCCCCTGGGTCCTGAGACTACGCTGTCCCCGTGAGGGGTGCCCCCACTTAGCCTCTGGGGCCACATCCCTCAGTGGAGCAGACTTCTAAAAATTCTGATTTTGTGCTCTGTTGATCTACCACTTGCAGGGAGCCAGCTACTACCCCCACGGTCTCTCTTCCCATATATCGCCTCGGTTTCACTTCTCCACACGTCCTACCTTCCAGAAAGTGGCTGATTTTCTGTTCCTAGAATTGCTGCTCTTCTCTTCAATCTCCTATTGAGTTTGTAGTTGTTCAGAATGGTTTGATAACTATCTAGCTGAACTCCTGCAACCTGGTGATATTTAAGTCTTCCACTCCTCTGCTGTCTTGCTCAGATGTCTGATTTTTTTTTTTAAACAACCGATAATTTATTAAGAGGGTTCATATAAGTGTCTGCGGTGGTTACTTCAACTTCAACTCCTGGCTCAATACTGATGGAAGTCATCTGCTTAACAATCTCAAAAGGACTGTGCAAACCAATGAGTCACTCACTAGTGGATCCTAATCCGAAAGTGACCCCAAGTCTTAGAACCTTCACCACAAGGAGCTTTACTTGTAGTGATTCTCAGAGTCTTAGCAGGCATCCAAAGTGGTCCTTTCACTTTGAGATTCTTTTCCCTTGTGCCTCTGATCAAGTCAGCACATATGTTTTCCAAAGATTTTCTAATGCGGCTGGTGAGAGTAATTCTAATTCAGTGAATTGCCACCTCTGGTTCCACAGGTGTCTTCCCAATGTCTTTAAAAGTCATGGATGAGGCATGGCTTCCTCACTGACTTGTTCCTCGGTGAGAGCAGAGTCGTGAGAGCAAACAGTGAACAGCTGTGAGTCAGGAACAGGAGCTGCAACTGTGTCTTCCTCAAAGAGAAACTAATTTGATTCTTGGTATGTAAATTTGAGATCTGCTAACTTGGCTACAAGAGCTCAGCTTTTCTAGCACACAAACTTTGATTTGACTATGTCTTTGCTACTTACTATATATGTGGCATTGACAATTAACCATTTAATATTAGTTTCTTTGTTTTTTGAATTTTATTTTATTTTTTTTTAAGAGCGAGAGTGTGTGAGTGCAGGAGGGGTAGAGGGGGAGGGAGAGAGAGAATCTCAAGCAGGTTCCATACCCAGCATGGAGCCCAATCTGGGGCTCGATCTCACAACACCCTGAGATCATGACCTGAGCCAAAATCAAGAGTTGGATGCTTAACTGATTGAGCCCCCCAGGCACCCTAAGATTACTTTCTTATATGTTAGTAATAATATTAAGAATAAATGAGATTAAATATGCATATCGAGGGCTTAGCACAATGACTAAAACAGTCAGTAATCAAACAATCAGTTTATCATTACTGAGTGAAAAGACTTGGATTTCCCCCCCTAAGTAGTGTGTTACTTTGGACAACTTATGTACCTTCCTCAACTTAAGATAGGGTTATGTCCCAATAAACCCACATAAGTTGAAAATATAAGTTATCATGAATACCATAAGAAAATGCATTTAATACTCTTAACAAACTGAACGTCATAGCTTAGCCTGGCTTACCTTAAATGTGCTCAGAACACTTAATGTTAGCCTACAGTTGGGCTAAATCATCTAACACAAAGCCTATTTAAAATAAAGCATTTAAAGTCTTATGTAAGTTATTAAATGCTGTACTGAAAGTGCAAAACAGAATGGTTATTTGGGTACAAAATGGTTATAATATAGTATAATAAATATCTATCCATTGTTCATCCTCATGATCACAGGCTCACTGGGAGCCCTGGCTCACCCTGTTGCCCAGCACCAGGAGAGAGTACCATACTGCATATTAGCACTGGCTGGGAAGAGATCAAAATTCAAAATTTAAAGTACAGTTTCTACCAAAGACTGTCATTTTCACACCATTGTCGAATTGAAAAATTGTAAGTCAAACGATCATAAGTTAGGGACCATCTGTAATTCCTATGCCAATATTTACATTTATGTTTTATTTATCTTTATTACTTTGTGATATTTTTATCTCTTAATCTTTAAACAATTTTGTATGGTAAGTATTGCCCATTGCTAAAAGGAGAAAACTCAGATGGATTGTTGCCTTGCCCAAGATCACAGAGTTAGTCCATAGTGGATGTAGATTTGAACACAAGTTCTCTGATGCTAGATCCTGATTCTTTTGTCTTTCTGTAACAGTGATCCTTAAATGAAGGAGTTAAACATATAATCTGTATGGTCTCTTCTGTCACTAACATGTTAGCATCAAATGTTTTACTCTGAGGGGTTGGGTGCCCAGGGTGAAAATTATGTCTGAAGTGGTCAAAACAACTACAACAAATGAAGAAGTACAATACTTGGCAAACTGCAAAACATTCAGGCTGGGAGAGGACAGCTGTTGGGTTGGTGAGACCCTTTGTGAGGTGCCCAGTTACCTTCAAATATGGAATTAAAGCCCAAACTGCAGCCACCTATTTGAATCTGCCTTCCCACCCCCCACTGCCACCACTCCCCCACAGAATAGACATTCAAAGGGAGAGAGCTGGGAAGGGATTGAGTCAACAGGTGAGACCAAGAGTAGGTTCAGATCCACTTTCTGAACAGTGGTTTTGAGAGGTATGACATCTCACTTGTCCCACAGTGCCTCCCTCTGTGGGCACAGCCACCAGAAAGCTGGGAATGGAATGAACACAGTCTGCCAAGTTGGAATGTCTTCCCTTGAATTTTGGGACCATGGGTCTGTGCAAGTGTAACAGGATGTGGAATGGGGCTTTTCTTGATCTCTCAGATCCTTTTGCATCCAAGTTTTATTTTCCAGCAGTCTTGGAGAGTATCAAAAAGTTGTGAGTAATCCCAGAATTTACAGAAAGAGCAGGAGCTGTGAAAATGCTGGCTAAAAACTGGGATGTCCAAGGTCAATGACCAAAGATGGGAAGTACAGCATATTCCCCAAAGAGTGCCAGCAGTTAGGGCCAGTTTCTTGCCTGCTGGTTTCACAACCAGGGGAAAGTGTAGAATTAGCAGTACTACTAGCCATCTGCCTTCCCCACATCTCCCATCTTAAAGTCAAAAAGAGGATGAGGGAGCTGGAGGGCATGTCCTTTTACACCATTCTGTAAGAGTGGCTTATTTTCCCTTCTTGGGAGACAATGATCTCTCCTCTGCAAAGCCAAGGGATGGTATGTCCTAAAGAGTCACTCATATTTGGTGGGGGTATCCTCCAAGCAGAGAGTCTGGCATTTTGTTATCCACAGAATGCTTACAAGCTGTAGAAACTGCAGGCAGAACTTGAATGTCTTCAGAGTTGTATGAAGAGAGAACTCTTAGAATTTGCTTATATTATATGGTGATTATGAAGTTTTGCCCAAACTGGGACACTTTTGAGGGTGGAAGGAGGCACTCTATAATTTCTGGACAACAGGTATATAAACTTCCCAAGTCAACCAGAATGTCTGATTATTCTATAATCACAGAGAGCTTGATATATGCATATTAATTAGTTTTAATCTACTAACTCTGTGGGTGTTTGGTTAATATTTAAGTCCCCCTAATTGGGCATGCAAAATTTGAAAGTGGTTAGTTAACATCTGAATGATTAAGGAATCAGAAATCCTCTCTCTTAAGGCACGCTGGCTTCAGTTATCTTTGTTAATTAGCAAATGAATATTAGAAACTTTTCATTAGTGAAATTAGTGGTGCTCAAGATGTGTGACTAGACTGGCAATATTGTACAGCCATTTTCCCTTTGTATGAACAGGCTATAAGTACTCAGGGAATTCAGGAGCTGATGCTATTTGGAACAACCCCCTACATGTAGGATTCCCAGGAAATCAGGAGACTGTGTTCAGTTTCCTAAAGGAAGGTTTTGTTACCTGACTTTGACCAGTTGGTTAACTGAACATCATTGTATCTGCTTCAAGAGAACCTTTCATGCATGGTTGGATGGAAAGCTAGGATTTTATTAAGCTTACGGTATAGATGGGTAAGACTGTTTTCTAGCCTTCCACATACTTGCCAGTATGGGTAGCAAATTTATCGTAGTATGGCATGTGGTACCAAAGTTGAGGGGAAGGACACAGTCCTTACCTATATCTAACTGCAGGAACCATAGATATCTTTTAAGAAGATCAAAATTGGCTAAGACCAATGTGCACCACTTGTCATTTTTAGCCTTTCCCCCACTGTGGAAGAGTGGTAGTGCTTGACATTAATCCTTAGAGATTTGAGATATGAACCTAGAGACTAGTGCCTACTGAGATCTGGAGATTTCTGACATAGGGAGGCCAAGGGAGTAAGTATCCTTCTAGAAATAACTGGAAGACATACTGTAGTGTGTCTAAGAAGGAGAGGGGAGGTGGTAGCCCAGACGTCCAGTTTCCCAAGGTCCTTGGAGGCAGTGGAAGAGAACTTCAATGAAGGAACCTTGAGATTACAAGAGAAGCAGGAGCTCTAGGCTGTGGGCTAGAGAAGGGATTAATCCATTATGGAGGGGGCCAGAGTGAAGTTTTACATTAGTCCAAGAAAAAACACACACAGTCTTTATGCAGCAACCACCACATCAGCTAAGGCCTACAGCACCACCCAGCAGAACAAGAGCAAGGTCGGGAACCCCTCCCTAAACTGACAGGTAGTCTTCCATGACCTCAGCCTCCTCAACCTTCCTCCCTGCCCTACACCATGGGTTCTGGGACCTAGAAGAGGGAGGGGAAATATATGTTCAGAGCCTATTTCCTCCCTACTCCAAGCTCTCAGAAACAGAGAAATGGGTTTTGTAGGCCAACCAGTAGTTTCATGCTATATCAAGAGAAGAAAATTGATCAAATTCCAATTATTCATCTGTGTTCTTTCTTTAAATTTGTTCTAGAAAAAGTCTTCCCTCATTCTCCCTGTATGTATGGTTTTAATTAGTAGCTTTAATGAGACTGCTACAATCCATTAAGGGAAATCTGTGGGATTGTGTGTGTACATCTGTGTTTGGCATGGTTTTAATATACACCAGATTTTGTAGCGGTGCAACTACTGTGCAAATCAAAAGAAGTATGGGCTTGTTTGTCTTAAAATTTCTTAGAGGGTGTTTGTCATTTCAGAAAATCACATCATTAATGTCATACCATTTATGGTATTTGAACAGCTGATGGCCTACCGATATCAGGCTGCATTTATTTCAATCACTTCTAGTGATTCCATCATATGTGCCAGCATCTGACTCCCTCCTTATGTGTCCTTGTGTAGTCAAGGCTGAGTGGTTGTACATTCAGATAACTATTATATTATTGTTTCTTTTAAAATTATGGTTGTCAGGTTTAGCTAATACAAACATAGGCAGACCAGTCAAATTTCAGATAAACAATGAATTATTTTTTAGTGTCAGTGTGTCCTAAATATTGCTTCTCTCCTTTTTATTATATATATATTTATATATATATAAATATATATATATTAAATATAAACCCTATTTATAGGACTTTTAGGGAACGTTCTTGAATTGCTTAAAATGTCTATATATAGGAAATATCCAGTAATTTAATTTCTGGAGATATTATCCAATAGTTATCATAAGAAGGAGCTTGATAGGATTTAAAACTACTGGTTTCGTGCAAAACATGTAGCAAGGGAGGAACTACTCATCATCTACAAGCATACTCTTTGGACAGAGCATCTCACACTTACCACCCCTATTCCTGCTCATTCAAATCATTAAATAAGCATTATCTCAATTTAAAAAAAATCTTCCTTGGGAAGAATTGTGCTGCTAAGAGACAGGTTTTCTTTTTTGGTTACATCTAAATCCAGGTTAAATCAAAGTATGTGTTCTATGTATGGTGAGGAAGGTATATACAGCATTGATGACCTAAAATACCTCAAATGCTATAAAATTTCTAGTGTTGTTATTAATAAACAAATTTTCTCTCCTCAAACCTAATAGTCATTTGTATTGCTTCCCAGACACTGAGATATTTTTTAAAAATATCTTTTAAAATAGAAGTCTAATTGTATAATTTTAACTCCTGCAACTTTAATATTTGATTAAAATATTGCTACCAAAATGGATAAAATAATATTTTAAGATAGTATGCCCTACTGAGAACAATCAAAGATTGAATTATGGATTTTTGATTAGATTCTGGGAAAATATGAAGACTATAAGCATCAGAATGCCTCCAGGCCAGCTTTATAAGGTCAGGATAAATCACCAAGTAATTTACAAAGGACAGAGATATTTTATGGTTCAGAAAACTGCAGAAGAATAAATAACTAAGAATTAAATAATAATCCTTAGGAGAAGGACAGGTTTATCTGGTTTATTCTGATGCGTCTGAAGTTGCTGGAGCCAGGAACGTCTTCCAGCCCTGCATCAGAACATATCATTCCCCTGCTTAAAACTCCTCAGGGACTTAGCATTGAACTCAGTATCAAGTTCAGAATTTTCTACATGCTCCTGCATGACCTGTTTCCTGTTTGTTTCTCCAGCCTCATCTCACACATCTGCTCTAGCTCTACTGGACTCGGTTCACTCAGGTCTTTTTCCTTAGCATTCTGTCATAAGGTGTTTGAACATAGTGTTCCCTCCCTCGGAAATCTCCATACCTCTCACGCTTTGCCTGGCTAAACTGTTGCTTAGGTCTCAATCTAAATGCATTTCCCCAGGGAAGCTTCCCACTTTCCCGAGACTAACTTTAAGACCCTCATTATAATCTTCATAATACCTCATTGAATCCGTTTGAGGTTATTTAATTTAATGAATGTAATTATTTTTATGAATTGGCTTAGATCAGTGTGCAGCACCTGTCCTGTTCAGTTTTATCTCCACTATGGAGAGGAGGCAGATGCTTGACGTTAGTCTCTTGAGATTTGTTGGAAACCCAGATCCTTAAATATATCTGTCTACTCTACTAGACTACTAGGTCTGGGATTTTAGCTGTCTTCTTTACCATCATCTTTTTTTTTTTTTTAAGATTTTATTTTATTTTTTAAAAAAGATTTTATTTATTTGACAGAGGGAGAGAGATCACAAGTAGACAGAGAGGCAGGCAGAGAGAGAGAAGGGGGAAAGCAGGCTCCCCGCTGAGCAGGGAGCTGGATGCGGTGTTCCATCCCAGGACCCTGAGGTCATGATGTGAGCCAAAGGCAGAGGCTCCACCCACTGAGCCGCCCAGGTGCCCCATTAAGATTTTATTTTTAAGTAATCTCTACACCCAAGGTGGGGCTTGAATTTACAACCCCGAGATCAAGTCGCATGCTCTACCAATTTAGCCAGACAGGTGTCCCCCATCATCTATTGACTGACAAGAAAAGTGCTTAATATATGAGTTCTAACTAATATAGTAGTATTGTTAACAATGTCATCTTTGTGATTAAAAATTAAAAAAAATATATTTGTATATAGCTTAGAAATGTAGGGTTCATATTTCTTTAGTATGCTTGGCATTACACCAAGATATATATTTTAAAAGATTGATTTATTTACTTAATAAATATTAATTCAGTTCTTATCATGTGTAGGGCACAATGCCAGGTGCTGGGGAGATAAAAAACAAAGCAGGCAGGCATGATTCCTGATGTAAAGGAATTTTGACAGAAAGCAAACAGAGATGTATGCATTTCATTATTTAATTGTAGCGCTACTGAGCATTATGAGGTAAAGATTATGATGGTAAAAGAGACTGTGACCAGGGGCTGCTCTAGACCAAATGTGTCCCCCCAGATTTATATACTGAAACTTAAGGATGCCCAGTGTGATGGTATTTGGAGGCAGGGCCTTTGGACTTGACCCTCATAAAGAGACCCTAGAGAGCTCCCTTGCTCCTTCCACCATGTGAAGTTATAAGGAAGTGGGCTCTCACCAGATACCAAGTCTGCTGGCTCCTCAGTCTTAGACTTCCCAGCGTTCAGAACTATGAGGAATAAATTTCTGCTGTTTACAAACCATCTAGAGTACTCATTGGTATTTTTGTTATAGCGGTCCACACAAGCCTAGGATGGTGGTCTTACCCAAGCTGAGAGCTTGGACAGGCTCCTGTAAAGAAGTGTCATTTTAACCGTGATTTGCAGCAGTGGGCTGGGAGTTGTTTGTTGGGTGAAGAAGGAAGGGGGATATGAGGAGGTTTTCAGAGGAGAAATAGGATGGCCTTGCTGGAGATGAACACAGGTGTCAGCTGGTTTACAAGCTCCCTGGGTCATTCTGATGTAGTCCAGGGATATGAACCACTGGCCTGGAGCCTTTCTACTCAAAATGTGTTCCTCGTCCGTGGCATCAGCACCACCAGGAACTCTTGGGGCCTTTCCTCAGATTCATTCAGAATCTGCAAAACTGAAATCCCCAGATGATTCATTTGTATATTACAGTTGGACAAGCACCGGCTAGAGGAACTAAAAGAAAAGTGCGCTGATGACAGGGCACAGAGAATAAGGGGAAGAGTGACTGGATGAGGCTGGCAGAGTAAGAAGAGCTCAGCTCATGTAGGGCTAAGAACAGTATCTCCGAGGAGGGCTGATGCTCTTTACTGAGTGTGAAGAGGCAGCTCAATAGAGTCAGAAACAAAATAGTAGTCTTTCCTCTCCTTCTTTCCATCCTTCCTCCCTCCCATCATCTATTTTTTTTTTTAGATCCAAAATGATAAGAAAATAGTATCCACCATATTTTGATAATTCCATAGAGGGAGAATGCTACTGGTTTTGGTGAGCTGGAGCCAAAGAAGTTGAATGTTCTACAATGTGCATCAAAACCTCATACAACAAAGAGTTGCACATGTTCTCCATGGCCCTTGTTTTTTATTACAATGGTAGATACATATCATTATACATTTGTCCAAACTCACAGCATTTACAACACCAAGTGTGAACCCTAGTGTAAACTATGAACTTTGGGTGATTTTGATGTGTCAGTGTAGGTTGATCAATTATAACAAATGTCCCAATGTGGTGCAGAATGCTGATAAAGAAGGAAGCTGTACATGTATGGGGGCAGAGAGTATATGGAAATTTTTATACCTTCCTCTCAATTTTGCTGTGAACCTAAAACTGCTCTAAAAATCCATTAAAAATAAGAAAATATAGTATTTAATATGACAGCACTCCTTCCTCAGTCCTGTCCATGCTTCAAATATTCCCATGTCATGTATAAGTACATGAGATATTTGGATATAAGTATCTCCAAGACAGAGATAACAGAGGCACCCTCCCATGTTGACTGGCTTTTAGAAAAAAAAAAATGCAGTTTGATATGTGCTGTGTGCTCAGTGAGGTGAATCTAAAAATGAAATTCTTGGTTTTACTTAACCAACCACCACAAAATTGGATAACCACAATGGTGTGAATACAGGGTTAGCAAACCCTTCCTCCTTCTGAATAAGAACTTGCCCTTTTGTTAGCTTCCCAGGACTTCCCTTAGAGTTTTGATAAAGGTAGTATGTCAACTAGGTTGTTAGAAAACATTACTTATTGACAAAAATGACTGAGTAAAAGGCTATGACTTGACTGGGGGAGCTATATGTTCCTAAAGGAGACATTATAGCTTTTGGCTAAGTGGTGATCTTAGAGCTGAGTATGTCCCTGTGGGAACCTGAGATCTGTGGCTACAGATTGCTACAAGAGACATTGATTGTCAGGACAGATTCTGAAACAAGATAAGGCGGAGAATTTCATAATCTTGATTCTGAGCTGTTACATAGGGAGGTCAGAGGCCACCCTTTGGACTGCAGCAAGAATGGTTCAAGGACTCTGGCAGAAAAAGAATGCTTAGTTCCCTTCTCTGGCAAGCTGTGGTTCCTACCCTACATCCTTCTGAATGGGTCTGAAGCCAAGTGTGACCTGTGATAGTCCGGGAGTATGAACATTTAGTAGAGCCTTAAGAAGACCCCCTGGTAAGCACTACAATGGGCTCAAAAGATTCCCGCAAAAACCTTGCTGATTAGAAGTAATGCTGATAATACAAACGCAGGCAGATGAAAAGAAAATGTCTGTGCCAATACGTCTTTGACTCCTCATCCCTGCTCTTCATCAGCTGCATTGCAAGGTAAAACACTGACAGTCTAATCAGGAAGCAGTCAGCGAAAAAGATTAGAATTACCCAGAAGACTCTTTGAAATATGAATTTATTATCTACTACCACTAATGATGTATGTTTTCAGAGACATGGTTATATACTGGGTTACATTTTGCTTTAAGCTATTCTGAGAGGTAAATAGTGTATATTATGCCATGAAATTGTAGCTAGTGGCATGATGAAGACTTCATGGTCAGCAAATATTTAAGAACTAAGCTTCTGGAATCTTATTAAAAATTTTTTTAAACAAAAAAATGAAAAAAATTTTTAATGAATGATGAAAGATCTTTGATGACATTAATAAATATAATACATTTTTTGTTTTATCTTATTTAAAATTTTTTTGCCTTTGCATATTTTCTAAGCATATAACACATAATACAGTAAAACTGGCTAACATTTCATAAGCAGATACCTATTTATATCTATCTATTACAGACACATGCTGAATTTTTTCCCCACTGTGCACCTGAATAAAAATATTTGGAGACGACTACTGTGAAGTAATGTTTCTCTCCTCTGGCTACTATTAGAATCACTTTTTTCAAACTTCCAGAATGTTTGGGGTTCTTGCTAGACATGCAGTGGTAGAATTTCTGGGAGTGAAATTCAAAGATTAATAGTTTGGAATGTGGCACAGGTAATTCTGGTGTAGAGCCAGGGCTGAGAATCACAGTCTAGAGAGAAGGGAAGAGTTTCTGAAAATGTGCTTCGTTCCAGACCACCTGTAGCAGGATTCCCCGGGGGAAGGTACTCACTGAGTGAGGAGTATGCTGAAACTCTTTTTGGTACTTGCTCATTATTAAACTCTTAAATACCTAGAACATACACATAATTCCCATTTTATACAAGAGAATACTGAGGATCGGAGAGGATAAGGGGCACCCAGTTTAAAGGTCACATGAGTGCAGTGTGGGGACAGGGAGTCTGAACACTCAGCAACTCTGCAGATGAGTGGTAACACACCAGAGTTTGAGAAGCACTAGAGCAGAACAGAGAAGCTCTCCTCCCCATTGGTCACCTTCATATTAAGAAATTCCAAAGCAGTTGCCAGGAGCTATTTTGCCAGAGAAAAATTACCTTTCTGCCCTTAAACATGCACAGCAATTATAGGAGTTCATCAGTATGAAATACATTCACATTAGAGAGTCTCTGGGTTAGCATTTATATTATTTTGATAATTCCTTTATTACAATGTAGTAGTCATTCACTGGAAAAGCAAGAACAATAGCTGTCTTCTGTGATTTCCCATTATTCACACAAGCAGAATAAATATAAGTAAAGTGCAGTTTTTAAAATTGGAGTATAATCAAGGTTGACAGAAGTTAATTAAGTAGGACATATGCAGAAAGGCTCTTAATTAGCCTTTAAAAAATTGTCACTTATCTTGTGACTTCCACTCTTAAGAAAGGATCCCGAAAGAATGGCAAAGCACGTGTGTATCGAAAAAGGCCACGACTCAGACCATCTGGGCACAAAGGCAGTTGTTAAAAACACAGGAGAATGGTTAAGGCAGAATGACTCTGACCCTGTGTTCAAGAATTGTTGTCTAACTAAATGGAGGAGAGACTTAATATAATAATTTCCCTGCTGGGATTAGGTAAATTCATGTCATCATGTTGGGAAATGATCAGTTTGAAGGGAAATAAAGTGAGGCAGGTGGTTTCTGACAGCACAACCCGAGAGCTGTGTGCACACCACAAAATGTGTGCTGTGCACATACATATGGAGATGTATTTGTTTATGCATACCTACATTCAGGCTGTGTTGCAAGTGTAAGCATTTTTTGCCTTTTTCAATGAGTAACGATACTAACTTGTGGCCTTTGGATGTCAAAAACATCCAGTAGGCGAGTTTTGTTTGACCTCACAATATTGGCAATACAGTGTTTCCACAATTTTGACATCCCTACCAACATTGAAATGTGAAGCAATTCCACATAAAATTCCAGATTCCTGTTTCACAACCATCATGGGACGATATGGCAACATTTGGTCTTTATTCCTACGTGGCACTCATACTGTCTCTTTTACTCAGATTATTTTACTCTTTACCTACATTTAATCTGTGATACTTATCCTGGAGGGATAAGACAAAGAGGTTAGATGTGGAAGGGATGCATTTATCATGTCCTTATTCTATACTTGGTACCATGCTAAGGCTTTTGTTCTCTTTATTTTATTTAAAACCGTCAAGGCACATTTCCTAAATGAAAATACTGAGATTCTCATTAACGGACGATAAGTAATGGAGCACCTGGGTGGCTTAGTTGGTTGGGTGTCTGACTCTTGCTTTTGGCTGGGGTCATGGTCTATGAATATCAGAAGGGAAAAAAATCAACAAACATTTATTAGCAATTGATATATGAAAGACAATGAACTAGGTTACATGTCTTAGACGTGGCCCCAGGTTATACTGGAGTAGAGGCATTAAGAGAAACATGCAAATAACCACACTATTAAATACAGTGTCTGGCATGAATTCTAGGGTAAATTGTGTGGTTATTGGCTATCACCAATAATATTTTATCTTGCTTTCTTTCTATGTTTTCAAGTCACTGATATGATATGTGTGTGTGTGTGTGTAGATATAGATTAAGGTGTATTTGTTCATACATACTATGTACATGGAATGAGCCAGGAAAGTAATCTAGAACTCTTATGTCAGAATCACACAAGTCAGAATCTAGATCCTTGCTTTTAATAGTGGTCAAATGCTGGCACAATAAACATTGAGGGGTGATGTAGAGTAGTGGTTAAGGGCTCAGACTTTGGGCCACACTATCTGGGTTTAAATTCCAGCTATGCTGTTTATTAACCATACAACTTTGGGCAACTTACTTAATCTCTCTGTACCTCAATTTGCTTGTCTGTAAATAGGGATAAGCAGGGTGTACCTGCCTTCCATGGTTAGTGTGAAAATTAGCATGAGTTAATATGCATAAATTACTTAAAATAAAGCCTTCCTTATAAGTACCGCTTTTGAGTTAGCTATTATTATTATTATTATTAATATAATGTAATACGCTCATCTTTCCAATACTAAAAATCATGTTTTATGATATCCATTTTTTGGTGTCTCTCTATTTAATATAAATAATCACCTATTCCAAAACTGCTGGTCTTAAGTCATGGCACCCTTCCTTCTAACTTCTGAGTTTGATGTAGGCCAGCTTGTCGCATACTTAGCACTAGTGGGAAAACTCTAAGAAAGTGGAAGAAGAGGGAAAACAGTAGATTTTAAGTAGTACTGGTAGTTTTTGATGCATGAACCTACTGAAAAACCACCTGTCATTCTTTCAATGACTCTGAGATCTGCAGTGTCAAAGGGGGAGACACCAAACAGGTTTCACCGCTCAGTGTAGAAAGTGCTTCTTCCTCCTCAACTCCTTATTTAGGTGATGTTCCAAATTTTTTATATAAAAGAAGGATCAGGGACATATAAGAACACAGTTAAGGTGTTTGATTTCTTTATAGATAATTGTTTTGTTTCATTTTTTGGGAAAATACAGATTTTATACTAAAAAAGACCTTAGATATTCTGAAACTTCGTTTATATGTAGGACATGCTGTATGTTAACATTATAATAGTTTGTTAGGTTTTATTTACCTTTTTTTTAATAAAAGGTTTTATTTATTTATTTGAGAGAGAGAGAGTGAGTGTGCATGAGCAGGAGGTGGGGCAGAGGGAGAGAGAGAAGCAGATTCTCTGCTGAACAGGGAACCCCATGCGGCACTTGATCCCAGGACCCTGAGATCATCACCTGAGCTGAAGGCAGAGGCTTAACCAACTGAGCCACCCATTTATTAGGTTGTAAAAGTTAAATATCAAATCCTTAAATTTTTAAAAATAATTTTTAATTTTTTATTAACATATAATGTATTATTAGCCCCAGGGGTACAGGTCTGTGAATCACCAGGTTTACACACTTCAAAGCACTCACCATAGCACATACCCTCCCCAAAGTCCATAACCCCACCAACCTCTCCCTAACCCCCTCCCCCCGGCAACCCTCAGTTTCAAATCCCTAAATTTATCCTTTAAACCACTTTAATGATGTAAACATTCAACAAATTTATTAAGATAAACTTAAAACAATAGAACAATGCAGCACCACTTTTAAGTGTACAACTATTTGCATTCAAAATAGAGAAAATACTCATCCTCTTGAAAAAGTTTACTCATGCCCCTCTGCAGTCAGTCGCCCTCGCAGCTTTTAGCCCTAGCCAACCACCCCTCTGTTTTCTGAAATTATAGATCAGTTTTGCTTATTCTAGGAATTTTATATGAATGGAATAATTCAATATTCCTTTATAAGTATGCCTTCATGTGCTTATTGGCCACTTGTATATCTTATTTTATGTAGTGTCCTTTGAATCTTTTGCTTGATTTTTGAGTTGATTGTCTTCTTATTGAGTTGTAAGAGTTCTCTGAATATTCTGGATTCAAATCCTTTGTCGAATATGTGTATTGCAAATATTTTTTCCCTATTTGTGTCTTGTCTTTTAATTTTATTAATGCTATGTTTTGAAGAATGGGACTTTGAAATTTGGGTGGAGTAAGGTTGGACTGTGTTTTACGACATCTCTTCTGAAGTTATCTAGTGCCATCTCCGTTGCAAAGCCCTGCTTAGGCTCAGGAGTATGAGATGTAGACCCCATTTCTTGAAGAGGGAGAGGTAAGTTCTGAAAGAGCATATGGAATAAGAAATATATATATATATATATAGAGAGAGAGAGAGAGAGAGAAAGAGAGAGGGAGATTTTATTTATTTATTTATTTGACACAGGGAGAGAGAGCACAAGCAGGCAGAGTGGCAGAGAGAGAGGGAGAAGCAGGCTCCTGGCTGGGCAAAGAGCCCAAAGTGGGGCTCAATCCCAAGACCCTGGGATCATGACCTGAGTCAAAGGCAGACGCTTAACTGAGCCACCCAGGCATGACTCAATTAAATTTAATTTAATTAAGCCTCATATTAATGACGCAGTTCATGAAGGGAGTGCATATGAGAAACTTCAATAAAAATTTATCACCTATAGGAGTGTTTGAAATGCAGTGCAACTACTTTTAGACAACTTAATTGCTTAATTGTTTGGAAGAGACTCAGAGCTAAAAACCAATCCAATGGTAGGTTGGCATGGGCAGGGGAACAACCTTAGATTTGGTGCTAGAAAAAATTTAGTCTGGGGTCGCATGTATTACATGGTATCCAGTATCATCAGGAAGTTTCCGTATGTGGTCATGATAAGAGAGATGATGTGAATTAATCATTACCATATCTAACCACTATGCTAAGTGTTTTACAAATTGTAACAGAGATCCTTTTTTGTTGTTTTGTTGTTTTGTTTGCCCTCCCTCTTTCGGTAATTTTCCTTTGTGGAAGTGCTCCTTTCATGGTCAAGGTGGTTCTTCCCCCTGCTCCTTTCAGACAGGCACTGGCATATTAAGCAGGATCTAATTTTGTTAGTGATTGTTAAAAGGTGTACATCTGATCCACGAAGGGTAAATTTAATTTCCTGGGATTGACATAGAGATTTTTGAAGGAAAATAATCTCTATTTTTACTGGGTTGTTAATTTGTAATAATTTGAGTCTGTAGTTTCCTGTGGCTATATTCCCTAGGTAGATGAGGAAGACTCTTCTACAGTAGGAGAAATGAGGTTAGTGCCCAAAGAATCAGAGGTAAATGGTGGAAATAGGACCTGATGACATTACTGAATGCTTAGATCCATTTGTGCCTTACATCAGCAATTTTATCGGCCACCTTTTTATTTCTTGAATTAGACTTCAAAGATTTCTGACTAACACACATATTATTTCACTATGTTCTCATTTTAACTTTATGAAGGATTGACTGTTGTTACCCCTGCATTTCAGAAAGGGAAACTAAGACATAGGTTGAATAAATCATCGAGAAATTACATATACCAGTAAGGACATGGTCAGAATTTGAAGCCAGTCACTCTGATCTCGGAACCTGAGCTCTTTTCCACTAAGTTAAACTATATCTCTATAGTGCCTGCATGATAAATAAAGACAACTCTGTAATGGGGACCATAGAAAGAATTCTAATGTCCAGGCAGGCATTATGCTATCATTCCTCCAGACATCTGTCAGTAGGTTTCAAGGCATCAGCCCCAACCTGGGTTTCAAATATAAAATGCTTTGAGGATGATGTGATGCAAAACAGGAATTTTCTTTCTTCTATTATTTCCATCTCATCACAATCACATATTGAGCCCCTACTGGGTACTCAGGGCCAATCACTTTCTCATTTAATTCCTTAACATTTACGCATTTAATAATGCAGGACTTTGTATGCCATATTTCTATTTTTTTAAAAGAGTTATTTATTTATTTGAGAGAGAGAGTACATGTGAGTGTGCAAGGGGGTGGGGAGGGGCAGAGGGAGAGGGAGAGACAGCATCTCAAGTGGACTCCACGCTGAACACAGAGGCCAACTGGGACTCCATCTCATGACCCCAAGATCATGATCTGAGACAGAACCTAGAGGCTGCTTAACCGACTGAGCCATGTTTCTGATCATAATCTAATAATTAAAAATAAAAAGACAAAAAATTTAAATCTTGAAAATTAAGAAATACACTCTTAAATAAGCTTCTGATTATAGGCAACATTGAAAATGATAAAAAGAAGAACGTGAATCCCGAAAGTCCATGGAATACAGCCAAACCTGTACTCAGAGGAAAATGTACATAATCTCAATGATGTTTATTAATAAAGAACAAAGGCTGAAAAATAAGGAATTTAGGATCTATCTTCCTGATTTTCACACCCTGAACCCGGGCCTCGAATTTTCATTTTGTACTGCGTCCTGCAATTAGGTAGCTGGTTCTGGTCAAGGGAACTGGGTATTTCTACACCAACTCTGGAGAGTCATTGGTGGTGGAAGATTGCTGCGTGAAGATGGTCCTGGTATTAATTTGCCAGTACTTTGGACCTGGGAGTGCGGATCTAATGGCCTTTTGTATGTCTGATCAAAAGCTTTCACTCATAGAGTTTTAGACCTTGGCAACTGGAAATCTGCCAGGACACACAGAAAGTTTGTAAAAATATGGGGGGAGGGAGGAGACTGACAGCATTTGCTAAATGCCTTTTACTTTATATAATACATAAAAATAAATACCAGCTGCATCAAATAACTGATTTTTTAAAAATAAAAAAATCTTTGATGAAAATTAATAACATGCAGATTAAGGAGATACTTTAACCAAGAAATAGAAATCAAGGGGTCCCTGGGTGGCTCAGCCCATTGAGTGTCTGCCTTGGGCTCAGGTCATGATCCCAGGGTCCTGGGCTTGAGCCCCACATGGGGCTCCCTGCTTACAGGGCACCTGCTTTTCCCTCTCTTCCCCACTCATGCTTTCTCTTGCTCTCTCTCTCTCTGTCAAATAAATAAGTAAATAAATAAGAAATGGAAGTCAAAATGCAGTTTTTATAAAAGACATATATGATTATATTATGAAATTGTAGGACAAAATTTCATAAATGAAATTAAAAGACAATTGAGGCACTGTGAAAATATGCATTCTATAAGACGGACAAGAGATAAATATCTGTAATTGGCAAAGAACTCTTATAACAAACGGGAGACACTTCAGTACAAGAACTTTTAAAAGTTGTGAACAGGTAGTTCACAGAAGAGCAAATCCAAAACGACGAATAAACATATGAAAAAGTTTTTAAATCTCCGTGGTCATCAAGGAAATGCTGGTTAACCAATGAGTTCTCATTTTTCGACCACTGATTGAACTGGTGAAAATTAAAAAGACTGATAACACCCACTGCTGGCAAGGATGTGAGGAAGAACACTCTCATGTATGGCTCCTGGAAATGTGAATTGTTACAGCCTTTTTGGAAAATAATCTGACAGTATCTACAATGAGCAAAAATATACATATGATTTGATTCAACCAGTCTTACTCCAGCGTGCAAGATAGAGCTCCAGTGTGTAAGGATTTACACTTCTGAATTTTACTGCAACATTTTTCTGGAAGTAAGTTAATATAATCATATGAATATACGTATGACTATGCACATAAATATGCATATAAATATATGTGCATATAAATAATTCATAGGCTAGAATAGCATGTAACCAATAAAAAGAATACGTTAATTAGTTCTATTCAAATTTATACTAGTTTGAAGGGGGTTGCCCTATGTAGTTTAAGCAGGAAATAGAAGATGTATATATATAAAGTATATATTTAATGTATTACTTATTTATCAAACTGAATTTATATAGTAATATTTAATATATTAAGTTGCATATGCTTATGTGAACATAGACAAGGGATTAAGATCACATGAGGTTGTGAACAATAATTTCCTGGTGGAGAGAGAGGGAAGAAGTAGAACGTAATGGATGGAGTGATGGAGAAAAAGGGGGTGGGGGTACTAGGGAAGATTCCCACACTAATAAAAACAGCATGTGTTATAGAGTTTCATTTATGTAGAATTTTATATATATGTAAGTACACATTCATAAACACATGTATAAAGAAATGTCGGTCATTAATATTAAGGCTGGTCATAAAATACTATTTAGTGGTTATCTCAAGGTAGTGGAATTTCAGGTGATTTTATCTTGGCAAATGTCACAGAGGTGGTAAGTGGAAGAGCCAGGATTCAGTGTATTTGACCAACTGTATTTGACCCACTGTATTTGACCCCAAAGCCAGCAGGCCATCACACACAGCACACCTCTTCTCATGGGAATACAGCTCTGGTCAAATTAACAAGGCAGATGTATTAGCAGAAGCCCATTTACCACAACAGGTGAACAAAACTGGGGCCTGTGTGGAGGATGGAGGCAGGAGTCCACTTATCAGAACTGGAACGTTAAAAGCCCATCAGAATGCCAGGAAGCTACTTAACAGCATCCCACTGGAGGTCAGGCCTTGTCCTGACTGGTTCTACACAATGGCTGCTCCAGGGAATCCCCTGGGAAGAGTGTAAACATAGGATGCCTATCTCCTCTCCCCCCATTTGTATTTATTTGGTTTCATTCGGAGCACAGGGTGTTAAATGGCACCAAGGGGTTTCTAATATGTAGCTAGAATGGAAGAAAGATACAGCTATGGTTTGGGTGTGCCCCGCCCCCCCATTCGCGTTATACTCTAACCCCCAAGGTGATGGAGCAGGGACTTTGGCAGGTGAATAGGTGATGAGGGCCGTCCTCGTGAATGTGATGATTAATACATTAATTAATTAAAGCCCTTTCAGAAGAGGTTTAAGAGAGCTCTCTGACCCCTTACGTCCTTATCATGTGAGGACACGGTGAAAAGTGTGAGAAGTCCGCATTCTGCAACCCAGCAGAGAGCAGTCAACAGAACGGGACCATGGCTAGCACTCTGATCTAGACTTCAGCCTCCAGAACATGAGAGATAAATTTCTGTTGTTTATGAAGTACTCAGTCTGTAGTATTTTGTTAGAGCAGCCTGAGTAGACAGAGACGGACACTAAAACCAGCCAACAAACTGAGGGACAGCAGAGCTGATTTTCTGTTAACTGTTCCGTGCACTACGATATGGCAGAGCAGCCGCACTCCAACGGGGGCGTGCGTCCCGATTCCCCCGCTGGGCTCGGTGAAATGCAGCTGCTGGGCCCATCCCCGGGATTTCTGATTCTGTACGTCTGGGGCGGGGGCTTGAGAATTTGCCTAACACTCCCTGAGGCCACTGAAGCTCACTTGGAGAACCGCTGACCTCGAGCTTGAAGAAAGAATGGGACCTGATGGGCTGCAGTTGCGAGGAGAGTGGGCAGCTGAGGCTGGGAACCAGACGGGGTCTGATGACCAGATTTACCTTTCCGAATCCTTCTCACTTTATCAGTCACCTACTTGCCAACTCCTGCCGAAGCAAGACAAACTCACCTACTTCAAAAGAGAGATTTGAGCTCATTAGCTGTAATAAAATTTTATACTAATAAGTCTTTATTGTTACCCATAAAATATATACTCAGCTGGTATGCCACAAAGCAGCCTGTCCTGAATGAGAGGAACTCAACTTTGCCTGGCAGCATAAATGCATGTGGTACATTTTGTAAAGCAGTATCTTTCATTTTTTAAAAAACATTTTATTTATTTATTTGAGAGAGAGAGAGAGACAGTGAGAGAGAGCATGAGCGAGGAGAAGGTCAGAGGGAGAAGCATACTCCCCGTGGAGCTGGGAGCCTGATGCAGGACTCGATCCCGTGACTCCAGGATCATGACCTGAGCCGAAGGCAGTCGCTCAACCAACTGAGCCACCCAGGCGCCCCAGTATCTTTCATTTTTATGTTGTTTGTTGACATTCTCATTTTCTGATTTCAACAATACATCATTAGTGTGGTTTCTGGGTAATTTTCATAAAGTGGTAAGAATATAACATTTTCTTTCTTTCTTTTTTTTTTTTAAGAATATAACATTTTCTGAAACCACTGGATTAATTGACCCAGAGTAATCTTCTCAGTATCCCTGGTAAGTAAGTAGCTGTATCAGTTCTACTGACAAGATCCTAATGACTGGAAAGGGAAAGACGCTGCATGACTCAGCACATATGCTAGTGGTTAAATGGGGCTGCAAATTTCTTTTGGAATTAGATTCTCTCTTCCCTTCCCTTTCCTTCCTTCTCCCCTTCCTTCCTTCCTTCTTCACCATCCTACTTTAACCTATTTTGTGACTTGATTCAGGGAAGCAAAATTACTTGCTGTGTATATTCCCCACCAGCCTGCTGAAGTTTCTTAATTCCTACCGTGCTGGACATTCTCTTAGGTTATCTTAGGTAATGGAGTTTTTTTTTTTTTAAGATTTTTATTTATTTATTTATTTGACAGAGAAAGATCACAAGCAGGCAGAGAGGCAGGCAGAGAGAGAGAGAGAGAGAGAGAGAGAGAGAGAGAGAGAAGCAGACTCCCTGCTGAGCAAAGAGCCCGATGCGGGGCTGGATCCCAGGATCTGAGATCGTGACCCGAGCCTAAGGCAGCGGCTTAACCCATTGAGCCACCCAGGTGCCCTGGTAATGGAGTTTTAATGTAGGGATAAATGATAAGGAAATAAAATCTTTTTAACCTCAGTTTAAAAATTCATTTTAAGTAAAGGTTATAGTAAAATCATGGGAAACAGTTTTCAATGGCATCTAACAGGAAATTTTGACTAAAGAATTTGAATTCAGATTAATCCTCTGACCCAAAATAAGTCAGACAAAATCCATGAAAAAATGATTTTCAAAATATTGGTCATTAGGCAATGAAGAAAAGTGGTTCCTGAGAGATGAAAAATAAATGAGGTGGACCCTATAATTGTCCCAGCTTGCTGTGTTGAGAGTTTCCAGGCCATGGCACAGAGAGGGTGAACTGAGATGGAAGCTGGCAGACACTCTGAGGTGAGGAAATGGGGCTGAAAGTCCAGAGAGATGAAGGCAGGGACAGTCCCCAAGAGAGGGTACCACAAAAGAGAGAGCCATACAGAGATCAACAGGGCATTGCTTAGTGTCTGTGTATGAGGAAACCACCTGAGACCCAGGAAAGACCACTGACAGGATTAGAGGGAACAGGGCCAGGGCCTCTCTCTGCACTCATTAAGGCCAGTTCTTATATTTCCGTGTCTCCATCCCCTACCCCAACATACAATGGAGAGAGTAATCTTGGGTAGATGGTCTTCCCCCTTGATCCTCTCTCTCCAGGATCTCTGCCTCCTTTGAGGAAAAGTTTCTATGACATTTCATTAGAGCCCAGGCTGATTAATACCCTGAATTTCCAGCGTGAGTATAGTTTGCAGTGTCCACAGCTATATTAAATAGATAGGTGATTTTACTTCTCTGAACCCCAGAGATCTGCCCCTGCTAAAGTTGGGAAGTGGATGCTTTAGCAGAGTGATGAAAAGTGCAGGATCTGATCAGCCTTAGCAACATTTTTTCTAGATTTGTCTTCTCAGGCAAGGGAAACAAAAGCAAAAATAAACCATTGAGACTAAACCAAAAAAAAAATTTTTTTTTTTTTTGCACAACAAAAGAAACCAACAACAACAAAAAAAGACAACCTATTGAATGGGAGAATATTATTGCAAGTGATGTATCTGACAAGGGGCTAATATCCAAAAATATGTAAAGAACGTGTACAATTTATGTAATCATCAGAGAAATGCAAGCCAAAACCACAGTGAGGGATCACCTCACACCATTTAGAATGGCCAGTATCAAAAAAGGCAAGAAAGATCAAGTGCTGGTGAGGATGTGGAGGAAAAGGAACCCTCATGCACTGTTGGTAAGAATGCAAATTGGTACCGCCACTCTGGAAAACAGTGCAGAGGTTCCTCAAAACATTAAAAATAGAAACATCATACGACCCAGTAATTCCACTATTGGGTATTTGCCCAAAGAAATTGAAAACCCAAATTCAAAACGATATATGCTCCCCTTTGTCTATTGCAGCACTATTTACAACAGTCAAGGTATGGAAGCAACTCAAGTGTCCACTGATAGATGAATAGATAAAGATGTGATATATACATAATGGAATCTTACTCATCCATAAAAAAGAATGAGATTTTGCCATTTGTGACAACATGGATGGATCCAGAGGATATAATGCTAAGTGAAATAAGTCAGAGGAAGACAAATGCCACATGATTTTACTTATAAGTAGAATCTAAATAACACCACAAATGAACAAACAAAGAAAATCAGAAATGGACCCATAAATACAGAGAACAAACTGATGGTGGCCGAAGGGGAGGGAGTTCGGGGAATGAGAAAAGTGGTTGAAGGGGAGTGCAAGATACTGGCTTCCAGATATGGAATGAATAAGTCATAGGGATGAAAGGTACAGCACTGGGAATGTAGTCAATAGTATTATAATAGGGTTGTATGATGACAGCTAGGAGCTATGCTTGTAGTACCCAAAGCATAATGTGCTATGTTGTACAGTTGAAACTAATGTAACATTGTGTATCAACTAGACTTCAACTAAAAAAGTGCAAGGTCTAGAGTAGGTAGCAGGATTCCTTGTCTGACTCTACCTCTGGGTTGCTGTGTGACTCTGGGCAACTAAGTAACTTTTCTAATCCTCAGTGTCTTTAAGATATAAAATGGGAGTTATAACTGTAGAATCTTCTTTATGGGATGACTTTAGAGGATTAAATGATAATATGTGGAGCGCAGTGCCTGTTACACGGCTGAGGGTATCCCGAAGTCTGAATTCCCGGCAGACCCCAGATCTGCCCAAACAGACTGTAGTTAAGCATCAGGGGGAGTTCATGGGTGGATCTGAGCTCCTGTGTTTGGGACCTTTGCCCTGCAGAAGTACTAGATTAGTGGCCATGGGTACCAACCAGGATGCAAGCTTGCTCCCCAGGACCAGTTGTGTCCCTTCCTGGAGCCTGAGTTCCAGGAGCTCTGTCTGTGGTAGCCAAGGTTACTCTAAACATTGGTTTCATCTTGTGGTCTTCCATTAGCCTTGCCAGTGGGGAGAGTTGGGAGGTGTTCTTAAGAATTTCTAGATAGTTCATGTGTTTCTAGTATAAATAGCCCCAATGACTTGGTCCAATTCAGCCTCTATGATTGACTGTTCTGGATTATAATTATGTTCCTTTGCTATGTTCATTGCTCTTTCTAATAAGTCTCTCAATCATATAATCATTTTTAAGTCATGAATATCTTTGGTAGTCTGGAGGAGCCTATAGAATAATGCTACAAAATACATAAAACAAAATACCTATAGTTATAAAGGAAACAAATTACACTGAAATGCAGTTATCCGATTTTGAAAATTGCAGTTCTTATTCTTCTTTAGTAACACATTAAGTAACAAAATATAGCAGAAAATCTAATAGCTACCTTAGTTTTAAAGTAGCAATAAATATAAATGATGTTTCTGGGTATCTGCAATAACTATAATATACTATGAAAATATCCATGATTTCTATTGCCAACAAAGTCACAAGTATTCCTCATTTGCTGTGATTTGTTGCCTATATTTACAATGAAAGTACATGTTGAGTAGCCCATCAGATATTTGCACCGATAAAGATAATTTCTATCCAAGTTCATGAACTTCTGAATTCTCAAGGGATTAAAGACCTCTGGACTGCTCAAAGTACGTATGCAGAGTCCCTTTCTTCTTCATGTGGATCCGTGGCAAAAAATCAGACAAACTTCAGATGTTCTGACATTTCCAGTTTCAAATGTGCTATTAGGCATTTTAAACAGACTCAATTGTTTATGCAAAGGCACTGGCTGTTAAAATGGATGTTAGAAATATGGCAAGGAATTGAATGTATCTGAAGTTATAAGGTGTATCATGGGGAGTGTTTGGTATATATAGAAATACTCTCCTTCCCATCCCCACCTCCTCCTCCCCTTTCCTTTCTCTCATCCACTGCCTTCTCCCTCAGGAGAATCTCCTCCTGCTAGTGAAAATGCCTAGAGTATGAGGAATTTGTGTTCTACTGACTCAGTCACAGGCCTTCCCTATACTGTGCCTTGTGAGATGTGCAGCCCACAGTGGGCTTTCAGTCAGCGTATCCATGGGCTGTGTGAGGACATGAAAATGAAACCAGGCCCTTGTATATGTGTGGTGGTAAAGGGAGTAGCTTCTCTTAACTGATTTAGAGTAGTGGCTTTCAATTTTGTTTCCACAATACACAGGGTAATATATACATTGTGCATCATTCCCCAACACACACACACACACACACACACACACACACAGACACACACACACACACACACACACACACACACACACACACACACTTATATTGGCAGATAACATACATACCTGCATACTTATAACTGAAACAATGTTCCAAAATGATACCTACGTGTGATGCATCCCAGTATTTTTATTCTATTGCATTCTATCCTATCTTACTGTGTTCTGTCCTTTTCCACCACTTAAAGCATGCTTGGTTTGTTTCATGATCCTCTGGTAGCTTAGCATCTTCAGCTTGAAAAGCACAGATTCTGAGGCTCTGAAACCAAGTATAATGAATTGCGAAAACACTATAATTCTCCTTTCACAAAATGAAAAGTATTGCTTCCATGTGGACAAAGGGAACTGGATAGAAAATCCCGTTATTTCTTGTTTCCCATTAAACTCAGGCTCTCTTCTTTATAACCTGTCTCTGCCTTAGCTAAGCATTTAGATAGTTTCTATGACTTCCTCCACGAGAATCTGTGCTTTTTCTATGTTACCTTTTGATTGAATACCTAGGTCTTCCTTGTCTCTTGGTAGGGAGTGGCTCTTTAGCTGGATCTGTTTGGGCTTCACTGTGGACTCCTTATGCCTTTGTCTCTTTGCTGTTGTATATGCCAGTTGGCCCATCTCACAGCTTCCAAAATGAGAGAGCCACTTGTCTTAGGACGTCATGACAAATCCTTCATGGATTGGGCTACTACTTCTTTTAAACCACTTGCCTAGACAGTCAAGTCACATCATTCTCATGGAAACAATGACCCTGCTGGTGCCCTGTGATTGTGTGTCACATGAGGACTGCACTGGGCAGGCAGCTGCTGCCATCCTGGATTGTATCTGAAAAGGAGGTTCTCTGACTTAGGGATGGATGGATGATAGAGTAATGACAATGTCAAGGGCATTCTACCCATTCATGTTAATGATTTAATTCCTATTGGGGTGTCCCTAAGTTGGGCACTAAGGCTGCCTGCCCCTGTAAGTTGTGGGAAAAAAATGTTTCTTGTGTCTTACTCATAGACTACTTAACATTATGGTCAGCCTTCTGAGGGTCTCGAAATATATACCAGTGTCAGCTCCAAGGTTCCTGGGCAGGCAAAGCTGATGCTAATATCATTCCATGAAGCACAAAACAGGAGAGAGGCCTGATAAGGCACAGTGGTTTTTTCACAAGTCATTTGGCCCCTTTTTCTTTTCTTATTATTTCTACTGTGAGATTCATTTGTTTGGATTCTTGTGATTCATTCAGATTCTTTCTCAACTTAGTGACAAGAGAATAGCTATAACATGCCACGTAATCAATTTGTCTATAAAGTCATCACCCATATAATTTGATTTTAATTAAAAAATGCTCTCTGAACTTTTCTTTTTCTATTTAGCATAACACCCACTGAAACACTTAAAAATCTAATCATGTTCTTGAATGGAGAAAGCTGTGTTTTTAGTGATGTTTTTATATATGAAGGGATTCATAGGGCTTTGAGTCTCTGACTTTCAGGTCACTGGACTGAACCTGGCAGAAATCTGTACTGGGTATATATTGCTGAGGTCATCCACTTGTTGGTCAGTAATTTACTTCTCAGTCCAGTGTAGCTATCTAGCTGGGAATAGGAAGTATGCAACCATAGTGTAATAGCTTAGTGCCTCTGGCATTATTCATGGGTGGGATCCACCAGAATGCCAAGGATTAGTTGCTGTAATTATTGTTATCAGTACTCTGTTTATTTAGAGTCCTAAGTTGGGTCTGAGCTGTTAGCTGTAAAGTCATGAGGGTACCTGTTGGGATTGTAACCTAGGGACAGGCATTGTGAATAAAAACAAACATTTTCAGGGGTGCCTTTGTGGATCAGTTAAGCATTTACCTTCCACTCAGGTCATGTTCCTGGGGTTGCATTGGGCTCCCTGCTCACTGGGGAGTCTGCTTCTCCCTCTCTCTCTTCCCCTCGCCCTGCTTCTGCTCTCTCTCACACACTCTTTCTCAAGTAAATAAATAAAATCTTTAAAAAAAAGCATTTTAATATTGAGTGCAGCAGCTGGGAAGGATGATAAATAGCAGTAGGTTAAAGATCCTTTATTTCACTGTGTGGAAGGAAAGCTTTGATAATAGAGTCCCACACGCAGGACCTTTGGGGTCTGCTCAGACTTCATCACTGGCATCTGTGTTACATTGAATGATTCCTGGGTCCTGACAACATAGATCTGTAGAATCTGTAGACACCTTGAGAGGTAGGAGCTGCTTCTGGGCTGGCTACTAACAGCATATCACAACTATTCAGAGCCCCCTTAAGGAATTTAGGGAAGAAGGAAGCTGAGGAAAGTTGAAATCTAGTTGATGTCACAGGTTAAACTCCTGGACACCTAGGTAATGTTGCACGTTCCTTCTCAGAAAGCAGATGCTGGCATGGAATTTGGTGTGCAGTGTATCTATTAAGGATTAAAGCCCATGGAAGGGAGGGAAGTTGGAAGGAAGCAGGACTGGGGGGAGAGAGAAGCAGATGTGTGAAACAGGCGTGACTAAGCGATGGCCAACACCAGGGGGCGCTCTCGAGCACATTCCGTCCATCAGTATCTCCTGTTGGGTTGAAATTGCTGCACCTTTAACGTCAGTCAGTTTCAAGGTGCTGGCTGCCTTTTCAGGGTGTGCCCTTGAGTAAGATGCCTTGGCAGCTGAGGCAAACCCTGAGGCTGCTGACAGGTGGGGTGACATGTCACCCCTGGAAGGGGATCTTGGTGGCACATATCCATGTCTTCTACCAAGGCTAGTAAGTGACGTAGTTGAAAAGGAGCTTGAGTTCTGCTGATTCCAAAGATGATGTTTCCAGCTTTCATTTAATTAATAAATATTTATTGAAGACATTCTTAGTGACAGTCACTGTTTTATGTATTGAGGATTTGATGTATTGAGCATTGAAGTGAAAAGAAAAGAGGGGGGGATAAATTGCCCTCAGGGAATTACCTTTTAGTATGGGGTATAAACTGTCACAAAGAAATAAAATACATAGCCTGTTGGATGATGATAGGTGGTATGGTTAAAATAAAACCTGAAAGGTGGTAAGGACTATGAGTGTGGGTAGGCAGACGGGAAATATAAGATAGAGGGTTTTGCTAATAAAAACAAAATAGTCAAGAGAAGCACTCATAAAGAAGACATTTTAAAAATGACCCACAGGGGAGAGGGGCTTATCTTGTGGCTGTGTGAGAAAGCATTCCAAGCAGAGGAAGCAGACAGTGCAAAGGTCTGGGGTGGGAGCATGCCCAGTGCATTCTTATAGCAGGGCTAGTTTTTGTGCTTAGTGTAACATGTAGCATAAGATTTGCCCAGAACACAGTATTTTCAAGCTTTCTTCCTTTTGCCTACCACTGTGATAATTTTTGTAACATTCATGTGCTATCTGTAGTATTATTTAATTAGATTTTATTTAATTAAATTCCTTTCTCACATTTAGGTACATTTATTTTATTTTACTATTATTTTTTTCAAGATTTTATTTATTTATTTGACAGAGAGAGAGACAGTGAGAGAGGGAAGACTAGCAGGGGCAGTAGGAGAGGGAAAGCAGACTTCCCGCTGAGCAGGGAGCCCGATGTGGGGCTCAATCCCAGGACCCTGGGACCGTGACTTGAGTCGAAGGCAAACACCCAACCAACTGAGCCACCCAGGCACCTCTGCAGTTTTATTTTTCTATATGGTTTATCCATTATCCATTTGTATAGTCAGTCTCTCATTTTTTTTAAACCCCCCATCCCTTCAGTCTCTCAGTTTTATTTCCTTAAAAAATACAAAGCTCGTATTATTAGAATGTATTCATATGTATGTAGGCTAGCATGATGGTATGTTACATATACTTCCAATATAATTACGTATAAGTAACTGCAGAAACATATACATATACACATGGCTATTAAAATAAAAATGTTTTCCATTTGACACCTGAAATAATTTTATATACCATCAGAGGTATGTCAAGAGGGGTGTGTATCACCCTTTGGGAAAAATGAATTGTAGGTATTCAATATACATTTTATTTTAAACTACCAGCCTGTGGGGTAGTTAATATTTTCTAAGTTTTGAGTGTATTTACATCAATTTTTAAAATGTTTCTGCCTTAAAAAAATGTTCTTGCCTTCGCACTTCCTAATCACTACCATATCACTAATTTATTCCTTGGTGAGAATTGGCCTAAGAAGATTTGTTCTAATTAACTGATGTTATTTTCTCTAAGATCATGGGAGTTTTGATGCAATAGAGAAATGTAACGGGTTAATACTTTGGTAGTCCCAGAGAGGTTGCCTCAGGGCATTGGTGCTGGGTGTGAGAGATAAAAGGGTGACAAATGCAAATTTTTTACAGGTCGTAGGAACTCAGATCCACATTCCTTGCACTATATTATTCAACTTAGGGTAGAAAGTATCATTTTCTCCAGCACTATTTTGTCTCATTTTCACAAACAGTTCCTTTGGTTACATACATTTAATGCACTTACTCACTTGATTTAATGCCGTTTTGTGTTTATCTTTCCCAACTGACTATGAAATCCTTGAGGGTAGCTAGAATGAGTCTTCCACCTGCTTGAGCTCCCACCTATGAATCCTGACTTTGCCAAATAGCAGATGTTCAATAAATGTCAATTAAATAAATTAGCAATCACATCTTCAAAGGTCTTTGCATTTTGTGACTGTCTTCATGAGCCTAGTGAAAGTAATGGCCAGCAAGATCTGTGCCATTCTTCCCATAGAATTTCTTTTCTTTTTTTAAAGGTTTTATTTATTTATTTATTTATTTATTTGACACAGAGAGAGAGAGAGAGAGAGAGAGAGAGAGAGATCACAAGTAGGCAGAGAGGCAGGCAGGGGGGGGGGGAAGCAGGCTCCCCGCCCAGCAGAGAGCCCGATGTGGGGCTCCATCCCAGGACCCCGAGACCACCACCTGAGCGAAGGTAGCGGCTTAACCCACTGAGCCACCCAGGCGCCCCTCCCCTTAGAATTTCATGAGCAAATTGGTTTCCATCAAATGCTTGATGACCAGGTAAAAAGAAAGTGTGGAGGAGGACCAGTTGCTTGACTCCTTGGTGCCCAAGCTCAGGATTTAGCATTACGCATCATAGACATTTGGCCAAGTGAAACACATTCTGTGCTCTCTACCTGATGAATAACCCCAGTCTTCAACTATGGAGGCTTGCCTTTGTAAAGATAAGAAATTAGGTGTTTGATGGAGAATTTGGGATATTCACGTTGGCACTCCTTTGTCGATCTCATTTTTGCATTCAGGATCAGAATTCCTAGACATTCTATTTTCTAGACATTCATATTTCTGATGGTTGGAGGTTTCACATGACCTGTATGTTTTGAATAACCTAAATATATGTGTTCCTCTAAAAATGTGAAATGTATTTAATAAATAATTTTTCAGCAGTTTATGTATTCCCATATGAAGGTTATTATTTTAAGGGATTCTCTCAAAGAGTGCAAATTTAATTTTTCACAAACTTCTAATAAGAAAAACTCCACCAAAATGACAATCTGATCTTGTTCAGAGGGAGAGACTTGTGTCATCCTTGCTTATCTCAACCTATCAAGGCCCGGAAGTAGAATTTTCCTCTTTCTCAAGAAATAATTAGGGGTAGATACAGGCTTAGTCAAACATGCCAGGTTATTGAGCCCCGCATCGGGCTCTCTGCTCAGCGGGGAGTCTGCTTCCTCCCCTCTCGCTGCCTGCCTCTCTGCCTACCTGTGATCTCTGTCTGTCAAATAAATAAATAAAATTTTTTAAACATGCCAGCTTGCTGGCTAGTGATGGGTGTCACAACCTGAAAGACACCAAAACAGCACCATCATTTAGGGAAAACCTGGTTTCCTCCTAGATACTTAGTTTTAGTACTTATTATGATATCTGCAATTTGCTTCAAAATACCTTGAGATAGCTGTGTATTTCATGTTAATTTAAGCTGTTCTTAGGGGAGGGTGGCAAGTTTGCATTTAATCAGAATAGCTACTCTGCATAGGTGGCTGCTGCAAGCATTGCTTCTACTTCTGGTCAACACTAGAGATTTCACTAATCAACATTGTGAATGTTAGAAATCAGTTTTCATAGATGAAATTAGTGTGTGGTTGATCAGCATAATGGATTTAACCCTTAGTCCCTCATGAGAAAAATTAGCGGTATTTAGTTAGGATTATGTGACTTGGCTTTTGAGACTTATTTTAGAGACAGTTGCCACTATTGCATGAAGAAGGTTTAAGAAAACTGCCAAGTATTGTAGCTTTGGACAGGGAGCCTGAGCTGTCCTGCCCTTAACGGCCTCCCACTGATTCAATCAGGATCACTCAGATTACTTAGGATGCTATTCTTTGTTTAAAGTCAACTAATTATGGACTTTAATCAGCAATACCTAGAGTGTTTAATTGAAAAACTGGGGACTGTAGCTAGCCAAGCTGAGACATCAAAAAGACCATCACGTCCCTTCTTGGTTTTATAGGTAGCCAAGGCAGACTTGGTGCCAATCATTCCTGTCTGGGCCTTCTGGGTGTTCTCATTGTAACAGGACATGACTGTGCTTAGTCTCAGGGTTTGTTTGGGTTTTTTCCATTATTCTCTTTCATTATTCTTTTGTTCATGTTCATAAAAATAAAAAAATAATGTTTCTAAGAGAGATTATTTTAAATAGCTTATCTTAACCTTGGCATTTTTTCCTCTTTGAAAACCTGTGTGGACCTTCAAAATGGGCTTTTCCTGTCCAGTTCTCTGATGGAAAGAGGCTTTCTCTCCAGATACATTTTTCTGGGTATGTGCCACTCTTCTGTATTCTATTCAGAGCAGTCCTGGCATCTGAGATTGAATGGCACTGAGACAAGTATGGGTTTAGAGTCTCATGGAATCTCATGGGATTGCATAGAGTCCAAGTTCCAAATCTTTCTTATGAGCTCTGAAACCCTAGGCAAATTATTTAGTCTATTTGAATCCTTGATTTCCTCATCTATAATCCAGAGGCACTGACAATAATTTCCTTTAAGAATTGTTATGAAGCTAAGAGGTAGCCTTGGGAAAGTGACTGAAACATAGTAGATTCTTAATACATGACTATAGTCATCATTTAACCAACTACGTAGGGGCACCAGGGTGGCTCAGTCGGTTAAGCATCTGCCATCGGCTCAGGTCATGAACCCAGGGTCCTGGGATCGAGTCCCACATTAGGCTCCTTCCTCAGCAGGGAACTGGTTCTCCCTTTCCCTGCCACTCCCTCTGGTTGTGCTCTCTCTCTCTGATAAATCAATAAATAAAATCCTAAAAAAAAAATAGTCAACAACTGTACCTTCTGCTATACTAAATGCTCTAATCAGTACAACAAACAAACAACCAGAACAATAAGATGAAGGAAAGCCTGGTGTTAATACTTCCAGCATAAATATTATCCATATAAAAATGTCAAAATTATTATATTGATAAAGACCAAAGGACATTCATTATCCAATTTGTGGTAATAAACCGTTCATGATATTGAATATTCTTTCTACTTTTGTTTGAGTTGAGGAACGTGTATTTATGACATTTTCTAGCCTTTATTATTGATCTCAAAAAATTGTCAGTCCTAAAAAATGTTTCAGAGCCTGGATTTCAGAGTAAGCTGCTTTTACTATGCTGTTTTAAGTTTTTAAAAATTTGTATTTATTGGGATGCCTGGGTGGCTCAGTTGGTTGGACGACTGCCTTTGGTTCAGGTCATGATCCTGGAGTTCCGGAATCGAGTTCCACATCGGGCTCCCAGCTTCACGGGGAGTCTGCTTCTCCCTCTGACCTTCTCCTTGCTCATGCTCTCTCTCACTGTCTCTCTTTCAAATAAATAAATAAAATCTTCAAAAAATTTGTATTTATTTACTAAATATCACCACATTTCTGCTAATGTAATCTATCTTTTATCTTAACATTAAACACAACACATGGGAGATAGTAACATGAACCAGGCTTTTTACAGTTGATAAAATGTAATTCCCATTCCTCTAAGTGTTTTAATTTTTGATTTTCTTTAAATCTAATATATTCTGTGCTTTAGGTCCTAAGAAATATGTTCCTGAGTTCTTTAATTACTGGCAGTAGAAAAAAACCAATTGACAAGGCAATATCACACTCTTTGCATCTGGCATGATCTTGTATCGCAAAATATTTTGACTTGAAAGCCAATAAATTTAATGATTTCAGAAGCATTGCTTCTGAATCTATACTATAGGATTTGGTAATGAATCTTCCAGAGATTCCAGAGAGGGGCAGCTTGAGATAAAGTTAGATGTAGAAGTTGATCTTGCTGACTCTTGTCTTCCCAGATTTTCTACCTTCCTAATCATTATTATTATCACATAGTCATTGGGTTGGTTATGTCAGACAATGTCCCAGGCCTCAAAACTTTCTTGCCCACCTTGCCGCAAAGACCAAAATGTATTCACTGCATGACTGTTCCCATAGGTTTCTTTTCTCAACCAAATCTAGGGTCATCTCTCTCACAGTCCCTTCTTTCCTTCTTCTTATTTTGGACAAATAATTGATTTTTTTTTCCAGGTTCACAGCATCAGGTAGCGTACTAAGTCCTGGGATATAGAAATGAAAAGGCATGGGGGCGCCTGGGTGGCTCAGTGGGTTAAAGCCTCTGCCTTCGGTTCAGGTCATGATCCCAGGGTCCTGGGATCGAGCCCTGCATTGGGCTCTCTGCTCAGCGGGGAGCCTTCTTCCTCCTCTCTCTCTGCCTGCCTCTCTGCTTACTTGTGATCTCTGTCTGTCAAATAAATAAATAAAATTAAAAAAAAAAAAGAAATGAAAAGGCATGGACCCTGCCTTTAGCAAGTGCATACAACAGAGAGGAAGTAGATAGTGAAAACAACATACAATAATTTCTATAGTGGATATCTGTGTAAGGTGCAGAAATCATAGGTATTCAGGAAATTGGCAAATCCCAAGGAGCTAATCCTTAGAGGAGGGTGTCTAAATCAGTCTGGCTGCCATAATGAGGTACCACAGACATATATTTCTCACTGTTCTGGATCCCGGAAGTCTGAGATCAGGGTGCCAGCATGGCTGAGTTCTGGTGAGGGCCCTCTTCTGGGTTGCAGATTCACAACCTATCCTTAATGGAGAGCAGAGAGAAATCAAGCTCTCCTGTGACTCTTACAAGGGCACTAATCCCATTTGCAAGGGCTCCACACTCATGACCTCCTACAGACTTAATCACCTCCTCAAAACCCCACCTCCTTAAGCCATCACATTGACTAGGGGAATAAAATTGCAACATAAAAATTTGGTGGGGACATAAGCATTCAGTTCTTAACAGAGAAATAGAAGTTTGCAGACAAATAAGGCAAGGTAGGAGTGGTGTGTGTGTGTGTGTGTGGCTGGGGTGGAGAGGGAGAGACTAGGGCTTTCCAGGTGGAGGAAATTGCCTACCCCAAAGCTCAAAGCCTGGAAACAAAAGCTCAAAGCTCTATCATAGGGAAACTGCGAATAATTCAAGACTTCTAACTCAGCAAATGGAGGAAGGGTAGTTTGTCTGGTGTGGGATAGAGAAGGAAGAGATAAAAGTTGAGGGTAGAGAAGGGAAGAGAAACTTGCATGTTATCATTTTGATGGGGGCTATTAGCAATTTTAAAGCAATAGTGTCAAATTAGTTTTGTTTGAAGCTCAGTTAGAGGTGGTGAAGAATAGAGCCGAAAAGGCCATTTTAAAAGTGTTGGCAGTAATTTGAGTTCAGGATAAAGAAGAGAGGTGAGTATTAACAAATTCATTCATCCTTCCACACATGCTTATTGAGGATATCTGATGTGTCAGACTTGGGGGCTACAGAAATGCCTATGAACTCTCCCTTCACTCATAATGCTTCTAGGCTAGTGGGAAACTTAGGTGCATAAAAAGATCCTTCATATTATTTTTCAGATCGTCTCCTTTGGAAATTCAATTTGTTGTAGGCAAAAGAGGCTTTGGATCAGACTGGGATTCAAATTCTGCTTCTGCAACTTTCTACTTGGAAGGCTTTGGGCAAGCTCCTTGCCCTTGTCAGTAATATGAAGGTGAGGTGTATGTGTGCAAAGGACTCAGAACAGTGCTGGTACATAATGCTGTCACCTCCCAAGCTCCCAGTTTAGAGCTAAAAGGAGAAAGAGACAAGAGGGCAGGAGCTGAGCAGTGGGTGGGATGGGATGACTCTGAGTACTCTACGTGGGATTTACAACTCGCCGGAGTGGCCAATACCATAACAGTGTTCAAGAAAGAGTCCGTCCTTCCCTCCTTATTTCTGTCTGGCTCCTGAAATAGTAGCAGTCTGAGAGGAAAGTCAGTTATGTCCAACATAGAAGTTGCTGTAATTTGTCTGCCATGGCGTGGAATGTCCCCTCTTCTTGATTTCTCCATTCCCAAAGCTGGTGACCTTTGACTTCAGTGATACCTAGTCCTCTCTACTGCATACAGTTATGCTTGACACAGGAGGAAATAGACTTCAGGGCAGAGAGTGAGTTTGCGGGAGCAGGAGACTAGTATGAAAATACAGAATGGAAAGCAGAAAGCAGAAAGGACCAATGGTCAGAGATAGGGAAATGGTAGGATAATAACATTCATTTCAGGAGGAAGGTTTCAGACTGGCCTCTCTTGACATTTTACATATTAAAGGCTTAGTAATTGATGATTGTCAAAATTCATGATTCTGAGGCAATAGAATGGTCCTGGCATTAGCTGAATGAGAAGCAATTGAGCACAAAATGATCTGTAGGTGAATAGTGCTCATCTGACAAATGCCTCTGGTCTGGGGACAATTCATAATCATTGTTCTTCAAATATGGGTCTCACATTAAAGAAAGAGATTCTGTATAAAGCAATATGAGGCCTCCCACACGAGGATGGATAAGATCTGAAAGACAGTCCTTTTTGGAGATTGCAATCTAGGAAGTCAAGAGTGTCTCCTCCAGAGTTGCCATGGCAACGTCTCCCTCTTTTGACACAAAGGAAGATAGAGGTCATGTTGGTGGGCTGGTTAAATGTTGTTCTGATCATGTCTTTTATTTCCATGGGGGAAAAGAGAAAAAGGCAATAGGCAGGAAGAAAAAATAAGAATAGAAAATAAAATAAGAGATAAAGGAATTCCTGTGAGTGATTTTCCAAATAGGTTTTGTTATCGAAGGATTCATATTAATTCAGTTGGGTTTAAAGTCTAATAAGGATCCAAAATGAAATCTCTGACACTTGAAGGTATAATGTGTTCAAGCACAAGATGATGCAATGGCCACTTTTGTATCAGGGGGAGGAACTTTAAACTAGATGACAAGGAAGAGAAGAGGCTACAAAAGCCATCACTTAAGATTTAGACCAAGTGAAGGAACAGGTTTTCCTTAAATTAATACAGCTTCGTTTGATGATTTCCACTCACTTTTTAAACCCACACTTTAGAATTATATAAACCCCCCCCATTAAATTAGATAATGGGGTGAGACCAGGTCCTATGAGGAAAATAGAACCACAGAGGTAATTTAACAGAGTTCAATATAGAGAACTAGTTGCTATGCCCAGAATAAAGCAAAGGTGTTGGAAAAGCAAAAGAATAAAGGGGACCTTTGTGCTGTGTTTATTTTGCAGATACATACTTGCATATGCATACACATACAATAAAGGACAGAGCGGAAATCTAAAGACTAGCAAACATGGGATTTACATCTTGAGGGGTCAAAGGGAGAAGGTAGTGGCATAGGACTCTGCAGGTGCCTGGCAGTTGGTGGAGCAGTAACCATGGGAAGGGCAGATTGGCAGGAGTTAAGACCCCAGAAGAGATAAGCCACTACTGGAAATGCCATCCAAATCAAACAATCTTTAGTTTTCTAGTCTTCCAGCAGTGCCCCCCATTGGCTACACATAACAAGCATTATTCAAGGGAGCTTGGGAAGTTCAGTTGCATGGATTAGCCTATGATGTAGAGCAGAGGAAGGGTGCCCAATGGGTCTTAGAGACAGGTAAATAAATCAGCAAAGAAAGTGTGGGAATGTGAGAGAAGGCTAGCATTATGGACTAGGGAAAACTCTGGATTATACAGTACTTGAGAAGAAATGCTCGTGTATTATTTCACAGTGTGTACCATATTAGACATTTTATTTAGAGATCTGAGATCTTCCTTAAAAGGCCAGGACCTTGGATTTGAAGGTTGTTACTTTCTATAGTATATAATCAAAGACAACGTCATTCAAGTCAGGGCAACTCTTTTTAGTACCAAAATGAGATTTACTGGGATAATAAATTTGGAAAATGAAATGAATTTCTTCCCTGATTAACTAGTTGCACATGTAAATTATTATAAATAAATATACACAAACTCCAATTCAGGTTTAAGAACTTATAGAAAAGTGATTGTGGGGGTGCCTGGGTGGCTCAGTGGGTTAAAGCCTTTGCCTTCAGTTCAGGTCATGATCCCAGAGTCCTGGGATGGAGCCCCACGGTGGGCTCTCTGCTCAGCAGGGAGCCTGCTTCCTCCTCTCTCTCTCTCTGCCTGCCTCTCTGCTACTTATGATCTCTGCCTGTCAAATAAATAAATAAAATCTTAAAAAAAGAAAAAAGAAAAGTGATTGCAGTTGAGCTGCAAGAAAAAAACAGTAGAATGTTGATATTAGCTCTGTGCTGGAATAGGGATGTCTAGAATAGGTGGTCTGTTGGGATAGATGTATGCTAGAAAAGATGGATATCTTCCTGGAGCAACTAATGCTCGGGTCAAAACCAGATCCAGACAAAAGGTAAAGCGGTGAAGGCAAAATTTAGTTAGGAACCCTTGCAATAGGGAAGAGTCATTGCCGTAGAGAACTGTGCTCCATTTCTAACATGACAAGGACAATGGGTAGGATAGCCAAGAAACAGGATAGAGGTCAGTGGATAGAAACTTACTAAGAGGAAACAGCAAGGATAGGGGGATTCTGGCGAAACGGACTTGACAGGATTCTTGTTGAAGGCAGGCCAGGGTGATGAGATGTTGAGGATGTGGATCAGGAAGTTGATCAGATATCATGCAGGGGTGGATTTTCACTAAATTGACCAGAAGTATTTTTGGTAAAACTGACTAAGTGTGCCATGGTTGGGTCTAGTCAAAAAAGAGCTTAGAGGAGCCTGACCAAAGTTTGGTTAAGGACAGAATCTGTTAGCAAAAATTGTCCTCTGTTAGCAAAAATTTCATTATGTAGAAACAAAATCTACCTTCTAGAGTTTTCCTCCCTCATTTTGAGTTCTGCAATCAAGGCTCATGGAGAGCAAGAGTAATCTCTTTGCTCTGTGACATTCTTTTATATGTTAAAAGATAGAAGGCAAACACTCCTGACCTTGACCTTTTTCAGCTTAAACATTTCTTAGATTCTTCACAAATTCCTTCACTGACTATTCTGGTTGGTGTCTCTACCATGCTTATTAAGGTTGAATACTTGAGACAAACACGAGGCTCACTTATTTAGAAGCTATATCACATTCCCTAACAATGGAGAGGTTCAATCTCTGTCACTCAGGGTAATTTTGTAACTTTGTTACTTCAACCAGTCTGGCTGTATATTTGTTAGTGTTCGCTATTAGACTGAGCATGAAAATCAGGGATAGTGCCTTGACCATTTATCAGACCTTCCACAATGCTTAGGATAATGTGTGTAAATACAGGGTAGCAGTAGGTAGCCTATAGAAGGAACCCAACCAGCAACCCACTGAAGATCTTGATTCCATGTTCTATCCACAGCTCTTGTGCCCTTCCACATCTTTTCCTCATACAGTACCCTCTTGCCTGGAATGGCCTTTCCTTCTTATCTTTATGGAGAACTCTTTCTCCTTCAAGATTCAGCTCAAGTATCACCCATCCTCCCTAGTTATCCTTGGCCTTCCCAACCCTAGAAATCTGACCCTCCAAAAGCAGAATACATTTCTCCCTGACTTTTATGCCTGTGGCATAAAATTCATTCTCTGTTATTTAGAAAGAACCTTTGGTTTTGGAGTCATTCAGGTTTATGTTTGAATTCAGTTCCATTATGACTTATGGTCTTACAAATCTACTTTGTCTTCTTAGGGCTGCTGAGTGTTTTGTTTTAATATGACATTTAGGATAATATTTATTTTACCGAGTTCTTAAAGGGTTAAATAAAATAAACACTGTTGAGAACTTTGCCCAAAGCCTGGCACATAGTAGACACTCAATTTTTATCTATCATCGTGGCATTTATATCCTTGTATTTTAGTTTTGTAGGCAGCTGTCTACGTGCTGGGGTTTAATTGAGTCTTATTTTGTATGCCCAGAATAAAGTTAAAAACATTTACCAAATAAAATGTTTTTCTTTTTATCATACAACTACTTCCACGATGCTGAATACTTTACATCGGCATTTTCCAGTCTGGTAGCCACTAGCCACATATGGCTAGTTATATTTAAAATAAAGTTAAATACAATTAAAATTCATTTCTTCAGTCAAACAATATTCATAAGTGGCTGGTGGTTACTATATTGGACAGTGCAAATTTAGAACATTTCCATCATCACAGAAAGTTCTTTTGGACAATGCTGCTCTAGATTGTGATAGAACTGTTGCAAACTCAACGTAGTATTTCCAGCTTGGTCGGCAATCTCCTCCACCATTGTGGATCCTGTATTTCTAACAGCCCAACTGTGGCTCCTTTATACTTTTGGGCAGTGAAATCATACAAGTAATTCATGTAGAATCCACATTCCCAAGTACTTTGATTTTTTTTTTTTTGTTAGATGCTTTCATAATATTTTGGAAGTATTGATTATATCAAAGGTTGGCAACTTCTTTTCTAAGGGGCCAGATACTAAATATTTTAGGCTTTGAGAGGCCATACAGTCCCTGTGGCAGCTACTCAACACTGCAGCTGTGGCATGGCACAGACTCCGTGTAACAGAATGGGCAGCTGCACCCAGGCACAGACTCCGTGTAACAGAATGGGCATGACTGTTTTATTGCAAAGCAGGCTGGGGGCAGTAGTTTGCAACCCCTGCTCTATTTTCACAGACGTCACTACTTCTCCTGGGGTGACAAAGCCAGTATCTCCATGCGCCTTCCTTTTCCTTCCATTTAGATCAAAATAAGTCTATCTCTAAACGTTCTTTTTTTTTTTTTTTTTCAGGTTGAAGAGAATCCAATCTCATTGGTACTGGAGGCTCTTTTTCTCAAAGATTTAATCAGAATTCCAAAGGTTGACACAACCCCCAGAGAAGAAGGAAATACTAAGAAGAGCTAACCCCAAAGGATCATTGTATGCCAGGCATTGTGCAAATATGTTACACGAATGAACTCATTTAGACCCCACGACAACCCACCTCACTGATGGGGAAACTGAGGTACAGAGAAATTGAGTAGTTCACCCAGGCTCACACCTGTAAGTGACTCAAACCTAGACAGTTTCCCTGATCAGGCCCCACACCACAAGCTTTGATTCCAGTCTGTGCCTGTGTCTTCACCCTAACCTTTGACCAACCCCCCCAAATCTTTGTTAATCAGAAAGCTCTTTCTTTCTCTTCTTGTAGCTCCCAAAGGCCCTCCTCCAACCTATCCCCCCTGTTTGACAAGAGAAAAGGGGAACAGTTGCCTTGTAGCAGCTTCCTGTGCTCCGCAAAAATCCATTCTTTTTTTTTTTTTTTTTAATTTAAGTTTTATTTTTTTAAAACATATAATATCTTTTTATCCCCAGGGGTACAGGTCTGTGAATCGCCAGGTTTACACACTTCACAGCACTCACCATAGCACATACCCTCCCCAATGTCCATAATCCCACCCCCCCAACCCCCTCCCCCCATTAACCCTCAGTTTGTTTTGTGAGATTAAGAGTCACTTATGGTTTGTCTCCCTCCCAATCCCATCTTGTTTCATTTATTCTTCTCCTACACCCTTAACCCCCCATGTTGCATCTCCTCTCCCTCATATCAGGGAGATCATATGATAGTTGTCTTTCTCCGATTGACTTATTTCGCTAAGCATGATACCCTCTAGTTCCATCCACGTCGTTGCAAATGGCAAGATTTCATTTCTTTTGATGGCTGCATAGTATTCCATTGTGTATATATACCACATCTTCTTTATCCATTCGTCTGTTGATGGACATCTAGGTTCTTTCCATAGTTTGGCTATTGTAGACATTGCTGCTATAAACATTCGGGTGCACGTGCCCCTTCGGATCACAACGTTTGTATCTTTAGGATAAATACCCAGTAGTGCAATTGCTGGGTCATAGGGTAGTTCTATTTTCAACATTTTGAGGAACCTCCATGCTGTTTTCCAGAGTGGTTGCACCAGCTTGCATTCCCACCAACAGTGTAGGAGGGTTCCCCTTTCTCCGCATCCTCGCCAGCATCTGTCATTTCCTGACTTGTTAATTTTAGCCATTCTGACTGGTGTGAGGTGGTATCTCATTGTGGTTTTGATTTGTATTTCCCTGATGCCGAGTGATATGGAGCACTTTTTCATGTGTCTGTTAGCCATCTGGATGTCTTCTTTGCAGAAATGTCTGTTCATGTCCTCTGCCCATTTCTTGATTGGATTAGTTGTTCTTTGGGTGTTGAGTTTGCTAAGTTCTTTATAAATTTTGGACACTAGCCCTTTATCTGATATGTCATTTGCAAATATCTTCTCCCATTCTGTCAGTTGTCTTTTGGTTTTGTTAACTGTTTCCTTTGCTGTGCAAAAGCTTTTGATCTTGATAAAATCCCAATAGTTCATTTTTGCCCTCGCTTCCCTTGCCTTTGGCGATGTTCCTAGGAAGATGTTGCTGCGGCTGAGGTCGAAGAGGTTGCTGCCTGTGTTCTCCTCAAGGATTTTGATGGATTCCTTTCTCACATTGAGATCCTTCATCCATTTTGAGTCTATTTTCGTGTGTGGTGTAAGGAAATGATCCAATTTCATTTTTCTGCATGTGGCTGTCCAATTTTCCCAACACCATTTGTTGAAGAGGCTGTCTTTTTTCCATTGGATATTCTTTCCTGCTTTGTCGAAGATTAGTTGACCATAGAGTTGAGGGTCTATTTCTGGGCTCTCTATTCTGTTCCATTGATCTATGTGTCTGTTTTTGTGCCAGTACCATGCTGTCTTGATGATGACAGCTTTGTAATAGAGCTTGAAGTCTGGAATTGTGATGCCACCAACTTTGGCTTTCTTTTTCAATATTGCTTTGGCTATTCGAGGTCTTTTCTGGTTCGCAAAAATCCATTCTTGTTGGTAGGGTCACGGGATATAGCGTCTGTCCCTGCACTTGGCTTGTCAGCAGCATTTGACATGGCTGTCACTCTTTCCTTCCTGAAATCTTGGGGCAACACATCTGGCTTTCCTCCCCCACCTCAGGCCAGTCTTTCTCAGTGTGTTTGAAACTTTGTCTTTTTAACCTTTAAACACTGACCTTTTCTAGACGTACTTTTCTCCTTACTTTACACACTCTCTGGGTGACCTCATAACCCTAGTGCTGTAATACTATTTGCATGAAGTTGGTCCCTACATCATTATCTCTAGAACTTCCTGAGAACAAATCTTACCAACCACGTAGGCCACTTGTGAACCTGTGTCCATCTATGTGTATGAACAGATACAGCTCGGCATTTCTTTTTTCTTTTTTTTTTGAAATTTTTTTTTAATAAACATATAATGTATTTTTATCCCCAGGGGTACAGGTCTGTGAATCGCCAGGTTTACACACTTCACAGCACTCACCATAGCACATACCCTCCCCAATGTCTATAACCCCACCCCCTTCTCCCGACCCCCCTCCCCCCAGCAACCCTAGTTTTTTTTGTGATATTAAGAGTCACTTATGGTTTGTCTCCCACCCAATCCCATCTTGTTTCATTTATTCTTCTCCTACCCCCCTAACACCCCACATTGCATCTCCACTTCCTTATATCAGGGAAATCACATGATAGTTGTCTTTCTCTGATTGACTTATTTCAGCATGATACCCTCTAGTTCTATCCACATCATCGCAAATGGCAAGATTTCATTTCTTTTGATGGCTGCATAGTATTCCATTGTATATATATACCACATCTTCTGTATCCATTCATCTGTTGATGGACATCTAGGTTCTTTCCATAGTTTGGCTATTGTAGACATTGTTGCTATAAACATTTGGGTGCACGTGCCCCTTCGGATCACTATGTTTGTATCTTTAGGATAAATACCCTGTAGTGCAATTGCTGGGTCATAGGGTAGTTCTATTTTCAACTTTTTGAGGAACCTCCATGCTGTTTTCCAGAGTGGTTGCACCAGCTTGCATTCCCACCAGCAGTGTAGGAGGGTTCCCCTTTCTCCACATCCTCGCCAGCATCTGTCATTTCCTGACTTGTTAATTTTAGCCATTCTGACTGGTGTGAGGTGGTATCTCATTGTGGTTTTGATTTGTATTTCCCTGATGCTGAGTGATGTGGAGCACTTTTTCCTGTGTCTGTTGGACATCTGGATGTCTTCTTTGCAGAAATGTCTGTTCATGTCTTCTGCCCATTTCTTGATTGGATTAGTTGTTCTTTGGGTGTTGAGTTTGCTAAGTTCTTTATAGATTTTGGATACTAGCCCTTTATCTGATACGTCATTTGCAAGTATCTTCTCCCATTCTGTCAGTTGTCTTTTGGTTTTGTTGACTGTTTCCTTTGCTGTGCAAAAGCTTTTGATCTTGATGAAGTCCCAATAGTTCATTTTTGCCCTTGCTTCCCTTGCCTTTGGCGATGTTCCTAGGAAGATGTTGCTGCGGCTGAGGTGGAAGAGTTTGCTGCCTGTGTTCTTCTCAAGGATTTTGATGGATTCCTTTCTCACATTGAGGTTCTTCATCCATTTTGAGTCTATTTTCATGTGTGGTGTAAGGAAATGGTCCAATTTCATTTTTCTGCATGTGGCCATCCAATTTTCCCAAGACCATTTATTGAAGAGGCTGTCTTTTTTCCATTGGACATTCTTTCCTGCTTTGTCGAAGATTAGTTGACCATAGAGTTGAGGGTCTATTTCTGGGCTCTCTATTCTATTCCATTGATCTATGTGTCTGTTTTTGTGCCAGTACCATGCTGTCTTGATGATGACAGCTTTGTAATAGTGCTTGAAGTCCAGAGTTGTGATGCCACCAACTTTGGCTTTCTTTTTCAATATTGCTTTGGCTATTCGAGGTCTTTTCTGGTTCCATATAAATTTTAGGATTATTTGTTCCATTTCTTTGAAAAAAAAGCAGCTTCGCATTTCTCAAACAAATAGTTATTTTCCTTCTTAAGCCTGCTGTTTCTCTTATATTTTTTTCCACTGAATAGATTTCCAAGCTAGAAATCTGTATGTCATCTGATTTCTCCTCTGACAGCATACCAATGACCGAGTCCCAGAAATCTCAAATTAATTCAGGAATCACTTTCCAACCCACCACTTCTCACTCTCCAAAACTGCCACTTGCCGGCTTGCTCACCTGTATTCCTGCAAGCATCTCACAAGTGGCCTTCCTTCCATCAGCCTGGTTCCTCTTCCAGAGCCCAGTCCTCAGCCTGAGCAGTTTCCTGGGATACGAATTAAATCTTTTTGTTTTCCTGCTTCAGTGAAATCTTCAGTGGTTCCCTGCTGCTGTTAGAATTAAGTGTGAATTCCTTCAGTTGGTCAACAAGACCCTTCCTGATCCCGGTCGCACTTACCTCTCCAGCACCTCACCACGCGCTCCTCCCTGTGCTGTGCTGTGCTCTGGCCATACTGACCACCTGCCCTGCCCTTGGAGTCTTTGCATGGGCTCTTTTCTCAGTTGGGAACACATTTACCTTCCCTTTTGGCCTCCTGGTTAACTCCTGCCCATTCCATGGCTTTCTCTGGGGATACAGACCTGTGATCGGATGTGACTTCCTTTACAGAGCCTTTTGTGACTTCTGGAAAACCTTCTCTGGTCCCCTGAAGCAGGGTTAGGTGTCTCCTGTCTGCTCTCAAAGCACTTCATACCTAGTCCTATTCAGCATCTGTTACTAGGCCTCAATTGCCATAGGTTGCATGTCTTTCCCATAGATCAAGCTTTGTGAAAGTGGGGCAGGTCGATTTTTTTCTGCTGTGGTAGCTCTAGTGCCTTGTACGGTGCCTCACAGAAGCTTTATAACTATTGACAGAAAAAGATGATCAGGGAAAGAAAGTTAGGAATAGGGGCTTTGGAGTAAAAAATATCCTTGGGCTTAACTTCCTTCTTTGCTAATACTAGTCATATGACCAGTGCCACTTGCTAACTATATGATCTATGCTGACCTTCCACAGCCTCAGTTTTCTCATCCGGAACATGGGAATGATAATGAAGCCAAATACATGCGGCTAGTTTCATGCTTCATGCAAAGCAATTAGCCCGGTGACTAGAACGTGGTAATTGCTCAATAAATGTCACTGTCAGTAATATTGTCCTTGCAGGGCATACACAGTCCAGAACCAGACTGCCTGGATTCAAATCTTGGCTTTACTTCCTACTAGACATGAGAACTTGGACAAATTGCTTAACCTCTCTGTGCCTCAACTTCCACATCTTTATTTCATTTTTATTTTAAAAACATTTCTTTTTTTAAAAAAAGATTTTATTTATTTGAGAGAGAGAGAGAGAGAGGGAGAGAGAGCGAGAACCAGCAGGGGTCAGGGCAGAGGGAGAGGGGGAAGAAGACTCTCCCTTGGGCAAGGAGCCTGATGCAGAGCTTGATCCCAGGACCCTGTGATCATGACCTGAGCTGAAGGCAGAGGCTTAACCACTGAGCCCCCCAGGTGCCCCAATTTCCACATCTTCAAAATGGGAAAGTAACAGACTATGCTTCTAGGGATCGTTGTGAAGGCTAAGTGAGTTAATGCACATGACGTGCTTATAAGAGAGCCTGTGACAAAGATTCTTTTCCTGACTAACTTTGATTAAGGGTCTTCTGAGCCCTGTGCCTGACTCAACCTGACCCTTGGGGCTCCCATCTCCCTGCTTGCAGATTCTAGTTTTATCAAGAATCCTATCAAGTCAGTTTAGCCAGATGACCCCATCCTTGATTTACCTGATGACTCCTGATACCTGATGGATTCCTCACTCCCACCCTCTCCAGGTGATGGCCTGACTACAGCAGAAGTCCTGTTAGGTGACCTCTCCACTCTTCTTGGCTGTTCATCCCCACTCTCTCCTTGTTGTATTTGGAATTGAGCCCAGTTCTTTCGGGAGATTTCCTTCTTCTTTTTAGAATAGTCCTGAATAAAAATCTGTTTTTACTGCTTTAACTATTGCCAGGCCCCGGTATTTCTTTGACAACTGACACACAGGGTGGTAATTTTCAAATCATTATTATTGCCTGTATAAAAAGGAAACTGCCCTTACCTAAAGGAGAGTGTAAAGCTTAATTTTCTGTCCTAGCCGCTTTCTGGAAGAGGAAGAAAGATAATAGGAGTTGATCGTGTATTCCAGATGAAAAGTAAAACACTGTAACTCTTTCAGACATCAGGCTCATTCAGTGCTTTGGAGTGGATGATCATAAAAATCCAGATTTTTTCCACAAAGCAGATTAAAGATGGATTTGTGACTAAACCTTCACTTTTTCTGGGATTTTTTGGTATTATGCATTTCAAAATGCTGTATTTTGCAAAGCTATGGTATCACATGGCCAAAATTATTTATAAGTAAGTTCACTGGCTGTGAAATCATTTTTGATGTTTTATATGCCCAAAGAAGATGCTGATAAGTTGCTGTTAATATGTGATTTTTCAAATTTATGGTAACACTTTCTCTTTCTGAATTTCTGCTATCCCTTGTCCTTCATGGCATGAAGCAGCATATACAATGCAGTTGTAGTCCTTTATCTCAACTTTCAGAAAATAGAACTTTCATGTCAGTTTTGGAAGTTTTCAAGGAATGTGTTTTTTATGAGAGGCTAAGAGCTTGGGGTGATTTAATACAAAAATAAACAGATAGCAGGGGGAAGTCATGTAATGATGCTACAGTTTTGTAAATAGCAAATAACTTTTCTACAGTTAGAAGCAGCATGCTTCATGGCAGTCCTCACTGAGTAAGCAGGAAGCCTGAGACCCCCTGAGTATTCTAGGTGAGGATAAGTGGGGGAACCAAGGGGGGCAATGTTTCCAAGGAGCTGGATAACCCCCAAGCTCTGAGTTGTTAGCCTGGAGAAAAACTGTCTCTAGGAGAAGGAATTGTCATTGAAACTAGGTTAAACTTGTGTAAATACAGTGATTCTATTTTTATCTCCTTACATTAATTGAAATCTGTTTTTTTCTCTGATAATATTTCCTTTCTACCTTTTTCTAATAGAAGATACTTGTTAGGCCACAACTCTCTGTGGGTCTCCCGCATTTCTGCATGCCTTGTGAATAGAGGCACTGGCTGCCTTTGTTCAAGACTGTCGTTTCAAGGATATTTGTAGAACAAACAGCTATGGACGATACAGTGTCTCCCTTCAGAACAAAGTGCAGCCATGTTTACTCCCATAAAACCTTCAGTTTCCTGAAGCTTGGGGTTCCTCTCCTCTATGTTCAACCCACTGAGTATGCAGATATTGTCCTTTTCCTGGCTCCATAAAAAGCTCCCCAAATGATACAGAAAATGCTAGAATTCTGGCTATGGCTATTACTATAAAACTATATATATATATATATATATATATATATATATATATATATATATATAAAGAGTCTTGTGTCTTCTGCCAGGGCCATGAAGCTGTGACAATCTAAGTTGCCACTTTCAAGTAGGATTCAATGTCAGTACCTTCAACATTCTTGACAATGCTGTTTTCCCATTCTATTCCCGAAAAAAGAGTTCTATATATTCTTTGCCCTCCATTAGTAATTTTTTATTTTAAAGTTCCTTTATACCATTTTTCTCTTATTCCTCATCTTGTCACCTATAAACCACATACCGATTTTCTCCTGCCACCAATGGTTTCATGCGTCGCCTAGTCCCCCTCTCTGTTTTCCTCATCACCCAGTCTGAGGCAGCTCCCCTGGGACTATCTTAATACTTCCTTCCCAACTTCTCAAGTGCTTCAGCTCTAGTGGCTGCCATTTTTTGAAAACTGCCTACTTGCCTGGTTTGACTTACACCTCATCAGAACTGCTTTGCCTGCATGTGCTCAAGTTCTGAAATTTCCTTCTCTGACCACAGCCTCTTGTCTTTTCCCTCTTTTATGCCATCACTCATCCTTAACTTGCTTGCTGTCCCATTGTTTTTTCCTTTCACAGGACTTCTCTCAATTTCCCATTACTTAATATTGCTAATGCATTGGTTGAGGAAATGGAATGTACTAAATTCTGTGCTATGCAAACATTTATTTCTCAAGGAATTATAGGGCAGGTACTATTATTATCTTGATTCTACAGATTAAAATTTTGAGGCTTAGAGATGAAGTATAATTCCCACGTTTGCAGAGGGAGCAGGTTAAACTAGCTATAAAATCTCAAATCTTAACTTCTCTAGCCATCAGTTTCCACGTCTTCAAGTGAAGACTTTTCTGTGTACCTTTAGGCTACTTAGGAGGGGGAAATGTAACTATTATTGTAAAATTCTTAGCATGTTTCTGAAGTTTAATGAATCTTCAATAAATAGCAACTGTCCCTGTTATGTCACTAACATGATGTTTGATACACAGCGATTTGTGTCTGACTCCCATCCCCAACTTCATTTTTTATTAAATGTGATGTTGCATATTGTGGTTTTTCATTTACGTTTTGGACAGATATGTTCCTTTCTCCTTGGACTTATCTCCTATCCATTCTATCCAGGTGCCACAACTTCATGTTCATTACAAAAACTCAAATAATATAAATATCTAGAGAGTAAAACATGGAAGTTTCTCTCCTCTCTGACATCTCGTCTTAGAATATTCGCTGCTTCTCCGGGGTGTAAATGGTGGAGCATGTGTTGTTACAGAGCTTTTCCTTCGCATTTGTATCCAACCAACAAACAACATACAGGATTTGCTTTTTTAAAAAAAGGTAATCCTAAATTCTTAATCTGCATTTTGATTTCCTTGTTACAAATCTTCATCTGGGAGAATGGAGAACAGAAGGTTAAAATGCAGCCTGTGTGAAAGTACACTCATGCCCCTTCCCAAACAACACCTACTCCCGACTTCCATGTCTCCTGCAGGCACTACTGTTCTCCCAGCCCTTGTGGATCATACTCTTCGTGTCGTTGACCTCTCCCTCTCCTTCATCCTCCACCACATCAGATTGTTTGCCAAGTTGTATAAATTCCAGCTCTACAATGTCTTTTCTGTCCTTTCTCTTAAATTCTTTGTCCGACGTTTTTTGGATCACACTGATAATGTGATTCAGACCACCAATTTATATAAGAATTGCATTATAGTTCAGTTTTTTAGGGAAGATTTTTTTTTCTTTCCTAGACCTGTGCCAAGCTTTTGACTCATGCTTGTTCTTTCATTCTGTATTTCCCCATCATACTTTATTTTCATTTTATTACTCTTTCTGCTTCTGCTAGTACAATAGGAGCTCCTCAAGGGCAGAGGCCACATTGCTTTCTTTCAGCATCCTAACAGACTTGCAACCTTGGACATTTATTTTTCTTTTTCAGTGCAAAACCAAACAATGATGCTTGTGCTGTTGGTGTTTTGAACTTGATTTGATGAAGTATGGGAATTTCCCCACCTCAGGCGTCTTCCTGACTTAACCATTCTACACACATGACAAGCCATTTCAATCTGAAATTCAGCTCCTGTCATGTCACTCTTTTGTTCAAATTATTTGTTGGCTCCACTCTGATTATTGAAAAAAAAAATATATATATAGTTCTTCCCTGGGTGTCAAGGGTCTCCATGACCCCAAGGCTGAATGATTCTAAAATATCTTTCTGGTTTATCTACTCCCAATGTCATTCCCTAAGATCTAGACAAACTAGGTTATCCACATTCCTAACATTTCCTGCCATTCAAGTTTTCATAGTCTTCATCTTCCAGGTTTGTTGTCTTCCTCAGACTCTATTGTCTGGACCCTTGCCTTCATTGCCATGTACTGAAAATCTAACCATATTCAAAGCTTCATTCATATTATGTCTTCCCTTTTTCTTCAGCTAATCGGGACTTTGTCTCATTACCTGCCAGACCATAGGCTCACTGTCAGCTGTGGCTCTATCTTGTTCATCTCTGTACCTCTTGCGGTGTCTTGCATGAGACATGAATATTTGGAAGATTATGTATTTAGCAGTTGCCAATGGAGTCAAACAAATTACTTTGGGGGAGGATAACCCGTTTCCGGAGGGAAAATGTAGGAACAATTATAATTGTCTTCAATGTTAAATAATGAATTTTTAATCCATATAATACTTATTTATTGGATAGACACTCTGTGTTGGATACTGTGCTAGGCACTGAAATGTTATAGAAAACTTTACTTTTGTTCTCAAAAAGTTTAAAATGGGATAGAGAAAGCATGTAATAAACAATTAAAATAGTGATAGATGAAGTACGGAGTGTGGTGAGGATACACAACTGAGGAGTCTGACCAGTCTGTAAGGGATGGAGGAAGTGATCATATGAAGAACGTGTGGGGTCTAGCCAGGAGGCAATGGGGTGGAGGGTGCCAGATTATTTTATACAGAGAAAAGAGTAAGTGGTGGTTTTGTGATTAGAATGCACACGAAAGAAGTTTGGTAGTGCTGGTGTAGGGTAGGGAGACAGACGAGAGACATACTGAAGAGATCTGATCACAAAAGGTTTTGCAAACTATGCTAAGGAGTGTGAACTTCTCCCTGAAAGACAGAAAGAAACCATTGAAAGATTTTAAAACAGGGAATGACTTGATCAATTATGTTTTAGGTTTTCATTTGGTGTGGAAGATGGAGATAGAAGAAATTTAGGGAGATATATTAAAAGTCTGTTTTAGGAATCCAAGCGAGGTGGGGAGAGAGATAAAATAGATAGAGAATATGAATGAGCGAATGGTGGTGATAGCTTAAACTAGGTATATGGCTGTGCAGACTTGAAAAATGTTTGGGAGTTTGTATAATGGACTAGCTCAGAACTCTGGATCTCTGGATTCTGACTTCATATTTTCTAGCTGAACACCTTGACAACTTACCTAATGTCTTTAAGCTTTAGTTTCCTCACCCCTAAAAAGGGCAATAATAGTTATTCTTACTTTAAAGGATTAAATTAGATAATGCATGTAAAATCTCCTTGCACAATGCTTGTTATATAGTAAGAACTCAATAAAAAGTTACATGTTATTTTTAGAATCAACACAGTTCATTAAATAGGAATGATGAGGGTGGAGGAGGAGATAATAATGTTACCCAAATTATGGCTTCCTTACCCAGTGGATAGTGGTGCCATTCACTGAAATTTGGAAGCAGATGTTGAGGAGGGAGGAGATGATATGTTTGAGTGAAGATTTAGGAATTTGCATTTGTAGGTCTGGAATTTAGTTGGGGGATTTGACATTTACCTACATAAGACTATTTCTTGAAAAAAAAATGTCAGGATTCTATTTCCTCACATCCCATTTACTCCACAGTTCATTTTGCTTTTGTCCCCTGTAGTCTATGGGAAGTGGAAGCTCTTGTCACTAATTTAATCCATGTGAGTGAATGAGACTGTCTGGGGAGCAGTGTGAGTATAGAAGATGGTGTGGGGAACCCTTAGAACACCCACTTCTAAGGAGCAGATGTACAGAACACTGTAGAGGAGAAGTGTGTTGTAACTAGAAAGAAAACCAGGACACAGTGGTTCCAGGAAGACAGACAGATCAAGTACTTTGGTCCTTCAGGAAGGAGGGAATGGCCAGTGAGTGGTTCCATGGACAGTAAAATAATGTAATGGCTAAAAATTGTTAATTGGATTTAGCAACAAGGATATTAATGGTGAACAATAAAGTGGAAATTTCCAGAGAGTGGTGAGGACAGAAGGAAGATCTGAGTGGATTGAGGGCTGATTAGGATGTGAGCCAATAGAATCCTGGCAACCCTTTTAAGAAATATGGCTCTGGAAGGGTGAGATGGAAGAAGGGGATGAGAAAAGATAATTTGTTTTGTTTTGAAAAATGGGGCTTATTAGCATATTTAAATGAAGATAAGGAGCTGGCAGAAAGTAGAAAGTGTGGAGAAGGTACTAGAGATGTAGTAAGTAGAGAGAAGATAACTAAAGAGAAGCAGGTTATATTAGACATATTAGAGCTGAGAGTCCCCTAAGAACATTCTAGAATTGAGAAATGGGGGGTGCCTGGGTGGCTCAGTGGGTTAAAGCCTCTGCCTTCGGCTCAGGTCATAATCCCAGGGTCCTGGGATCAAGCCCCACATCGGGCTCTCTGCTCGGGGAGCCTGCTTTCTCCTCTCCTTCTCTCTCTGCCTGCCTCTCTGCCTACTTGTGTTCTCTGTCTGTCAAATAAATAAATAAATAAATCTTTAAAAAAAAGAAAAGGAAAAATGGAAAATTAGGGATCATAGCATAATGAGCCCAAATAAGCCCATCATGGCATTTTGGTACACACTCTTTTAGAAGATAAAAGTGCTTTGGACTAAAGAAAATCAATTTCTGTGACTGCTTTCTATGGTAGGTGCTTTCCTGAAGTTCATGTGATGTGGGCTCACACAAGGAAAAAGCTGAAGAGTAAGTTCTTGGGTTGTAATTGTACTTACAGAAGCAAACAGTTCCTTCAAAATGGCAGTGGGTGATGGGGAGACATCAAACGTCTGAGAAACTATCTTGCTTGATTATCTAGGAGAATGGTCTCTGACACCTTTTTATGACAAAAAGTGTTGCATGGAAAAGAATGTCTAGATGTAAGCAACACTCAGACTTTGAGGAAGTAGGGTCATAAACAAAGTTTACACGAGGAATGAAAGTAGTAGAAGCTGAGTAGGATTGATATACATAATTGCTTTGTATATGACATATGCCGGGAGAAAGCAAATTATTTTGTAAGAATTTTAAAGAAACACAGTGTCTGTTTACTCAGATTAGTGTGTGAAGGCATGCACATTCCTCTGTTAATATCTGTGAATGTTTTATTTATCTTTCACTTCCTTAAAATCTTCTATCTCCCAATCATGAACGTTCTATATTTTTGACAAATGGGCCTTTTGTGCATAAACTTCATAATCAAATTGGTTCAAGAATAAATTGCTGAAAGTGGAGCTTTCTTATATTAACCCTGGTGACAGCTAATGAAGACGGATGGGATAAAGCAGGGACTGAACTTTGTGGAGGAGGAGATTTCATTCCCCACTGTGTTGGCTAAAGACAAATTTGTTTGCAAAGGATAAAAACTGAATCATCTAATTGCTTAATGCTTGGGAAAGCCATTGTTAGCCAACCTGCTCAAATACAGACTTTTATAAAGAATCAAGTATAAAACTCTTGCCTACACATCCAACAGAAACCTCAACATTTTCTCCATTAGACATTTACTGTTGTCAGAAAATCTTTATTTTTTTTTTAGATTTTATTTATTTATTTATTTGACAGATGAAGATCACAAGTAAGCAGAGAGGCAGGCGGAGAGAGAGGAGGAAGCAGGCTCCCCGCTGAGCAGAGAGCCCGATGCGGGGCTCGATCCCAGAACCCTGGGATCATGACCTGAGCCGAAGACAGAGGCTTTAACCCACTGAGCCGCCCAGGTGCCCCAGAAAATCTTTATATTTGATCCAAATAATTATTTGTGAGGTGGCTCAGTCAGTTAAGCATCTGCCTTTAGCTCAGGTGATGATCCCAGGATCCTGGGATCCAGCTCTGCATTGGGCTCCCTGGTCAGTGGAGAGCCATCTTCCTCCTCTCACTCTGCACAGCCCCCCTCCCCGCCACTTCTGTGCTCTCTCTCTCTCTCTCTCAAATAAATAAATAAAAATCTTTAAAAAGTGGAAAAAAAAAAGAATCCTTTGCATTTCATTGATGTTCAGGTTAACTATCTGAATAAACATTTCTGTTTTTTTTTTAAAAGATTTTTATTTATTTATTTGACAGATCACAAGTAGGCAGAGAGGCAGGCAGAAAGAGAGGGGAAGCAGGCTCCCCGCCGAGCAAAGAGCCTGATGCGGGGCTCGATCTCAGGACCCCGAGATCACGACCCGAGCCGAAGGCAGTAGCTCAACCCACTGAGCCACCCAGGCGCCCCCATTTCTGGTTGTTTTGATTCTGGGAAATAAAGATAGTAATTGGATTTGGGGGATGACTAGAAATTTGGAGTTCATAGGCAAGTTTGAAAAAGGTCCTTGCTCTCAGCTAGTTTTAAAATCAATACACCAGTCAAGTATGTGAAGCGATTGGAACTTTCATACACTGTTGGTGGGAGTCAGATTGGCACAATTACCTTGGGAAAGTGTTTGGCAGCGTCTACCAAAGGCAAATGTATACCTACACTCTGATCCAGCAATTTCAGCCCTGGGCATTACCCAACAGAAACTACTTGTATAAGAATGTTCCTATGGCCATCAGTCAGAGTCTCCCTGAACTAAAAACAACTTACATATCCTTCTACAGAGGAGAATAGTTACATAACAATAAAAAAATGAACTATTGATCCAAGCAATAATATGGATGAATTTTAAAAATAACACTGAACAAAATAAGCCCGATACACAAGAATACACACTGTATCTGTACGGTTCTACTTTAAAAAAGGTTCAGACAGGTAAAATGGATCCGTGAAATCGGGGAAGATCAGAATAGTGGTTGTCCTTAGTGAGGGATATTGACCCAGAGGGGGCACAAGTGAACAGAGGGGGCACAAGAGAACCTTCTGTGGTGCTGGAGATGCCCCAGACTCCAGTATGACTGTATGGATAGTGATTAAAAGGGGGTTACAGGTATGTAAAGATTCACTGAGCTGTCTATATCAATATATACACTTTATAATGTGTTACACTTCAATGGCCATTTCCCAGCAACAGTGATTTCTTTTTAGCTTTTTTTTTTCAATGTACAAAGAAGACAAAAAGAGGCAATTATTAGGGCTTGCCTCCTTGACCATGACTTTGCTGGCCCTCCATGTTTCCAGGTAGATCAGACCAAGTAACAAAACCTCACTAAACTGAGTAATTGATTTTCAGTTATGAGGTAACAACTGTAACAATTGAATATTTATTGGATTTAAAGTAGTTATTAAGGATAAATTTGATTTACAGAGCACAGAGGCTTTGAGAGAATCCTGTAATCAACTCTTTGAATGTGTTACATTTATGAATCAGCAGTCACAGGCCTATGACCTTGACCACCTCTCTGTCTCTAGGTTTGCTTTCTTGGGCCCTATGGCCTTTTCTAGGCCTTCTCTAGGCCTTCCTACAGATCTTTCACAGGCTCTATATCGATGGCCAGATTTCACTTTCCTTACAGTTTGACTTATGGATTTTGGAAATTTCACAAGAAGACAAGGTTGCACTTTAGAAAGCACAAGAAAATTAAAATGTCTGGAATTTTAGAAATATTCATGGGGGAGCAATTTTCACAACAGCAGTCCATTATTTCAACAGATGATGAGGTTTCATGGAGGAGGACAATGGCTCTCTGTTTCTGATGTGGTTGAAGAAGTTGGACTTGATTATACCAAACACACTCAGGAGGGAATTCAGGAAGAACTGGAGAACTGGAAAGGACTTGGAGATCATCTTAATCTCAGTTTCTGAAAGCCCGAATAACATACAATAAAAGAGTGATATTAGCCCTGGGATCTCTTTATTTATTATACTTGTTCATATTTAATCCACTGAGGAGAGGAAATCACACGCCCTGACATCACTAGAAGGAAACTAACATTTTAACATATTTCACTCTTATTATATTTTATTATTTTAAGTTTTTCAAGATTTATTTATTTGAGAGAGAGAGAGAAAGAGAGCACATGTGGGAGAGAGCATGTGAGAACACAAGTGGGGGAGGGAGCAGAGGGAGAGGGAGAAGCAAACTCCCAGCTGAGCAGGGAACCCAAAGTGGGGCTCAATCCCCCGACTCCAGGATCATGACCTGAACGAAGGCAGTCACCCAACCACTCCACTCCTACTATTTTGTTGTTTATCTGTTCCACCCAGTGTATGACAGTGAGCAAGACAGAATCTGGAGTTGGAGCAAGGAGTTCAAGGTTTGTTCTTTACTGGTTACGGGACCCCTGATTAGTTACTTAACTTCTCTAAGCCTTACCTTCTTTAGCTCCAAAGTGGAGTTTATAGCAGTAGGGTGTTGACATGCATAGCACTTAGCCCTTGGTAGAACAGAGCCTGATATATCTTAGCAGCTTAATAAATGTTACTTATCATATAATAATAACAACAACTACTGTTTATTAGCTTATATTTAGATAGTGGACTAGTGAAAACTTCTCTATGTGGGATTTCCTCTCTGTGTTAATGCTGAGCTCTCTCCCTGTTCTTTTTTATCCCATAGCCTGCTAACTGTGTTTATCCTCCATGTCACTGAACCAATTTATATAATGGTTTTAGAAGTGAGGTAAATAGGATGAGATTCATTAGTGTTGGCCTGATTTGTGCATAGCAACCCCATGGGAAATTTCTTGACAGCTTAGCCACCTAGTCCCCATGGCACCAGTTAATAGAAACTGCTTCATCTACTGTGAATTCATTTGTTATTGTAGTGGGAACATTCAATTTCCTAGTCTTTTTTTATTTGCAACAGCATTAGGCTCAGAGTTTTCCAATATTTTGTTTTAAAGGCATTGTTTACATTTGAAATTACTATTCAGAGAAACAAAGTCTCTTCCTAGTTGCGAGGCTGTGTACAGGATAATGGCTTTGTAGCTCCATTAGAATGTGACAGTGACACAGCTGTGGGAGCTGGTGAGGCTTCAATCCTGTTATGTTAGAACAAGGTGCCATATACCTGAACTTTTGTATATGAATTAGATAGGAATATTCATTGGAATTAAATTTGAATGTTATAATCATGACTCAAATAATTCAGTGATGTTAGATGAATGAACAAAAGTACTAACTATAGCAGTGCCCATATCTATCACTATAATTTTAACTATATGACACCAACTTAAATAATAATTTATCAAAAAATTAAAATATATATTCATATCATATGGTTCCACGCATACCAAAATACATATTTGTTTGGTTTAAAATTTTTATGTCCCTTTTTTTTTTGTATTTTTAGATTTTATTTATTTATTTGAGAGAGGGAGAAACAGATCACAGGTAGTGGGTGAGGAGGGACAGAGGGAGGGAGGAAGCAGACTCCACACAGAGCAGGGAACCTGATGCAGGGCTCGATCCTGGGACTCTGGGGTCATGACTTGAGCTGAAGGCAGATAATTAACCAACTGAGCCGTCCAGGTGCCCCTAAAGTTTTTTTGTCTTAATTAGTAATTTTGTTATTATGCAAAAGTTATCCAAACATGAATTCCAACTACAGCATAGTTTTGATTTTACAGATTGAGAACAGAGATAATTCTCTTCACTGGGGAATCATTCTTTGAAACTGAAGCTTGGTTTAGGAGAAAGGGGAAAATAATGCATTTTATGGTATTTTTAAAAGAATAATCCTAGACACTATTTACCTTCACTTATTTTATGGTGATAAAAAGCACAGGACTTTATGGACTTGAAACTGCTCTAAATATGGACATTAAGATCCTCCAATCTGTTATGTATTATCCATTCTGAAGCGAGGTTTGCCACTAGAACATAATGCACTCTGAGTAACGAAAGCATCCATTGACTCATGTCTACTTGGTTTTATACTACATTGTCTTTAGATGATATGGATTTTTATTTATTATTATTTATTTATTAAAAATTTTTTAAAGATATTATTTATTTATTTGACAGAGAGAGAGAGAGACATCACAAGTAGGCAGAGAGGCAGGCAGAGACAGAGAGGGAAGCAGGCTCCCTGCTGAGCAGAGAGTCTGATGTGGGGCTCGATTATTTTTACTAATTTTTTTAGATGATATAGATTTTTTAAAAATATCAAAGTCAACAGGGAAAACAGCTGAAGAATGATCCATAAAATGACACAGGAAACAAAAATCACTTGAACGTATGGTAGATATTCATCCATATACATTGAGAGATAATCAGATAGTGAGCCAAAAGCATAGGGGAGAACAAAACAAATTGACAAGAGTCAACAATTTAAAGATTATTTTAAGCGGCCAAAAAAAAATCTCTTAATTTGCTGATTAGTATTTTTTCTTTTATTATGCTATACCATCAAGAAGGGTTTTTGAAGTGCCTACTAGAAGCCAATGTCTTCTAGACACTGGGGACTTAATCAATGAACTGGTAAGGATAGAGTATGACCTGAGTTCAAGCTAGGAGACTAGCTCCTCCTAACTTTTCAATAATGGCTAGGTCTGGGAGGAGAAGCTGGTAGGGAGAACAGTATGAGATGGGACTAGAAGCGTGGGTAGGTGGACTGAAGAGTATAGATTGGGGTCGGGGGTGCCTTTTCATCGTGCACATTCCTTCAGCTGTGAGTGCTCTTGTCTCTGGCTTTATCTCTAGGCAAAAAGGCAGATGTGGTCCAAGCTTTCACGGGACTGACAAACCACAAAAGTCAGGAAATGTTAAGTATTACAAAGGCAATGAAAAAGAGAAATGGGATAGAACAGAAGTTTGGGGATGTATAATTTTAGGTAAGGTGATCAGGAAAGATTTCTCTGAGAAGGTGACATTTGAGCTGAGACTTGAATGACTAATAGAAAGAATATCTACAGAAGCCCTGAGTTTGGCATGATGTTTTCTAGAAATATATAAAAGGCCAAGCAAATGGAAGGGTCAGGAGGATATTGAAGTCATTCATCCCATCCCAACTCCTCTACTCCCCCTACACCTTTGGGGCTTGAGAAACAAACAAACAGTTTGTATCGTCAAAACATACGACTCATTCATTCTTTTAAGACGGTAACTTATAACTGCAGTAGTTTTTAATAGAACATGAAATTTATGTTCCTCAAAAACCTCCTATTCTGAAAAATTGGGTTCTAAAAATATCAAGGCTTATGGGAAAATAGAATTGGGGCAGACAGATTAAAACCTATGCAACTTTGGAACCAGAACTTAAGCAAAAACGGGAACCAGGTCTGAAGGCTAGACAGCTGGGGGCTGCCTAAGGAGATATTACAAATTCACAAGTGAAATAGAATGAAATGCTGGTTTGCTAGCATGGAAACAGTGCATCTGGAACTGGATCTCAGAACAAAGGAAGAAGAGCATTTCAGGGCTGGGGTGAACCTCTTTGGAGAAGAGAGAAGGCACACATTTGAAATAATAGAAGTGAAAAGGCTCATGTCTGTACAGTTACCAAGCTGAGACTGTTCTCCTTTCCTGCTAAAGATTAATACTCTTCCTCCACTATTTTCATCTGAAAAATCAATGCATATCAACCAACACAAGTTCTGCATTCTATACTGGCAGAATTCCTCTACCTATGAAATAATTGGTTTGTAGAAACATGTTGGAGAAGACTGTAGTTCATTTTTTTAGCGTCCCCCCCTTAAGCATACTGTTTCAATTCAATTCAGCTCAGTTCAATGCAAGTAGAATTTAATAAGTGCCTACTTTGTGCAAGTTACTTTATTTTTTAAAATTAATTAATTAGCTAATTAATGAATTTGAGAGAAAGAGAGCATGAGAATGTAGGAGAGGCAGAGGGAGGAAAGCGGATTCTCCACTGAGCAGGGAGCCTGAGGCGGGCTTGATCCCAGGACCCTGGGATCATGACCTGAGCCAAAAGCAGCTGTTTGACCAACTGAACCACCCAGGCGCCCCTGTGCAAGTTACTTTAATAAATATGCTTAATAGAAGACTTCATTAGTTTCTGTATTGCTGAATTCTGGGGTCTTCAATTTTTATGATCATATCATACTTACGTGGGAAGAACCATTTTGACATTCAATAGTTTTAAAAAGCCCACATCAATTATTATTTTTCTGAAAGAATTGCATGAGAGTTAACTAATAAAAACAAATTAAAACTTAGTTCACTTTAAATGTATAAGGGAAGTTTTAATCAGGTAATTCTATGGTGAATGTTCATGAAAATGGAATAAAACCCCCATCATTTATCCATTTTATAAAGTAAGAATTTCTGCTTAAAATGGGAGACACACTTTGAAGAATAGCCCTATAGTTTTTCCCTGGTGCAGCATTTTTTATTGTTCTTTAAGTGCCTTTAGCTCAAAATAATCCTTATGTGCAAATGACTTATTTTGGGATGGCACATTCTGTTGTGCCATAATAAATTAAGTCTGGGAATACTGGTTAAACAGAGTGAAACACATTACTTTACTATTAAACTTATGAGAGTTTTCTAATATTTCTAATGTTTCTAATATTTAATATTTAATGTGCCTTGTGAGTTTCCAAGAAGGGAATATGCTCTGTGTCATTTACCAAAGTCATTTTTTTATGGAATTCTTTATGAAGTATCTCTAGTATCTCTAGAGCCTGGTATTCTGAAAACATACCTTGGAAAATTCTAATCTGTTTTGTATGACTTGGGAGTAGATAAACCATCTTTGTGTTCCTTCTTTCCTTCCTTGTCCTTAAGAACAAGCAGAAATATGGCTATATACTGACATCCTACCTTCAACTTGTTGTCATCTAAATATTCATGAAACCACTCATGTCTGTGGGGGGAATTTCATAATATGCAAAGCAAGTAGTGCCAGCCAACTGCCATTAAAAAAAAAAGGTGTGGTTGTGACTAAGTCTGGGTGTACTGTACAGAGATTTAGGAGAAAGGAATGCCACACATAGTTGGAATTCAGCAGTTTTGTATTTCACATTATAATGTTTGGAAAATGATTACTTGTGTATAATTTTCTACTTTTCCATTTTTGTCAACAGTAAGTTAATATTTGAGTTCGTGCAAAATCCTTTAAGTTACTCATTTAGTAGTTTCAATTTTATGTGTTTCAACCAGTGATGCACTCGGCAATGAGAATTCCTGGGGGTAACATCACATTTTATACATTTTCCAGTCAGATTATATGGGTTAACATATTGAATCCCAATCTAAGCTTGAAATCACCTCTTTTAAAACGATCTAAGAAGGAGCTTATTTTATTTTATTGAATTGCAGTTAACACACAATGTTATATTAGTTTCAGGCATACAAAATATTGATCTAACAATTCTATACATTAGTCAGTGCTCACCAAGATTAGTGTAGTCACAACCTTTTACAGTATTATTGACTATATTTCTTATGCTGTACTTTTTCATCTCCATGACTTATTTAGTTTAGAACTGGAAGCTTGTGCCTCTTAATTCTATTTATCTATTTCAACTCCCCCCACCTCTCGTCTGGCATCCACCATTTTCTGTTCATAGAAGTCTGGTTTTTTTGGTTTGTTTGTTTTTTAGATTCCACATATAAGTGAGATCATTTGGCATTTGTTTTCCTCTGTCTGACTTATTTCACTTAGCATATTACCCTCTAGATCACCCATGCCACAAATGGGCAAGATCTTATTCTTTTTTATGGCTGAGTAATATTCCATTGCATGTACATACCATCATCATGGACACTTGGGTTTCTTTCATATCTTGGCTATTAAATAATGCTGCTATAAACACAGGGCACATATATATACCTTTTGAATTAGTGTTTTTGTTTTTTTGGGGTATATACTCAGTAGCGGTATTACTGGATCACATGGTGTTTTTATTTTTAATTCTTTGAGCAAACTCCACACTGTTTTCCACCATGGCTGCACCAGTTTATATTCCTATCAACAGTGCATGAGGATTCCCTTTTCTCCATGTCCTCAACAACACTTGTTATTTCTTGTTTTTTTGATTGTAGCTGGAATGGGCGTATTTTAAATTTAAATTAAAACAATTTGTTTTATCATGTTAGATCCCACTCTACTATCGCATTTTTTGGCAAAACACCTGAAACAAATCTAGTAGAGAGGTAAGAGAACATCATGTGGTCAAAAAAATTCAAGAACTTATTTTTAGGCAAGCTACAAAATACAACACACATAATTTTGTGTTTATAAACCTACTATACTAATTCTTATTTTTCCTGAAGGTTGAGAACTACTGAGCTTTAGTAAAGGAAAAAAAAATCAGGAAATTCTAAATGCAGATATCTGGGTATCAAAACCACTTGTTTTCAAGATATTCTAATCCTTAGCAGTGGAATAGCACTAGCTGAAGAATTCTAAAGCACTGGGGCACCTGGGTGGCTCAGTTGTTAAGTGTCTGCCTTTGGCTCAGTCATGATCCCAGCATCCTGGGATAGAGCCCAGCCTCGGGCTCCCTGCTCCATGGGAAGCCTGCTTCTCCCTCTCCCATTCCCCCTGCTTGGGTTCCTCTGTAGCTGTCTCTCTCTCTCTGTCAAATAAATAAATAAAATCTTAAAAAAAAAAAAAGAATTCTAAAGCACTGATTTATCATTAGGGTTTTTCTTTTCATATTACTATTAAGTTATATATTTTGTAAAAATTAACACATTCATTTATTGTGATAATACTTCATCTTCACAGATGGTCATTTCCATAGTTCTGTAGATAAATTAAATGTTGAAACTCTACTATATCTCCTTCCACTGTGCTCCAAATATTCATACATATCTTTATTATAACATTTCTTGCAATATATTATACGTATGTAATTATATCCTCACCCCACTAGGCAGGATACAGGTTTCATTTATTTTATTCCCTAGGACAGTGGCTCCTGCACGATAGACGCTCAAATGTTGTTGCCGAATTAATGAATCTGTATTTTAGTCTTTGTGGAAGATGTATTCTTGCCCAATACATTTTAATTGTCTTTGCATTATTGTTCATTTTTTAAATTAATAAACTTTATTTATAATTTTTTTTAAAGATTTTACTGCACTTCTGGTGGAAATAGGACCAGGCTATCTATCTATCTACCTATCCCTTGCTTCCTCCCTCCCTTCCTTCCTTTTCCTCCTTTCCCCCTCCTTCTTTCCCTTTGGAATCAGACTTACAGTTTTTTGTTTGTTTGTTTTTTCATTTTCTTTTCCTTCTCTCTCTCTCTTTTTTGGATCAGACTTCTTTTTTCTCCTTTCTTTTTCTTTGGAATCGGGCTTACAGGTTTGTTTTTTTAATTCAATTCAATTCAATTAATTAATTTATTTATTTATTTTGAGCAGGCTTTCTTTCTTTCTTTTCTTCCTTCTTTCTTTCTTTCCCAAGCTTTTTTTCCCCACAAACAAATGAAAGCACACCTAGATAAAGGTCCAAGCACTCCCCATGCAAGCAAGGAGGAGGTCTGCAGAGGACTGACCAGTGAGAAAGAGCAGCCAAAATGCAACAGTAGAGTGCACACAGCATACACCAGAAACATTTTTTGAAGTGCCAGGCCCTGGACATTTTATGACCACTTTTTAATATAGCATTACTCTGAGGTGCAGGAAATATAACAAGCTTTCATTTTGTGCAAAAGATATAAACTTTGCCAAAATGACAAGAAGGAGGAATTCTTCCAAAAAGAAAGGGCAGGGAGATATTACAGCCAGGGACTTGCTGAAAACAGAGCAATATATCTGAACAAGAATTTAGATCAACAGTCATAAGACTATTTAGCTATACTTGGAAAAAACACAGAGGACACCAGAGAAACCCTTGCTGCAGAGATTAAAGACCTAAAAACTAGTCAGTCTGAGGTAAAAATGCTATAACTAGATGCAAAACAGAGTGGATATAATCCCAATGAGGACTGAAGAAGCAGAGGAGAGTAGGTGATAGAGAAGATAAAATGGAAAATAATGAAACTGAAAAGAAGAGGGAAAGGAAACTATTAGATCATGGAGGTAGACTTAGAAAACTCAGTGATTCTATAAAGTGCAATAATATCCATATCATAGGAATTCCAAAAGAAGAAGAGTGCAAAAAAGGGGCAGAAGGTTTATTTGAACAAATTATAGCTGAGAACTTCTTGAATCTGGGAAAGGAAGTAGGCTTTCAAGTCTATGAAGCACAGAGATCTCCCCTTAAAATCAACAAAAACAGGTCAACACCATGACATATCATAGTGAAACTTGCAAAATCCAAGATTAAGGGAGAATTCTGAAAGTAGTTAGGGAAGAAATATCCTTAACCTACAGGGGTGGACACATAAGGGTAGCAGTAGACGAGTCCACAGAGAACTTGCAGGCCAGAAAGGAGTGGCATGATATATTCAACATGCTAAGTGGGAAAAATATGCAGCCAAGAATACTTTATCCAGCAAGGCTTCATTCAAAATAGGAGGAGAGATAAAGAGTTTCCAAGATAAACAAAACCTAAAGGAGTTTGTGAACACAAGACCAGTTTTGCAAGAAATATTCAAGGGGACACGTTGAGCAGGAGAGAGAGATCAAAGGTAACAAAAACTAGAAAGGAACAGAGACAATCTACAGGAACAGCAACTTTACGGATAACATAATGACACTAAATTCACATTTTTCAATAATTACTCTGAATGTAAGTGGACTAAATGTTCCAATAAAAAGACATAGGGTATTAGAATGGATTAAAACAAACAAACAAACAAACAAAAAAACAGGACCCATCAATATGCTGCTTACAAGGGAATCATTTTAGACCCAAAGACACCTCTAGATTGAAAGCAAGGGGGTAGGGAACCATTTATCATGTTAATGGACATCAAAAAAAAAGTGGGAACAGCCATAGTTATATCAGACAAGTAGATTTTATTTACTTTATTTTATTTTATAAAGATTTTTATTTATTTATTTTACAGACAGATCACAAGTAGGCAGAGAGGCAGGGAGAGAGAGAGAGAGTAGGAAGCAGGCTCCCTGCTGAGCAGAGAGCCTGATATGGGGCTCGATCCCATAACCCTGGGATCATGACCTGAGCCGAAGTCAGAGGCTTTAACCCACTGAGCCACCCAGGTGCCCCAGACAAGTAGATTTTAAACCAAAGACTGCAATAAGAGATGAAGGACACTATATCATAATAAAGAGGTGTCCCAACAAGAAGATCAAATAATTGTAAATGTTTCTGCCCCTAACTTGGGAGCAGCCAAATATATAAATCAATTAATAAGAAACTTAAAGACACTCATTGATAATAATATAGTAATAGTGGACTTTAACACCCCACTCACAGCAATGGACCGATCGTCTAAGCAGATCAACAAGAAAACAATGGCTTTAAATGACACACGGGACCAAATAGAATTAACAGATATATTCAGATTATTTCATCTGAGAGTGGCAGAATACACATTCTTTTTGAGTGCACATGGAACATTCTCCAAAACAGATCACATACAAGGTCACAAATCAGGCCTCAACTGGTACAAAAGATTGAGATCACATCATGCATATTTTCAGACCAGAACACTATGAAACTTGAAGTCAACCATAAGACAAAATTTGGAAGGACCACAAATACATGGAGGTTAAAGAACATCCTACTAAAGAATGAAGGGGTCAACTAAGAAATTAAAGAAGTATTAAAAAAAAATATAGAAGCAAATGAATATGAAAACACGATGGTCCAAAACCTTTGGGATGCAGCAAAGGCAGTCCTAAGAGGGATGTTGGTAGCAATACAGGCCTTCCTCCAGAAGCAGGAAAAGTCTCAAATACACAACCTAACCTTCCACCTAACAGAGCGGGGAAAAAAACTTCAAATAAAGCCTAAATCCAGCAGGAGAAGAAAATAATAAAGATTAGAGCAGAAATCAATGATAAAGAAATCAAGACAGATCAAGGAAACTAGAAGCTGAATTAACATAAGTGATAAATCCCTAGCTAATCTTATCATGAAGAAAAGAGAAAGGACCCAAATAAATAAAATCATGAATGAAAGAGGTGAGATCACAATCAACACTGCAGAAATACAATTAGAATATTATGAGCAATTATGTACAAACAAATTAGGCAATCTAGAAGAAATGGATAAATTCCTAGAAACATACAAACTGACAAAACTGAACCAGGAAGAAATGCAAAATCTAAACATACCCATAACTAGAAAATAAATTGAATCAGTAACCAAAAGCCTCCCAACAGGGGCACCTGGATGGCTCAGTGGGTTAAGCCTCTGCCTTTGGCTCAGGTCATGATCTCAAGGTCCTGGGATCCAGCCCCACATCGGGCTCTCTCCTCAGCGGGGAACCTGCTTCTCCCTCTCTCTCTCTCTCTCTCTCTGCCTGCCTCTCTGCCTACTTGTGATCTCTCTCTGTCAAATAAATAAATAAAATCTTAAAAAAAAAAAAAAAGTCTCCTAACAAACAAAAGCCTAGGGCCAGGTGGCTTTGCAGGGGAATTCTACGAAACATTTAAAGAAGAATTAATAGCTATTCTTCTGACAGTGTTCAAAAAATAGAAATGGGAGGAAAACTTCCAAACTCACTCTATGAGGCCAGCATGATCTTGATCCCAAAACCAGACAAAGACCCCAGTAAAACAGGAGAATTACAGGTGAATATCCCTGATGAACGTGGATGCAAAAATTCTCACCAAGATATTAGCTAATCAAATCTAATAGTACATTAAAAGGATTATTCAACACAACCAAGTAGGATTTATTCCTGGGCTATAGGGGTGGTTCAACATTTGGAAATCAATCAACTTGATATACCACATTAATAAAAGAAAGGATAGGAAACATATGATACTCTCAATAGATGCAGAAAAAGCATTTGACAAAATACAACATCCATTCTTGATTAAAAACCCTCAGGAAAGTAGGCATAGAAGGAAGGTACCTCATATCATAAAGGCCATGTGTATAAGACCCACAGCGAATTTCTTCAATGGGGAAGAAACATGACAGGGATGTCCACTCTCACCACTGTTGTTCAACATAGTACTGGAAGTCCTAGCCTCAACACTCAGACAAGAAGAAGAAATAAAGGGCATCCAAATAGGAAAGGAAGAAGTTAAACTTTTCACTATTTGCAGATGATATGATATGTTCTGTAGAAAACCCAAATGACTCCACCAAAAAATGCTAGAACTAATACAGGAATTTAGCAAATTTGTAGGATATAAAATCAATGTGCAGAGATCTGTTGCATTTCTATACAACAATAATGAAGCAGCAGAAAGAGAAATCAAGGAATCAGTCCCATTTACAGTTGCACTAAAAACAATAAGATACTTCTCTAACCAAAGAGGTAAGGGATGAGTACTCTGAAAACTATAGAACCCTTATGAAAGAAACTGTGGAAGACACAAAGAAATGGAATAACAATTACATGCTCATGGATTGGAAGAACAGATATTGTTAAAATGTTGATAGTACCCAAAGCAATGTACAGATTCAAAGCAATCCCTATCAAAATAACACCAGCTTTTTTCACAGAGCTGGATCAAACAATTCTAAAATTTGTATGAAGCCAGAAAAGACCCCAAATATCAAAAGTAATGTTGAAAAAGAAAACCAAAGCTGGAAACATCACAATTCAGTCTCAGTCTTTTGGTGAGCCTTTGCCTGTGAGCTGTGAACTTTGCCTGTGCTTTTCAATCTCTCCCTAACCCCCTGATTGGGAGAGGATGGCTAGCGGGGGCTGGAGTTGGGTATCCTCCTTCCCTCAAGAGGCTATAGCCTACTGGAGTTGGATATTTCCCTTCTCCCAGATAGGTTAGGCTCTGATAAATCCCTAGTAGGTTAAAATTGTAAAATGTTCCTCAATTTTTCTGGTAAAATTGTTTTTCCTGAGAGCAGACCTTGTTAAGAAAAATGGGATATTCTGTGTTTTTTTTCCTTTTTTTTTTAAAGGACTTTATTTATTTATTTGACAGAGAGATAGCACAAATAAGCAGAGTGGCAGGCAGAGGGAGAGAAGCAGGCTCTCTGCTGAGCAAGGACCCCGATGCGGGGTTCGATCCCAGGACTCTGGAACCATGACCTGAGCCAAAGGCAGCCGCTTAACCAACTGAGCCACCCAGGTGCCCCTATTCTGTGTTTTTCAAAATGGTTCCTGTTCCTTTCTCCTTGCTGGAAGCACAAGGAATTTTTCTCTGATATTTCCTGTGAGGCCCTGGTAGGGCCCCTGGAGAGAAAGCTCACAAAAGTGTGGAACCCCTCTTGTTGACCCCTGCTGGAGTTTTTAACCCTGACTGGTCCACACTGAGTCTCCAGCAGTCCATCCATTACAGTTCAGGTTTTACTGACTCCCGTGGTGGTTTCTGCTTGTGGATTTGTATTTCAGTGGGCTGTGATTCTCCATTAGTCTCTCCAACTTTCAGGGCAGTGGTTTGGCTTATGAATCACATCTCTGATGGATCTACAAAGAACTGTTGATTTTTCAGTGTGTTGAGCTTTTTACGTGTTGTTAGGATGAAGTGGCAATTTCTCAGTTCCTTCCATGCCTAATTGGAGCTCTTTTTGTTTTTCTCATTGTTAGTGTTTATTTTTTTAATTTTTACTTATTTTTAAAATTTCTTTTCAATGTTCCAGAATTCATTGTTTATGCACCACACCTAGTGCTCCATGCAATACGCGCCCTCCATACTACCCATCACCAGGCTCACCCAACCTCGCATCTCCTGCCCCTCCAAAACCCTCATATTGTTTTTCAGACTCCACGGTCTCACGTGGTTCATCTCTCTCTCCAATTTCCCCCAATTCCCTTCTCTCCATCTCCCCATATCCCCCATGCTATTTCTTATGCTCCACAAATAGGCAAAACCATATAATAATTGCTCATGTTTTAAGGCCTGTGTAATCCCTGGTTTCAGGTCCTCTTAAGTTATTCATTGCTGCCATAGAATAATTGTTGGGGAGTTGTGAGTGAACTTATACATATAAATTAAAATTCACACCTTTTCCTGAAGTTTACTTCTGTATTTTTCACAATGTTAAGCCTAACCGATAAAACTTTAGATGACTTGGGCTTCCTTTAGAATAGATATTATCTGTCTGTGATGGAGAGGAAAGTAGAGGGCTGACAAACCTCAAATATAAACTTTAAAAGCCAAATTCAGAAAATGAAGTGATAGAATGTTTGCTTCTGCTACTCGTGTTTCCAGAGTCTGAAACTCACAATTCTTCCCAGTGTCTTTGCTTTCCTGAAGCTGAGGGAATCACATTTTCCTCCAAGTTTGAAAAGTAGTTGGATTGTCTAATAAATACTTGAAAAAGTATGTTACTTTCCTCCTTAAAACAAAATAATCTTTTAAAGAAGAGCGTAAGATAGAGAGGTGATCAAGTTTTTGTGAGCACCTTATGGTTCCTGTCTTAGGTTGGAGTAGAAAGCTGACCACAGAATTATGGACAAGATTTCTCCTTTTAATCTTTAGGAAAAAGGCTCACTTAGTAGCCATACCCTCATGGATTATTTAGATGTTTCTACTTTCCTGGGCTCTGAGACTATGTATTGAAACTTTCTAGAAAAGTTCTGTTCTTGTTTAATCTTTCCTTTCTTAATAAATGTGTTGTATTAAGTTTGTTAAGAAAAATGGCCTAAAATTTCTCTTTATACATTTATATACAAATAAATTAATAAGTCAGGATAAAATATATTGATAGTCCTGTTTTTTTCCTTTAGAAAGAGAAAGTGGTAATGTTTTTACATGGAACATGTAGAATATTGAGTTTATTATTATTTTTTCTTCTCTTGTCCCTCCCTTGGTTTTTCCCTTTCTCTTTTCCTTGCTCCTTCCTTTTCCTCTTTTCCTTTCTCCTTTTCTTCCTCTCTCCCTCCCTTCTTCCTTTTTTTCATTTTTCTAAGCAACAGCATTTATTAAATATATATGCAAGGCACCTACAACATGTAGGTTTTGTTGTTTTATTTTTAAGATTGTTTTTTGTTGTATAACAAGGGAAGCTGGATAGGATTAAGGTGTAGGGTCAATGAAGAATGAAGTAGGCAGTGAGTACTCTCAAGAAACCAGGTAAGGAGATCATCTCTGGTTGCTTCTTTCCTTGCCTTCTACAGAGCGTGGAATCTGAGCTCTCCATTGTTCCAACACAAATTTCTACCCTCATACAGCTCTTTCTGGTGCTCTCTGGAAGACTTCAAACCACAGGTCATTCTGAAGGCTCATTTAATCTTTACAGAGTTAAAAACTGTGTTCTGTGATTAGCCCTATCAAACTTCTTATCTGGTTCTGATTAAAGTTCTTGTTCTTTAATTTTTCTTCTCATAGAATCTCCATTTCTAATCAAATAAATATGGTATGTCTCAGCCACCAAAGATTTGCTGCATGATTTTGCTTGTCAAGACTCCCAGGTGAATTCCAACAAGGCGCTGTAGCTGGGATATTAAATAAATAAGTAACCGGATAGCATGACATTTCATTAAAACGCTGTCAAGTAGAGAATGAGAGCTCTAGGAAGCTGTTTCTAGCTTACTTCAGGATATTGGGAAGTAGAAAGTAAATAGGTCTCTAATTTCTGCTCCTTGTTTGCCATTTTCTTCAAAAGGGCAATGTGCCTTTTAGGTAAGAGTTAAGAAGTAAGAGGTAAGAGTTTTTTTGCTTGTTTGTTTAGTTTAATATGCTTAGTGCAGAGCAGAAGCTGTAGCCTCTGTGTTCTGCACAGTGTCTGGTTGCCTGGACTATGCTGAAGTTCCTTTTACCATGGCTTCTTATTTGGAGCTGTGCTTCCAACATTTCCATTCATCTCATGTGACTCACAGTTGAGCTACAGCCTTTGTGCCTGCCTTCGTGCATTCGATCCATTCTATGCAGGTTAAGTAGGATGCACTAATGTCTCCTGTCCTTTGAATCTGAACCTTAATTTTCTTTGCTTGGTGAGCTTTTGGACCAAAACATTCCAAGGCATGTGTTGATACTGCGGCACTGAAGGAATTGGTGATGTCTACTTTCGTACTTTGTTTTAAGTGTAACTACTTCAAAAGTGGGGCAAGGAAAGTGAGTTATAGAGGTAGAGAAGTAGAGATGAGAATCTGGCCTGGGGCTGTGGACCCAGATGGAAGAAAAATGTACTGAAGATTAGAAATGATGAAAAAGGAGGATAAAACAATGGTAAGAAAAAGGCCGTATTTGGGCAAAATGCCATCTGGCATTTCTGGTGGTAACTCAATGATCTGTCCTACAGTTAATGAATGAGGTACTTGAGAAAACAATCAGAGCCATTAACTGTCTTATAGTGAGATAAGGGAAGAAATCTAGGTAGACCCTATATGAAGATATGATTCCAAAGGAACCTTTCATACATAGCTGGGGGGACAGTTTGGTATTTGTTGGTGCTTATTAGAGATCCTGGCTTGGGCTTATGTTGGTATTCAGTGGTGTCTAGGAAAAGTTTATTCACCTGGTAGGAGAATGGAAAGTGGATCTCTTTGAGTAAACTTGCTGCAAGGATTTTGCTTGATGAAGGAAGGAGAAATTTTTCCTGACGGGCTTAGGAGGGGACGACAGTGCGGCCCTTGCTTCAGCTCGCGTCCTCCTGCTAGCTTTAAGGATTTGAGTTGGAACCTTATGGAGAGAGGGGCTACAGGTGGAAGCTGAAGGGCTGTGTTCTAGAAGAAACTGAGGCACTCCCATCACTGCTTTCCTGGGGAGAGGGGTGTGCACTGAAACTCTAGGGACATCCTGGGTCTTTGCTCAGATTTGGGAAATCCAATACTTGGCCCTCATCCAATACTGTTGGAGTGTCATAGCCAGTACACACAGGCCAATGAAAACTGCCTTAAAAACTCTTTGCCTTTGTTGCTGCAAAGAAAGATAGGAGCGGCAGAAGTCAAGGTGTGACGAAGGTTGTACAAAATGCAAAAGGAAGTACAGGCTATCTCATGATTTCACCTGGAGAACACAAATATCCCAGGAATTGACAGTAATCCTAGGGCAGGTATGGGACTTCTTAAAATTGTAGGCATAGTGCATAGAGTCTCCTTTATTTAAGCTCTGAGTCTTGTTTGGTCTCTCCCTCCCTCATTTCGTCCCTCTCTTCCTCCATCCTTTCTTCCTTCCCTCTCTCCCTTTTCTTCTTCCACGCTGTTAAAAATAAAGCAGACTACTGTTAATTTCCCCTTACGACATCTTGAATTTCTTTTTTGCTGCACTTTTATTTTATTGAATGGGCCTGAGGAACTGACTGGACGTTGCGTGAGAGCTCTTACTTTCAGCTGCATCCTTATTAAATCATCCATCCTGGGACTTGGCATACATTGATATGAATTTTTTGCCGGCGTATCCATTCCCTGATTGCTCCGTGTACACTTACGCTTCACCACTCACAGCGCAAGTGGTGTGGGCAAGGCTGGCCATGACCCTGGCTCCTTATATGACTCAGGATTTGGCTGTGAAAGACACATTGCCCCAACTTTTGTTGGAGCCCTTGGGAAAGAAGCCAGGGCTCCTAACCTGGTGGAGTGGAGCTGGAGCTGCTGGTGGCCACCTTGGCTGCCATACTGGAAGAGCCCGCCCGAGAAGGAAGCCAAGAAGAGGAGAGCAGATCCAAGAGGAACAAAGCCAGATTCCTGGCTACATTGTTGATTGAATCTTTGGACCCAGTCATGCCGGACACATTTTCAGGTTTGAGTCAAAAAGAACTTTTTCTGCCGAAGCAGTTTGAACTGGCATTCTGCCACCTGAAGTTTCCAAGAAGAGTCCGGCCGAACATAGCACATAAGCCACACCTGCTGGTGCTGTTAGGAAGATGATTAGTTGAAAAGAGATGAATCCAGAGACTAATGCCCCTAAAATAGGCATCCTGAAAGGACCCTGAGGACCGAAGTGATCTTATTAGGGACAAAGCTTATTAGGGACAAGGTTGGGGGATACCAGGAAGTACTAGGGTCTTCTGGTCATTAGAACCCCTCCCCTCTTGTATAAACTCTCTTCTATCTCAAGTCTATGTATATATGCTCAGATAGGATTTAGGGGTTAAAATTGTGAGCTTGGGAGAGGGCCATTTTAACATTTTTTAGCACAGCATGGCTGTCTGACTGCTCATTAGCAGGTCCTGGGCTAACAAACACACTCGTCTGAGTATACCTTGGCTCATCTGGATTGTCTTACTGTCTACGTTCTGGCTGAAAAATAGAAGGGGGTGGGACAGTAGCTCTCATGACTGGAAAATGAAAGACCTTCCACATTTTTTCTGCCTCTGCCAAGAAACTTATTTTTAGAAGTGTGAAATTGGCAGGTGTGTGCTGTCTTCCATTTTGTGTACCTGGCTGCCTCAAGGAAACAGGCTAAACCAGAGTGTTTAGAGAAGAAAAATGGAAGTCTGCTCCTCAAGGAATTAGTCATACAGAGGAGAGATCTGGAGATTCACACGTGTGGCACTTGACTCAGTAAAGATGAAGGTGAAACATGAGTACTGGCTATAACCAGTTAGAAAAGTGCAGCTTCTCAAAGGTTCAAGAAGCAACTCGTGACCACAGTTGGGAGAAAGGAGAGAAGAGTATTTGCATGAGAAGGCTGGCATATCCTCCATCCAGTCATACCTGTCACGCACTGGACATTGGTACTTAGGATGAAACCAGTTTGAATTGTTGGCCTAATTCAGCCCTCTCAAGGAGACCAACATATTTCATGTCAGGGCAATCCTTCTTGGATTGTTACATTGTTTTCTTAAATCTGATAAAAATATCCTTAAAATTTGCAACATGTTCTTTCTTTAGTATTTCAGTCTAGGGGACAAAATCTTAAAAGTAATGGTGCAGATATGCAGTCTAAGTCCTTATACTATCTTGGAGACTGGGTATATCTCACTGTGGCTCCTATGGAATACTTATTGTTACATGACAAGGTTTTGATTTTGAAAGTTGGTGTGTTTTTATAAAGTGCATGCCTGTGTGTGCATGTGTCTGTGTGCTTGTATGTGTGTGTTCAGGTGCCTGGAATTTGATTAATGGTAATTCTTGGTTTATAATGCACACTCATTATTAACCCATGAATGGACCATTTTTATTTATTTCCTTGGCCTTTTGGGCATGGACTCTCTTTCCCATACCCTCTGAATTTTGGCATGGTCATAGACTTGCTTTGACCAACAAAACATGACCAGATGTAATATGAATCATTTCTGAACAGAAGCATTCAAAGCAAGTGTATGATCCATACATCTTTCCCACTGCTGTGATGATTGTGGAAACTTCCTTAAGCCCACGGCCTTGAGTGGTTCTGATGGACAGATCCTCCCTGCTCACCTGCACTGGATATGGAGAATGGGTGGGAAATACACTTTCATAGTGTTCGAGAATTTGACTTGTCAGGACAGTATAACCTAGCCTACCTGTCCATGACAGTTAGTAAGCTATTGTTCCTCAGTGCCAAACCCACCATTCTCTACCATGTTTATGGGGCTAGGATTTTACTAATCGTGTTCCTTCTTGACCAGCTGGCTTCCTGTTACGTTCCACCAATAGGGATCTACAGAGAGAGACCAGAAGGTGAGGGGTTGGTAAAGGGCCTTCTCCTTCCTGTTTTGCTTGTTGTTCCTATTAATATTGTTTCGACAATGGCTTCTTACCCTGACAAAGTTAGTTGGTTCCAGTTTCTGGCTTCTTCTAGCATTTTTCAAGACTAACTTTGTTGTGTCTCCTTAGAGGGGCTAGCCCAAGCCTGGTAGAGCCCCCTCTTCAGCCTCCATGTGGTTCCTCCTCTGGGCTTCAAGATTTTTATAATCCTGATCTTTTCATTTTGTTCTTCTAGCCCTAAGGATGGTAGCTGGTTCCTGTGTTACTATAGCGATGCTACTTTCATGTTCTCTTTGGCTTTTTAATTCCTCAAATATTTATTCAACCACTTTCTGATATTAAATTCTGTTAAAATAATTGGTGCGGTTTCTGTTTTCCTGATGGGATAAAGGCTGATACACAGACTGATGCAGTTACTTTTAGAAATGTAATAAGCACCCATGAATTTGGTATCCCAAACCAAAACTAGGTCCTTGATAATAACCTTTATCTAATGGTACAAAATCAAATCTAACCATGTCTCCCTTCTCTATCCCATCTTCTAGCCTCTTCCCACAAACTGTAATCCATGGTTTTGTGCCATTGTTCATCATTGCCTTTTTGTCCTTTTTATGTAGTTTTATGTCTATGTAAGTTATGCCTAACCCTAAAAATTATAAATTGTAATTATAGTTGTTTTAGCTTTAACAAAATGTGTATTATGTGGTATGTAATTTTTTGGGATTTACTGTTTAATTTATTGTTAGTATTTACCCATCTTGCTTTTTATTTCTTTGTTTATTTGGTTTTTATTGCTGTAAAATATGCTATTGGGTGAATAGCTTCAAATATATAATTTCAAGTAAATGAAGAAAAGCAAAGTCTAGGCTTTGTGTTATTTGGAAAGATTTGATACTGAAAATGGTTCTACTGGTTTCTCTGACATAGTTTCTGGGCACACACTCTGGGCTCACTGATCAAGTAGCAGGTAAAGAAAGTATACGTCTCACTAACCATTTATATTTGCTAAGCATTCAGAGTTCAGTCTCAGGAATCTTTAGGTGAAATGTGGAATGGGATTTTTGTTTTTATACACTTTAACTTTTTTTTATTTAATTAACAACTAATCCAGGGTGAAAAGAGAGTCAAAATAGAAACAAGATTGCAAATAATCAGATGCCTTACGTTTTAAAGTTGTCTCTAGGAGTCAATGTCTTCTTAAAAGAAAAGCCATTGTAGTATGATGGCAACAAGCATTTCCTATGGGCCATAAGTGGCTGGAGATACAAGGAGCTGATAAACTGAGAAGCTCTGTAGATACTGTTGATTGCATTAACATCAGTTACAAAAACAATTATAATAATTGAATGGTGGTCATTCTCAGAACAATTCTAAAGGCTTCCCAGTTTGTCTGAAGGCATTTCTTTGATAGAGCTTCCTTGCCCAGAGCCAGCCAGTAAATTCCAGTGTTCTGAGAGAAAACTGCCCAAGAGATACTTAGCAAATGCTTGATAATGAAAATAATAGAAGCTCATATGTATTGAACACCTACTGGGAGCTTGGGCTTGCTAAATGATTTACATGCATCATTTCATTTCATCCACTCAAGAGTATGGTACTACCATTGTCTTTGTTTTTTACAGATGAGGAAATACAGATCTAGAGAGAATAAGCCACTTACTCGAAGTCACGTACGTGGCTATTAAATGGTGGATTTATCATGAATCTTTGTAACTTCTGCCAAACACAGTCTGTCTATTTGTGTTGTGTTTGATCTTTCTTTTTCCAAATTGTCTCTCTTAATCACATGCATTAAGACAGGGAGTACTAGAATGGTTTTTGACTTTCAAGCACATGTTAGGTGAGAGTTTTACTTCTCTCTTCTGACACAACCCTTGTATTTGGTGATTTGGCAGTTGCTTTCTTTTGGATTCTTGGAGTTACCAGTTTGAAATGATGTCCTCTATTGGTTTGGAGATATTGCACAACCATTCCTGAAAGCTTTTGTTCTTTCTTCTGATCCAAGTCTAAAAGCTTTTCATTTTAGCCTCTGTTCACAGATAGGAATAACCTTGCTCCAAAACATACTTTCAACATTGAGCCTGAATATGGGCTCTGACATGCATGGGAGCTTTTGCCCTTGTTTTCCTATAGCAGTTGACCTCTTAGAGACCAAAACTTGCTTTTTGTCCTGGAACATCACAGGACTTAGACCTGGAAACCACCTTCATTTGTTTTTAAGATATAGAGATAAGATCATTTTAATGGAAAAAATTGTGTATGTTTTGTGCATATATTTGTTCTTTAACCAGTTTCCTGAAAATTTAGTTGATGACCACAGTCTTGGTAAGAAGGACTATTTTAAGCAGCAATGACCAAGAAATCTTGTTCTTACTAAAAGTTTTTTGTTTTCTCTCTTCTACAACAGTGGCTATTTGGGGGAAATTGAGACAACAGAATAGTGATAACAATGTTGCTGATATAGTTGTTGGGGGGCAGGATAGGACGGGAGAGAAAGCAGAAGAAAGAGGAGAAATGATCATGGTGATAAAATAATGTTTTTCTTAGTTCTAGGGAATTTATTTCTTGCTTTGGTATGATTTTCTTTCAATAGAAAAATGACTTTGATGCTTTTATTTTCTATATCCAAAACTTATTTCCCCTGAACTAGAAAATTTTTTTCTCTGGACTCCATTTTGAGGTATTATGTTATCCTAACCTAAATGCAATCTTCTGGTATACTTCCATTAATCTTTAGAGAGGTGTTCTAGTCCCCTTGACTGTAACAGAATGCCTTTTCTGTTTCTGAAATAGCAGTGTTTTCTGTGAATGGTCAGTTACATTGTAGGCCTCTTCTTAATGTCCATTGCTAATAGGAGTCAATGTTTTTCAACGTCCAAATTCATGGTCACGCTAATCTTTAATAAACAAAACCTGTTTATTGAAGTATAACACATATATAGGAAAATGCATAAATCCAAAGCTTGATAACCTTTCATGAGGTGAATATGTTTCTTTGCTGCTACCCAGATAAAAGAATAGAAAATTAAGGGACACCTGAATGGCTCATTTGGTTGAGCAGTTGACTCTTGATCTTTGAGCCCTGTGTGGGGCTCTGGGCTCAGCGGGGAGTCTGCTTGAAGATTCTCTCTCTCTCCCCCTCTGCCTCTCCTCCTGCTCACATGTGTATGCATGCTCACTCTCTCTCTCTAAAATGCATAAATAAATCTTAAAAAAAAATAGACGATTAGCTGCTCTTCTGACCTATCTTAGTAAATTACCCAGTCATTATCCCTCTTTCCCAAAAGGTAAGTAATGTCTTAATGTCTATCATTATCTATAAGGGCTGTCAGTTTTAGACTTTATAGGAAAGAAGTCACACAATATGTACTCCCTTGTCTGGCTTCTTTCACTCAGCATTATGTTTGTAAAACTCTTCCATGTTATTGTTGTGGCATTAATTTATTCACTTTCATTGCTGTTTAATATTCTGTTGTGTGAGTGTAACACAGTTAGTTTGTCTTAATTATTTATTTATTAGGAAGATCTGGGTTGTTTCCAGTTTCTGGCTATGTAACAAATAGTGCTGTTATTCACATAGGTTCATATAGGGCATCTTGTCTGTCATCTGTTTTGTACATAGATATAGTCACATATATATCTAAGGTAGAATTGCTAAGTCATAGGAAATTCATATGTTTAATTGTATGTACCACTGAATGGTTTTCCAAAATGGTTGTACAATTTATTCCATCACCATTAGTGTATGAGAGTTCTGATTGCTTTTCATCCTTATCAGCACTTGGTATTATTAGCCATTTAATGTTAGCCATTCTGGTGATGTACAGTGAAATCTCACTGAGGTTTTAATTTACATTTTCCTGAAGACTAATGAAATCAGCTTTTCAAATTTTCATTGGCCATTTGCAGAATTTCTTCTGTGTGGTGTCAATTATCCTAGTAGGTCATTTTTCTAGTTGATTTGGAAGAGATCTTTTTAAATTCTGTATGAATAGTTTGATAGATATGTATTGTAAATTTCTCCTCCCACGTTGTTGCATAATTTTCTATTCTTATAACAATATCTTGGATGCACAGAACTTCACTATTTAAATGTAGTCTAATTTATTATTCTTTTACTCTATGTTTAGTGACTTTTCTGTCCTATTTAAGAAATCTTTGTTTACCACAGGGTCATAAGGATTTTTTTTGTTCATCTTCTAGAAGGTTTATTGCCTGATGTTATACATTTAGATCTGCAATCTATTTAGAATTGATATTTGTGTCAATGGATGTATTTAATTTTTATGTAGGTATCTAATTAACACAGCACCACTTATTGAAAAAAACCTTTCTTCTTTCTACACCATAGTGTCTTCCTCATCTATTGATGCTCCAAATACAGTATCATAATAACTGGATCTTTGTGTCTTGAGACTTGATAACAGTGGAGTAAGTGTTCCAGCTCTATTTTTCTTCTATATTCAGTCCCTTGAATTAACTTGGTCCTTTGAATTTCCATAACAATTTTTAGAATCAGCCTATTCCTACATCATCCTTAAAACCTTCTGGGATTTTGACTGAGGTTGGATTTCACATTGGTGTCAATATTGAGAAAACTGACATTTTAACAATATTGAGTCTTCAAATGTGAGACCATGGTTATTTCTCTTTTATAGAGTTTTTAAAATACCTGTTCATGTTTCTGTGTTTAAGTCCGGACTATCTATTATTTGAATTTATACCTATGTATTAAATGGTTTAGGAAATGGTGTCTTTAAAATACTCTTTTTTTGGTACTTTGTTATTAGTATATATAGATTTATTTTTGCATATTGATCTTATAAAGATTCCTTACTAAATTCTTTTATTAATTCTAATTAATGTCTAAACATTCTTTTAGATTTTTCTATGAATGCAGTCATGTATCCATGAATAATGATAATTTTTCTTCCTTTTTCAATATTTATAACATATATTAAAATTATAAATATGTGTGTCTATATGTATGTGATATATATATAATATATATATATATCTTGTAATTTTTTAATTGTAAGATATACAGTGTTGATAGAAAGTGTTCTCTTCTTATTCATGACCTCCAGAGTGGAGATAGGATAAATTTGAAAAATTTCAGCAAGATGTTTCCAGAAGCTCCTATTTATTCCTAGTTTGCCATGAGTTTTCTGTAATGAAAAATGGGTATACAATTTTATCAAATAATTTTTCTTATATATATTTATATGATTACATGGTTTTTTCCTTTACTTTGTTAAGGTGGTAAATTTGCTGATTAAATTTGTGTTGTTAAACCAATTTTGTATTACTTGAATAAACCCCAATTGATTATGATTTCTTTTTTATGTATGACTGGATTTGATTTACTTATTTTGTGTATGACTTTTATGCCTATGTTCATGAGAGAAATTGTCTATAAAGATCCTTCTTGAATTGTGAAGTTTTGGTATAAACATCATCCTGGCTTTATAAAATGAGTTGAGAAGTATTTCCTCTTTTTCTAGTCTCTAAAAGAGTTCATATAACATTTTAATCATATATTTATTTATTTTTTAAAATATTTTATTTATTTATTTGAGAGAAAGAGAGAGAGAGAGAGAGGATGAGCAGGTAGAAGGGGCAGAGGGAGAAGGAGAAGCAGACTCCCCACTGAGCAGGGAGCCTGGATGTAGGGCTCCATCCCAGGACCCTGAGATCAGGACCTGAGCTGAAGACAGATGCTTAACTGGCTGAGCCACCCAGGTGCCCTTGCATTGTATTTTTCTTAAGTGTGCAGAGAAGTTCACTGGTGAAGCTTTATCTGAGTCTGTAGATTGTTTTGTGGTGGTTAGGTTTTGATTACATATTTCATTTCTTTTCTAGTATGGTAATAGTCCAGTTTTTAATTTCTTATTGTTAACTTGTGAAAGTTGTATATTTATCTAGGAGTTTATTTTATATGCATTTTCAAATGTATTGACAAACATTTATGTATCTTCTAATTTTCTTTTTAATGTCCATAGTGCCTGTAGTGATGCCCTTTTTTGTATCACTGATATTGGCCATGTGTGCATTCCCTCTTTTTTCTTGATCTCTCTCAGTAGGAGTTATTAATTTTATGTTTTTTCTTAAGTATCAAATTTCAGCTTTATTGGTTTTCTGTACTGTGCATATTTTCTACTTAATTTATTTCTCTTCTTTATAATTTTTTTCTTCTACTTTTATTTGGATTTAATTTGCTATTATTTTTAGCATCATAAGTTAGATATTTAGAACATTGGATTTTAGTCTTCTTTCTTAAAATATTCATCTTGGACTAAAATTTTGCTTATAATTATAGTTTCAGCTGAATTCACAAGATTAAGTATATTGTATTTTAATAATCATTACTTTAAAAATATTTTCTAATTTCTATTATGATTATTTTTTGACCCATATGTTGCTTAGTTTCCAACAGTTGGTGATTTTCTAATTACCTTTCTGTTTCTGGTTTTTAGGTTAATTTTCTTGAATGATTACAGTCCTTTGAAATTAGTTGAGACTTGTTCTATGATGGGTCAATTTTGATAGATATTTCATTGTACTTGAAAAAAGTTTATTATGCTATCTTGCTTTAAGAATTCATAAAAGTAATTAAAGCCAGTTATTGTATTCAGATTTATTAATGCTTAGTCTATCAACTTCTGAGAGCTGTGTCTTAAAATTTCCCATTGTGATGGTGGATATATCCATTTCCCTCCTTAGTTCTGTTAAATTTTGCATTATATATACTTAAAGCTATGCTATCAGAAAGATACAAGTTTAAAGTTGTTATAGTTTTTCTTTTACCATTATGAGAATCCTTTTTTACCTCTTATAATGTTTCTTGCCTTAAAGTACATTTTTATGATACTAGTATGATTACAGCTGCTTTTTAAAAATTATTTTTTGTGTATTATATCTTTTTTTTCATTCTTTTACTTTCCAAACTTTCTTTGTCTTTGTATTTAGTCAGGCTTCCTATTAAGAGCAGTTAAAGAGTTGGCAAATTCTATAAGGAGAACACATATGTGAGTTCGAGCTTACTTCTCTGTGCTTCCCTTCTGTCAGTGACCCCAACACCCCTCTGGGCCCCTCCTGCATTAACAGGCCCCAAGTACAATTTATTCTTCTTAGCTCCATGAGAAAGCTCAATGGCTTTTTTGCCTGTTAGGATTTGCATTCTGGAAAAGTTTTTAGTCCCTGCCATCAGCTCTCTTCTCTTGCTTAAGACTCAGCAAATGCACCAAGGGAATAAAGCTGCATGCAGAATATTGGGATCACCTCAAAGAATTTCTGTTCTTTCTCAGATCTTGGCCCCTTAGTTCCTGGATACCCCTAAAGTTCTCCAATGCCTACAGATATATTTTAAACTATTTTATACAGCTTTTCAAGTTACTTTTGGTGAGAGTGTTGGTTTATGAAAGCTATTCTATTTTTACTGCAAATAAAATGTCCACATTCATCTTTGATTATATTAATCCTTCTGAAAACAAAGTTTTTTAAAAAAAACTAAGTGTATGGAGTACTTAATAATCCCTTTATTGAAGGTTTTTTCAAAGTTTATTGATTAAAAAAAATTTTTTTATAAGCAACCCTGTCCCTTCTTATAATGTATGCATTTTAGGGAACACTTGATTTCTCCATCTACCAAGATGGACAAATAGAACTTGTTTGTGGCATGTGATCTTTCTTCGGGCATTTGCTTGATTGAAGTTTTCATGTGGAATATTGTTCTCTATCCATAAATCGGACACTCAAGAGAAACACCTTCTACCTCAGCAAGTGCCATGGACGAAGCGGACTGTCAGAAACATTAATGATAACTGACAGATTCAGGAAAGGAAAGAGCTCTCTGAAAGGACTGGTGTCCTTGTAGAGTACATCTAGGGGCAGGTACTTCTAGAAAGTGTTATTTTAACCTTAAAGAGAAAGATAGGCTTGGCACCAAATAAAGGGTTTTAGGTTTTGAAAATTGCCATGATTTTTCTTTTTTATCATCTCAAGTAAATAACAGGTAAATAGCCTAAAAATGATCCTGCCTATCTGAAGCCAAAGTAATAGGTTGATTGTCTTTTCAAGATCTCTTTCAATTCAGTTTCTGTGTTATTAAAAAGAAAGTTAATGTCGTCTTACGCAGAATAGTACATAATTTCTAAGATGAAGATAATTACTTTTCTTGAAAATTTCCATTTCCAATTCTCTGCTCATGCCTTTACCTGGAATAGATTCTGTTTTTTTCTTTGAATTTTACTCTGGGAGCTGGCTTGGATTTCACCATCTTGAGGAAGCCATCCCTAATATCCATATGCCATGTCACTATGCCTTTATACATATTTATTAATGCTTGTCATGTGTTAAGTACTGAATACGCACTCTAACTGAATTATCACATTTAATAATAAAAAACACAATGAAAGAGAGGTTACCATTTTAGAAATATGGAGAATAAAGTTCAGAGAAGTTAAGAAATTTGCTTAGTCATACCATTAGTGAATAACATTGCTTTTTTTTTTATTAAATTTTATTTTTTTAAAACATATAATATATTTTTATCCCCAGGGATACAGGTCTGTGAGTCACCAGCTTTACACACTTCACAGCACTCACCATAGCACATACCCTCCCCAATGTCCATAACCCCACCCCCCTGCCCCAACCCCCCTCCCCCCATCAACCCTCAGTTTGTTTTGTGAGATTAGTGAAATAAGTCAATCGGAGAAAGACAACTATCATTGCTTTTTTTTTTTTTTAACCTTTGCATTTCCAGTTTGCACTATATGTTGATGTTAAATCCTATTTTTTGTTACTGCACATCTGTAATTTTTATGCAGTCTTTATATAGTCCATTATTCTTCCCTCATTGTGTCTAGTAGAAGACTTTATAGATATAAGTGCTTACTACTGTCCCCTGAATTGACTGTTTGAGTATAAAGAAAGATCATCAAGAGCTCAGCTCTTATTTATACCTTGATGAGTAGAGAGAGCAAGATAATTTGTCATAAAGAAAATGCTAGACATGTACAGTTTTAAACTCTGGATATTTGAGGGAAATTAAAATTGAACAGACCCTTGACAATAATGAGGAATACTTCTGGAGACCTACATAATACTCTAAATTCATGAATTTCATTAGTTCCTTAGAACCCACATTTTTCTCTTCATTTTTATTATAAGCAGCAATCATTTTCCTTTTTGTGATCATAAAAAATAAAAATCCAAGCTATAAAAATTACTTACTGGAATTATTGTGTGTGTAGCAATGAGCTAAGGATGGCAAAAATAAGTTGATATATAGATATTGGAAGGTTTGCCAGACTCCCTCACTGAAAAGTGACATATTCTTATACTCTAACCAAGTTTCCAATTCAAATTTGTGTTTCACTCAATTCAGAAATTATTATAGGCTAAGATCTTGAGACTTGCTTTCAAAATAATGGAAAATGCACATTTCAAGTCCTGAGGGAAAGGGAATACTCCTGTGTGCAATAATATTTTTGGAGAATGATATTATTTATTGGACTAAGACCTCTTTGTTAGACTAAGACAAAGATGTCGTATATCAAGAATTTTAAAAATAAAATATTTTATTTTGAATTTGAAATTAAAAACCATAAAGAATTAATCTTAGGAAATATCTTATTCATTGTCACTAAATTTCATATTGAAATTTAGACTTTTTTCCAGAGAAAAAGTAAAAAAAAAAAAAGACATGTATTCCAATTAAATTTTTCTTTTGAGTATAAATATTTGTTCTTTCTTACATCTTTGGATACAAATGTTTATTCTTTACTCTGTTTCAGTTTACAAGATTTCACTGAATTTTGATACTGTCTTCATTGCTTTTGTACCCATACCCTTTATTCCACCCTGATCAATGTCGTTTTTAAATACCAATTGCTTAGAACTCAGCCAATTCAATTTATTTGTGTTAAAATTAATCTCTGCCATAACCATTCATGGAGTCCAGCCTAGTCAAATGTGGCTTTTGGAGCTAGGGCAGAATCAGAAAAGACGTAGCATGGAGTTGCCATGTCTATAACAAACATGGTTCCTAAATGATGGTGTTATAACCTGCTGGGCCTGGATGGAATTTCACATTCTTTTCAATATACTGCTCTAGGCTGTCACTACCAACTGATTGACAGACTGGCTAATCAGATGAAGCCTCGATGCCAACTTCAGTCTTCTGTTTTAGTTAAGGGAATGACATATTATGTTTGATAGAATTAAAAAATACTGCCAATACAAACATTTACTATAGCTACTACATTTTTAAAGTATGGGAGTTGTAAAAACTCTTTACACTCCCAGGAAGAAGCTGACATGATAACCAATAAAGACCATAACCAGTTTTAAACTGAATTGGCCAATGACATTTTGCTTATGTGAACTCACCTCTGAAAGCCAACCAATCAGTAACAGCCTCATGCTTTGAAAGTCAGCCAATTAGCAGTGGACTCACTCCAGTGACTGTGCATCTAAAGCTGGCCTCAATCAATTCCTGTTTCTATAGCCAATATAAGCATATGTCTTTATCCAACATAAGTCGCCTTTGACACTCTTATTGCCTCTGTAACTAACACAGTCCCCTGCTCTCCACCCTCTTTTTCCTAAAACTGCCTAATATCAACAGTTTGCTTCAATCAGTGAGACTGTGCCTAACCAGAATTACTCTCCCTTACTGAGATGAGCAATAAATCAAGCTTTGCAGCTTTGGGTTTTGCTTCCAAGTTTGAATGGTGGTCTCATGCTTTGATAGATGACAGTATATGTCAGTGCTTTTTTCTTTTTTTCAGTAAAGGTAGCCATTTGCTCATCTTCTCAAATGAATTATTTGTTGGGAAAAAAGTCACACACCAAGTGTTGGCCACATGATTGAAACCCACCCCCATCAACAGAAATAGATTATTAGGCTATCACATTAAAAAGGATTTAGAAATTCAAGTCTCCTCCATTGTAACTGCAAGGAATGTATTTCACTGATGTACATCCATTTTATACAACTTGCATGTGAGATCAGCCTTTTAGAATAGAACATTAGCAAATATGACATGCTTGGAGTGTGAATAGATGGGGGCTCATGGAGAGGAAAGCACTGGTTAATCACTAGGAGTAAGTTAAGAGCTAGCAAATAAGTCTTCTTGTGGTTCCCCAATATGTGACTGTGCTGGGCCATTTCTTCACTTTTCTCTAGAAATCCTAATCAGCCTAGAAATGGAAGGGCATGTGTATGTGGGAAACTAATTTGGAGTTTAGCTTGCTGGTAGGTCACAGGGTGAGGCTTTCAATGGTGGCGGTGGGGCTGGCTGGGACATGCCTCGACAGCAGTCCAGGACTGAGTAGGGATTATACCACCAGCGGAAAGATGGACTGGAAGAAGTGCAAAAGCCTCGGTTATTAAATGTTTTCGTAAGAAAGAGGTGCAGATGTGATTAGAGACGGGGAGGAAGACAGATGGCAGGATTGTGATCAGAGAGGAGAGAAAGAGGGTGCTGAGGTAAGGATTTCAGATACATTGCACTCGAATCAGAAAGATTTTCAAGCCTCAGTGGTATAGTGTGTGTTAGTCGTTGTGCCAGATGCTGCGGGAGCTGCAAATATGAGCCAGCCTTAGCTTCTGCTTTCATGTGACTTATAGTTTAGTAGGACTAGAGCTTTATGATGAGGTTGGTCGGAAATGTTTGCGGCTGGCTTTGGTGGGGAGGGGGGCGCTGAAACCAAGGAGAAATACAGGCTGTGAGGTCCATGTGCCAGATGGTCACCCAGGTAAGTGCTAACAGCTGAGGATAAGGCAAGGCACGGGACTTAAGAGAAAATGCTGGGTATCACCAAGGAGGACAGGACCGTTCTGATTCATTCTTTCTTTTAGTTTCTTCCCTTGAGATTATTTAGTAGAGGATAGGAAGCTGAAACCCCCACCGAATCCATAGCAGATGATAGGAAATTTTTAGAGAAGTGAAATATACATTTGCGAGAGGAGATGGATCTGGCTAATTGTGATGCCAACTGAGATTTTAAGTGCTTCCTGAATTGCTTGAAAATATGAATTCACACCCCAAAATTTGAAACCTTCCTTTATAAGGAATATATACATCTGGGAAAATTATTAGTAGCTGCACAATTTCTACTGATTGTTTTTCAGTATGTAACCCTGAGCCATTAACACTGAAATGCTTGAAGAATAATGCAGCATTAAGTGATAATTATTTGGTATTTACATCAGTTCTAGAAGAAAGATAATTTTGGAAAGTGTTAGATGCTAGTATTAAAGAAAAATCAATACTGTCAAGGCTAGAGGCCTAACCATAGACTGAATTTGGGGTAAAGTTATAAAATTCATGATTTCTTGTTCTACTTAATCTTCTGAAGCCAAACTGTTGCACTTTATACCCAGCATCACCAGTAATTTATTTATCCACCGTGCCCTCATGTTTATAATTTATGCTGTAAACTTGCACTCCTTGCTTTGTTTTTTTTTTTTTTTTTTTTTTTTTTTTAAAGCCTTCTTTCAGCGTGTGATCATTATGTGGTTATTAGAGAGAAGCTTGTTAGCGCTACGGGAGAGCAGAGATGAAAGCAGGTGCCCTCTGATGGGCTATCTGTTCTGAATGCCGTTTGCTGGGAGTCAGTTATCAAAGGAAACATTGGCTGCTGCTGGCAAGTCTGTGGGTCTGAGGGATTTTCTGAGCACATGCTGATGGACGTGCAGTGAATAGTTGCCAGCGTGTTTAATCCTGGCTTGTCGCCAACCCAGTGCCTGGGCAGCTCACAATAGGAAATGACAGGTGTGTTAAAGCATGAGGCAAGCATGTGACATGGTTTTGGACAGAGGCCTCAGGGTGCAGGTTACCTTGGGTATTGCTGTGCACGGTCTTTAACCTTAACACCTGCTTTTCTTCACAAGGTAGCCAACCTCATGGGGCTCCAGGCCTTGATGGAAAAAAAATGTTGAGAGGCACATTTACATCTTTCCTTTGTACTTAGATAAATCACGTGCAGTGACATCTGTTGGCTGCGTTTGGGAGGGGGCCAAGCGGGAGACAGTATACCCGCAGTTTTCTCATTTGATTATAAGGGAAAGAGCGGATCATCCTGGTGTCACGTGCTTTGGTATCATGGCATGTCTAGCATCTGGCGCTGCATGTGGTGCAGTTAGGCTCATATGGCTATGTGGCAGGAGGAAATGCCCAGGGCAGATAGAAATTGAGAACAAGATGATAGGCAGAGCCAAACAAGTGGCACATCATTTTTGGAAACACTGAAATATTGAACAGAGCCTTAACTTGGGCAGCAGATTGGTTGCACATGGTCCTTTCTACTGCTGGTGGTTAATGTAGCCATTAAGCAACAACAACAACAAAAAACCCCAAAACCAAAAAAAAAAAAAAAAAAAAAAAAAAGGAGAAAACATACTGAGCCAGTGCCCTGAAGAGAGGTCAAAAACTAGCTGAAAAAAGGAGGTGGTATTACTCATGTATCTCTTTACTTGTACAACACTGTTTGGAAGCATATCTTGTTCCTTATAGGAATGCCGATTTCATCATTTAAAGCTTAGATTGCTTATGCCAACCATTAGGACTGCAAAAGATCTTTTCCTTACGTGTAGGTGGGTATATAAGAAATGGTGACTGTACTAGCAGTGGGTATGAGACCCAAGGAAATGATCTGACTATATACAAATATATGTTGCATACCCTCGGAAAAGGACCCAATTCTGTTTCAAGGGGAACATCACAGAAAGGAGCAGCATTTGAAAAAGAGAGTAATTTGCCTTCTACTAAATAATACTGTTCAAATTCTAGCTGGGCCAGGAAGGAAACAAGTTCCCTTTGATTTCTCTTCCTATAAAGTGTTGTCAATATGAAGATGTTATTTCTCAACAACTTAGCCTTCTCCCTAATTTTTCCCCACTGTCTTTCATCCCAAGAAACATCAACAAAAACACAAATGGTTTTATATTTTTTTTCTTAGAATATTCTGTGACAACCGGAACCATTTCTTGTTTTTTCCCTCTGGCTTTTCTTATTTTGTATATGATCTAGCTAATGCACTATGAAATTTCCTATGAAAGGAAACATTAAGATTTTTTTTTCTGCCTTCCTGAGGTATAGGGTGGGCAATAGTATGTTTACAAGCCCCACAGGGGTGAAAGAATAGCTATATTTGGATCTAGGTCTTTCAGGAACGAATAGAGCTTTCATTAAATACTGACATAACACAATATAGTCTGTGCCTTCTGGAGTTTTCTTTGAGTTTCTAGAATTAGGCTTCTGAAACATGAAAGTGGGTATCTGTGTTCTTGTACCACAATGAGTTTTTTTTTTTTTTTAATTCATGATACTTTGTCCCTTATTCAGAGAGAAACTAGAGATGAACGGTAATTTTTTCTATATGTAAATGACAAATAGACACAAAATTAGTAATATAAAAAAGTCTCACATGCAACATTATTTATTTCTTTTAAAAAACGTCTGCCTCCCCTCACACAAAATAGTTTGCTACACAGTCCAATAGTCTATTGTTATATATTCTGTAGTTTAATGTATCCATTTTGGCACTCTTTCAAGTAATATATAAAGAAATATGAAGGAAAGGAAGAGGGGACAGAAGGTCAGGTTTGTGAGCACTCAGATTTGTCGAGTGTTAATCAAGATTCATTTAGATGTAGCCACCAGAACTCATATATCTATGTACATACATATACATCTACAGGGGGAGAGTGAGAGAGAATGAGAGAGAAAGAAGAGAGAGCATTTTATTGACGACTTAAGAAATTCAAGAGGAGAATCTCGCTTCAGGCATGCTCTGTAAAGAAGCATAACGTGTCATCAGGAATCTTCATCATTCTCTCTTGACTCTGCTTTCCTCTGGATCTGCTTAATTTTAAGTGGGGTCTTCAGTGGAGATGACGGTGGTGAAGATGGTGAAGATGGCCACTAGCATCACTAGACATACATTATATAGCTAGCACCTCTTTCCTTATAGCTCTAGTCGAAGTCTTGCCAATGACTTCGATTGTCCTGACTTGGGTCACATTGCCATTTCTCGTCCATTGCTGTGGCCAGACCTAAGTTCCATGCTCACTTCTAGAGGTATTAGGAGCCAGGGACAGCAAGGGTGCTTCCTTGAAGATTCTGATTCTAGTCAGACAAAAGGCTCATGTTCACTTTAAGTTCTTACTATGTACCAGACTGCTTGTAACTATGTTCTAGAAGCTATAAATGGAACGTGAAATGTAACTTTTCTCCCTAGTCTTACATGTAGATTGAATTATGGAGCTAATGTTTTCAAATGACAATGATTTCAACAAATCTTTTTAGGGCTAGTGCTTTATTTTGCTATTCATTTAGAAGTCTAATATTTCCCAAAGGATTTAAATCCCCAATAATTAGATGAGGAAACAAAGAAGACACAAGCAAATTTATCATTTTTTTCTGGGCTCTCCCCCAAAAGACTGTTTCACTGTGCTGTTTTAAATAGGCAAATTTACATGGCCATCTATGAAATCAACAATTCTTTAGAATGAGGATAGAAACGGCAAACAGTATAACTTACTTATCTGCCAATTACTGATAGCTATTAATGCATAGAATTTAGTTATATAAGTATATTCAAAGCTGTGATTTGGCATTCTGCTAGATTCCAATATAGGGTTCTTTATGGGAATCCCACTCTTTTATTTTCTTTTTTAGTACTTCATTATTTTTAAGGTTTTTTTTGTGTGTGTTTTTATTGAAGTATAGTGACACAATGTTATATTAGTTTCAGGTGTACAAAATAGAACACTACTCTTTTATTCCTCATCAGAGCTCTTCTATATATTTTTTAAAGATTTTATTTATTGATTTGAGAGAGAGAGAGAGAAAGCACAGAGGAGAGGGAGAGGGAGAAGCAAATTCCCTGCTGAGCAGAGAGCCCAACATGGGGCTCCATCCCAGGATCCTGAGATCAGGACCTGACCTGAAGGCAGATAGATGCTTAACTGACTGAGCCTCCCAGGTACCTCAAAGCTCTTCTATATTTGATTATAAATTGAATCACAGATCTTATGTGATTTGTGCATTTAATGTTGAATTTAATCCCACAGTTATGGTAACTCAGTGATCTAAATTCATTTTGGGACAAGGGAAGAGTCAAAATATATAAAATGTTTTAACTTTATTATTATTTGCTTATGGACTTGTCTCAGCCATCAAACTTGAGCTTCTAGAGGGTGGATATTGGAATTTTCTCATCTGGACCCCTCCTGTTCATTAGAACAGTTGGGTATATAGTAGGGAATCAACAAGTCCTGGTTGAATCCCTGATATCAAGACCCTTTGGGAATTTGCTACTGAAAGAAAGGGAAGAATCTTTCAGTGAGTCTTAGAATAATCATTCTCCAAATAATCTGTTTCTAAACTTGGATACTTATTAACTGGGTTCTTTTAACATGAGAGTTACAGCGACTCTCCTCCACCTGCAGCAGCCAAGATCCTGGTAGAACCTCCTCACTGTCTATGTGCAAATTTGGATGAATTTAACAGATGTTCACAGATTATCTGTGTATATGTGAAGATGAGTTAAAAAAGCCTAAAACTGATGAAATCCCACTAAATGTCTGACAAGATCAGACATTGTAATAAAAAAATTGCATTCACAACCTGCACAGGTGGAATTTTCCCTATTATTTATGGAAACCAAAAGAGGTAAAGAATTTGTTCATTCTTTGGTGAAAAATGTAGTTTGAGAAGGCGATCAACAGACTCCAAGGCACAAGATTTTTCAAAACACAGAAATAACTTGGTGAAATTTAAAACAATGGTCAGATATACTCCCTCTGGCAGGGTAGGAAACTGATAATGCTCATTTCTAGGAACACGATTTTGGATGCCTTTAAGACGAATACCTCACTACTCACTAGAGGCATGCTGAATGATGGTAGCTAACTCTCACTTTTCCAGCTTAGATAGTCTCAATAATGTCCTATACATAAAAGATACATAATTATGTTCAAATAGATGCAACTATCTCTTGAATTAGGTAGTATAGTTCAAAATAAGGCTTCAATTTTACTTTATCTACTGCTTCTGTGATTTTTAATAATAAAATTAATTATATTTTAACTTTCGAAGTTGATATGGAATCATTTCGAACATTTGAGCTTCTAATGAGCTATAAAATATAGTAAAGTTGAATTTCAAAAATTATACATTTAGTACACAAAATGGGAATGGAGACTTATTTTCAAATATCCCTATCTAAATCAAGAGATAATTTTAGTTATCCAAGAAGTGCATGCATTTTAATGGAGCATATGGAGAATCTCACTTAGAGGTGGATCACAGATGCCTCCAACTCAGGCCTCACAAGATTCAACCTGTACTGCCCAAAGTGTAGTAAAAATGCCACTTTATATTACACACGATAAGGAACTAACAAGAATGTGTGATCATATTAGGTTGTGCATGGAAGAGTGGTTAAAAGCCACTTGGGAAAAATTAATTTTTACTCGTTGTCAATCCTAAAGGTTTTGTTTTTGTTGTGAACGGATGGGTTTCCCAGATTTTGCCAGGTCCGCCCTCCGTTTTGGTCCGTCTCCTCTGAGTTTCATGGAAGCCTATTATGTGTTTATCTTGGACAACAAATAGAGGTAGGTTTTTTCTTGTGTTTTAAAAGCTTTTAAAATAATCTCAATTCCAATAGGTAAGCAACCTATACATTTACTTCTGAATGATGGTGGATTATTCTGTTTGTTTCTTTATCACTGTGGAGTGCTTCTGGATTTTCGTACCACAAAGTGTGGTTTACTTAGTTGTGTGACTTCAGCGAAGGATCAAGGCCAAGACACAGCAGCCTTGTGTCCTCAAATTCTCTAAATGCCAAGAGGTCTGTACTTTGACAGATGTTAAACTCCTTAACTTTGATCAGTATTCCTTTAGAGATACTGTTGTTATATTTCCTTTATAATAAAAATGGGGAAATAAATTGCCAGGCTTTATGATCCAGAACTGATAAAAATCCTTTGAAATAAAGGCATTTCCTCTTGATTTGTCATTCTCCTAGGAAAGCTTGAAGGAAGGTACCAATTATTTCTGACTGGTGGCAAGGGAATTTTGAGCAATTCTCTATTAACATATTTTTGGTCATTTGTCAGCTTATCTGTATGGTCTGTTAACGCTCAGCACTAATTAACAAAACTCTAAAGAAAGTGAAAAAAAGAATCATCTAAGTTCAGTCAAACTAGCATGACATCGAAAGCCGCTGAGAAAAGTCTTCTTTTCTAGAAACAGATTCCTAAAAGAAAATTCCAGAGACTGGAGTTATATACAGAATTCCAAAAAATTTTTTTACTTACTCCTTATGCATTTTAGCCTAAGCATGCTTTGATCGAATGGTAGAATGAATTTGAGATAAAGTTGATGAAATGCATTTAATGTGCTTATTTTAATGTCCAAACTAGGATATTCCACACATTCAGCTTCTTATCTCATCACATACTAATTTTTTGCCTGCTCTCCCATATTTTTTCCTTTCACTATTTTCCCTCCAGTTTTATTGAGATATAATTGACACACAGCCCTATATGAAATTAAAATGTAGAGCATAATGATTCAATTTACATATATTGTGAAATTCTTTCAGTAATTTTGGACCCAACTTCTTTTTTTTTTTTTAAACATTTTTATTTATTTATTTGACACATACAGAGAGAGAGAGAACGCACAAGCAGGGGGAGCAGTAGGCAGAGGGAGAAGGAGAAGGAAGCTCCCCATTGAGCAGGGAGCCTAATATGAGGCTGAAGCTTGATGCAGGGCTGGAGCCCAATATGTGGGGCTCAATCCCAGAACACTGAGATCATGACCTGAGCCGAAGGCAGACGCTTAACCAACTGAGCCACTCAGGGGCCCCTGGACCCAACTTCTTTAATATGTGTCAAAGTCACTAGTCTAAAAACTGGTTTTGTTGTAAGTTTTGATAAAGCAATCTTGACTTGGAGATCAACTCTCACACTCTCTATCACCATCCCTAGACACTTGGCAATGTGTGTGTGTGTGTGTGTGTGTATGTGTGTGTGTGAGAGAGAGAGAGAGAGAGAGAGAGAGAGGAGAGAGAGAGAAAGAGCATTATTTATCTTCAAGTAGGATTTTTTTTTTTTTTTTAAGATTTACTTGAGAGAGAGAACAAATGGGGAGGGGAATAGTCAGAGAGGGAGAGAGAAACTTTACCAGAATTCCATGCTGAGCAGGGAGCCCAACATGGGTCTCAATCCCAGGACCCTGAGATATGACCTGAGGTGAATCCAAAGGTAGGAAGTTTAAGTGACTGCACCATTGAGTCCAAATAAGGGGTGCCCAGGTCGCTTAGTTGGTTAAGTGTCTGACTCTTGGTTTGGGCTCAGGTCATGATCTCAGGGTTGGGAGATAGAGCCCCATGTCAGAATCCCCGGTCTGTGCAGAGTCTGCTTAAGACTCTCTCCATCTCCCTCTGCCCCTCACCCCATGCCCTCTCTCTCTCTCTCAAATAATCAAACAATCAATTTTAAATATCCAAATAAAATTTTATTAATGTACAAACTCCTTAGGGCTAAGCATTTGGTTAAGATGGATCACACTAGGAGGGAATTTTTGTCACTATCATCATAAATAGAAGAATTCAAGGAGGCTTAATGAGGCTCTGTCCTCAATGTGGGCTACCTCATTATGGCTCCAGTGCTAGGATCCTCTTCTTAGTTGGGATTTGTTCCTTAGCAAAGCAGCCTGTGGTGCTGTGTTAAATTAGTTCAGTTCTTGTTCATAGTGGTGATTCATTTTTAGTGCTGTGATGTAGTGTCTGATATTTATAAAGCTAGTTTAAAGGTGTAATGAATGAAACAGATTTATTACACTGGTGACATTCTACTTTCACCTCTGCTAGGGGATAAAATATTGATATATTAGGATAAATCAATTTAGAAAGCATGTACTCTTTTGTTATTCACTTTTTAATGAGTGGGCTCATAGGTGGTTAGCCTGAGTCACTGGATAGGAGAACATATAGAGATCTGGGGCCTAACCCTCAGTGAATAGTGAAATATCATCTTCCCGCAAATATCCTGTGTGTAGAAGGTACACTTTGGAGACCTATAGGGATAACAGATGATTGGTTAAAGATCCTGGATTTATAGGCTCTATCTTTTCTTGTCAGAGCAGGGCAAACACAAAGGTCCTCTAAGTAAAGCTAATTTCTGATAGTATAAGAAGAGTTTATTATAAGTAGAGTTTATAGAGTAATTACAATGTTTCAGTTTATAGAGTAATTACAATGTTTCTAACCAGTAGGTCCTGTGTAATTTCTACCTTTTTTGGTGTGTTTCTCCACTGACTCCTCATATTTTGCTCAACATCTTCTGAACTTCTTTGTAGAATAGCTTCTTAAGACTTTTGATTTGGGGGGTAGGATCAGATGTATATTGCGAAATCTTTTATTGGGCTTCCTGTAACAATGCTGAGGACATTGTCTTCTATCCATGGTCTCTAGAAATATTTGCACTTTTTCTGAGAAACTGTTGTAATTTCATCTTAATGTTTACCACAAGTACTGTAACAAAGTCTGCTCTCCTTTTTGAATTGACTCCTATAAATCTGAACATGTGACCCATCGATAAAAAATAGAGCCTAATGGGATGTGTTTATGTGTGAAGTCAGTCCAGTTTTATCTTTTTTTCCTTTGTCCTAAAATGCCACCTATTTCTTTTTAATTTAATCATGTGCATTTGAATGTCTCTGAAAGCCTTCTTTAATCATTTTTGGGAAAAGGTAGTTATAAGAAAAAGTCATTTTAAGGACTTTTTGTCCTTAATACTCATCAATAATTTTTCCTTGTTTGCTGAAGTTCTCTTCATTAAGAGGATAACAGAGAGAAGCTCCAGTAACAGGGTTACCTTTGTGAATAGATGAGAAGAAGGAGAAAGATTTGGCAAAGGGATAGAAATTCCTGATTTCTCTTCTTTTTGCTGTCTTGTACATGTCCCATGAAAGACAACTCTATTCGTTCCTGTGGAGATAGAGAAGTTCTCAGAGTGTGGGGAAGGAGAAAAAGAGAGAACACTGTGCTTGGTGGGAAGAAGAGGAATAATTAAAAAGGGAGTCAGAAAGCAGAGAGGGAAGGGTGTGGAGGACCAAGACTATTGATGTCTCTCTTGGTGCCGGTAGAACATGTCCAGATGCCACTCTGACAGCTGCTTTAGGCACAATTGGACAGGAATCAGTGGGTGGTGGATCAATATCCCCAAATTTCCTCCATTTTCTTCACTATTCACATGATTACTGAAATCATACTGAAACAAATAAAACAAGAAAACTTCATTCAGCCCAAATTTGTAACTTGATATCATTTTGTTTATTCCAAATTTCAAAAACCATTGAAGTTTTAATTGTAAGTGAAAATATATTTTTGATTTTCAGAATAATTTGTAATAATATTCTTAGAAGCTATTTTCATAATTCCACTGTTATCTTATGTCCTAGTTGCCATAGCTGGAGCAGGGGAAGTGTGTAAGGCATGCCTTTATTCATGCTGATGGTTCTGGGCTATAATTCTTTCATTTTTGATCTCCATGATCACTACTAGGTATTGTCGTTCATGCTTATGCCCACATGGGATTTGCATAGAGGCATCAGAAATAACTTTCACACATTCTTAGAGTGTTTCTACAGAAACATAACTATAAATAGAACAACATTTATGAAGGTGAGCTATAACTGATGTTGATAAATAACAGGCAGACCAGTTCGTAGCCAGATTAAAAAAAAAAAAAGTGGCTGAGCTTGGGAGAGAAGTAGTATTCTAAGTTTTAAAATCAACATTTAATTGTAATATGATGTCCTTCCAGCCTAATAGACGTGTAAGATGAAGCCACCAGCATGCTTCTGCCTTTGTACAACCACTGTAGACAGCTTGCTAGGTTTGCCTTGGCCTGAGCTGTCTGGGGATATGGAACTTGACCATGAAACTACTTCAGGCCCACAAAGTTTTCATAACTTATTACCTGAAATTTCTCAGTTGCTCTTATTCCTGCTGAATGTGTAGTCCTCCTTGATCAAGCAACTGAGCTTCTCTCAGTTGCACCAGTAAGAAAATTCCTGCCATACCAAGCAGACTTTCAGCTGAGTTAAAAGTTTCAGGAGAATACAGTCGGCCACAGGTCCCAAGTTGAGTGGGAGCCGCAGTAACATAAAGACTTGGCCACTCAGCCTACCTGTTATACTCCACTACCAGCGTAGTTTCTCTTCTGAGGTATTAAAAATAATTTAAATTTTTAAAAGATTTATTTATTTGAGAGAGAGTGTGAGTGGAAGGAGAGTCAGAGAATCCTCAAGCAGACTCCCCACTGAGCACAGAACCAGATGTGGGGCTCAGTCTCAGGACCCCTGAGATCATTACCAGAGCCGAAACCAAGAGTTGGTCCCCTAATCAACTGAGGCACGCAGTTACCCCGCCACTTAGGAGGTATTTTATATCCTCACTTTCCTTTTCTGTAAGTGGGAATACAGTACTCTCAGTCTCAAGGGATTTTTAGGAGGAACAATTGAGTTAAGATATGTACAATGCTAGACTAGGGCTTGATGCCTGGTGAATACTGCACATGTGTGCTTTGTTTTATTTATTTTTAAATTTCCTTTTCATTTCGAAATCTTATAAATAAACTTAATTATACCATTTACAATGAAGACAAACTTGTCACAAAGTCAAAAATCTATGGGACCATTTTTAGGCTACCTTTTATCATTAGAGGGAAAGCTATTGCTGGGTCTTCTTTAAAAGTATACAGATACATACAGAGTAATATTACAAGAGAAATAATTTAGCTGAGTGACTTTAGTATGCACTTTTAAGAAACCAGTAATCATATTTTGGGTTTCTTCCAGCTATATTGATATATAATTGACAAAATTGTATGGTATTGAAAGTGTACACTGTGATGATTTGATAAAAACTATGAAAGGATTCCCCTCATCTAATTAATTATCATCTCATATATTTATTATATATGCATTATTTTATATGAATTCTGCAAGGATGTTTGGGTCCTGTTTATCCATCCTCTTTCCTCTTAAACTTTCAGATGCTGGTTTTTAATCTGAAGTGTCTGCCATAGACTTTTTTTTTTAAGATTTTTATTTATTTATTTGACAGACAGAGATCACAAGTAGGCAGAGAGGCAGGCATAGAGAGAGGAGGAAGCAGGCTCCCTGCTGAGCAGAGAGCCCAATGCGGGGCTTGATCCCAGGACCCTGGGATCATGACCTGAACCAAAGGCAGAGGCTTTAACCCACTGAGACATCCGGGCGCCCCTGCCATAGACTTTTAAAAAAAATTTTATTTGTTTGCTTGTTTCTCTTTTTAAATCACTCAGTGCTCATCATTACAAGTTCACTTGTTAATCTCCATCACCTATTTCACCCATTCCTCTCCCACCTTCCCCCTGCAAATCAGGTTGTTCTCTGCAGTTAACAGTCTGTTTCTTGGTTTGTCTCCCTCCCCCTGCCCTTTGCTTGTTTGTTTTGTTTCTTAAAGTCCACATCTGAGAGAACTCATGTGGTATTTATCTTTATCTGTCTGACTTATTTCAGTTAGCATTGTACTCTCTAGCTCCATACATGTTGTTGCAAATATATATATATACATATATATATTCCATATATATACACATATACATGGAATGAAATATTATACAAAAATGAAATATTACCATTTGCAAATAGTATATATATGAATTATATTCCCCCTCTCTCTCTCTCTATATATATACATATATATACATATATATACATATATATATATATGTATATGTATATATGTGTAATGTGCCACAGCTTCTTTATCCATTTGTCAATCAATGGACACTTGGGCTGCTTCCATATTTGGGCTGTTATAAATAATGTTGCTATAAACATGGGGTGCATGTATCCCTTAGAATTAGTGTTTTAGTATTCTTTGGGTAAATACCCAGTAGTGTAATTGCTGGATCATAGAGTAGTAATTTTTTTTTTTTTTGGCACATCTGCTTATCACCTGTTATTTACATAATATTTTCTTTGAATAGATCCATCACTTTTTAGTTATTTCATAAAAAAGCTTTCTGTTATTTAAGTAGAAACATTAGTAAAACAATAGAAATGGAAGATATTTATGAAAGCAAATATGCTTAAAATGAATTTATTATTCTAGTTGAATATTTTCCCCTGCCAGTCTGAAAACTGCTATCTTAGGTAATAAAGATGATTTTCAATTGTTGGAGATATAATAAAGGCATTTTTGAACTTTTTGAGGAATCTCCATACTGTTTGCCAGAGTGGCTGTGCTGGTTTGCATTCCAACTAGCTGTGTAAGAGGGTTCCTTTTTCTCCACATCCTTGTCAACACTTGTTTCTTGTGTTTTTGATCTTAGCCATTCTGACAAGTGTGAGGTGATAGCTCATTTTAGTTCGATTTGCATTTAGTTCGATTTGCATTTAGTTCGATTTGCATTTAGTTCGATTTGCATTTAGTTCGATTTGCATTTAGTTCGATTTGCATTTAGTTCGATTTGCATTCCTGGTAAGTGATGATGAACATCTTTTCATGTATCTGTTGATCATCTGCATGTCTTCTTTGAAGAAATGTCTGCTCATGTCTTCTTCCAATTAAAAATATTGGATTATTTGTTTTTTGGGTGTTGAATTGTGTAAGTTCTTTAATATTTTGGACACTAACCCTTTATTGGATATGTCATTTGCAAATAGCTTCTCTCATTCTGTAGGATGCTTTTCAGTTTTGTTGATCATTTCCTTTGCTCTATAGAAACTTTTATTTTGATGATGTCTCAATAATTTATTTTTGCTTTTCTTTCTTTTGCCTCAGGGGGTCTATCTAGAAAAAATTACTACAGCCAATGTCAAAGAAATTACTGTCTAGGCTCTTTTCTAGGATTTTGATGGTCTCCTCTCTCTTATTTAGGCCTTTCATCCATTTTAAACTTACTTTTGTGTATGATAGAACAAAATGGTCCAGTTTCATTCTTTCGCTTGTTGCTGTCCAGTTATTCCAACACCATTTGTTGAAGAGACTGTCTTTTTTTCCCCATTGGATAGTATTTTCCTGCTTTGTGGAAGATTAATCAACCATGTAATTGTGGGTTTATTTCTGGATAGTCTGTTCTGTTCTATTGGTCTATATGTCTATTTTTGTGCAGTACCATACTGTTTTGATTACTACTGCTTTATAATATAACTTGAAGACTGGAATTGTGATGCCTCCAGCTTTGCTTTTCTTTTTCAAGATTGCTTTGGTTATTTGATGTCTTTCTGCCATAGTCTTTTAAGAAATTAATAGAGAATCACTATTTTAAATTTCTCCTAGCCTCAGGGCACCTGGATGGTTCAGTGGATTAAGTTTCTGGCTTTGGCTTGGGTCATGATCCCAGTATCCTGAGATTGAGCCCTGTGTTAGGCTCCCTGCTCATGGGGAGTCTGTCTCTGTGCCTCTTCACCTCCCCCTCACTGTGCTCTCTTGCAAATAAATAAATGAAATCTTAAAAAAAAATTTCCTAACCTCAAATGAACTATTTTATTATTTTTCTGTTCCAGTAGTGAAATCTTAGATATAATACTTTGAGTATAATCAAACATTATTTCAGGATGCTAATATCTCTCATGGCTTAGAGCAGGGGTCAGCAAACTATGGCCTATAGAAACCTAGCTGCCACCCATTTTTACAGATAGACGTTCTATTGGAGCACAGCCATGTTGATTCATTTACATATTCACTATAGCAGAGTTGAGGTGTTGTGACAGATACTGTATGTTCTGCAAAACCTGAAATTTTAACCACTTGGCTCTTTATAGAATGAGTTTGCTGACTTCTAGTTACAGTATTAAGATTATAGTCTTTTCCAGACTAAAAAAAAAAATTAAAACTTAATTTATTTATTTGAGAGAAAGAGAAAGTGAGTAGGGGGACAAACAGAGGGAGAGTGAGAATCCCAAGCTAACTCCAAACTGAGCATGGAGCCCTACGTGGGGATTGATTCCCTGACATTGAGATCACGACCCTAGCTGAAATCAAGAGTTGGCTGCTTAACTAACTGAGCCACACAGGTGCCCCCCAAACTAAATCTTTTATATATACAATTATACATCCGCTTATTGCCTGCTTTTTATTTTTTTTTTGGCACATCTGCTTATCACCTGTTATTTACATAATATTTTCTTTGAATAGATCTATCACTTTTTAGTTATTTCATAAAAAAGCTTTCTGTTATTTAAGTAGAAACATTAGCAAAACAATAGAAATGGAAGATATTTATGAAAACAAATATGATTAAAATGAATTTATTATTAAATTCTAGTTGAATATTTTTCCCTGCCAGTCTGAAAACTGCTATCTTAGGTAATAAAGATGATTTTCAATTGTTGGAGATATAATAAAGGCATTTTTGACACCCAAAATGAAATTTTAATCTTGTTTTAATCAAAAAGATTAAGTGAGAATTGAAAAGGAGACACCGTTTTCTCATTACATGGAATGCATGCCACTTAATGACACTTCTGAGTACCTCCTACAATTGTCTTGAGTATCACATTTAATCTTATATATCTGTAGTGACATGCACTACACACTCTCAGAAACCCTTTAAACAATAGTAAAAGAGGCGGACACTGGCTGAAGTGTATGTTTGTATGTATATATTTATATTTATTTACTTATTTATTTTAAATTTTTATTTTTTCAATGTTCCAAGATTCATTGTTTATGCACCACACCCAGTGCTCCATGCAATACGTGCCCTCCTTAATACCCACCACCAGGCTCATCTAACCCCCTACTCCCCTCCCCTCCAAAACCCTCAGTTTGTTTCTCAGAGTCCACAGTATTTTTATTTTTTATTGTGCTATGCTAGTCACTATACAGTACGTCATTAGTTTTTGATGTAGTGTTCCATGATTCATCATTTGCATATAACACCCAGTGCTCCATGCAATATGAGCCCTCCTTAATACCCATTACCAGGCTAACCCATCCCCTACCCCTCTCCCCTCTAAAACTCTCAGAGTCCATAGTCTCTCATGATTCATCTCCCCCTCCGATTTCCCCCCCTTCATTTTCCCCTTCCTTCTCCTTATGTCCCCCATGCTATTTCTTATGTTCCACAAATAAGTGAAACCGTATGATAATTGACTTTCTCTGCTTGACTTATTTTGCTTAGCATAATCTCCTCCAGTTCCATCCATGTTGATGCAAAAGTTGGGTATTCCTCCATTCTGATGATTGGGTAATATCCCATTGTATTTATGGACCACATCTTCTTTATCCATTTGTTTGTTGAAGGGCATCTTGGCTCCTTCCACAGTTTGACTATTGTGGACATTGCTGCTATGAACACTGGGGTGCATATGGCCCTTCTTCTCACTACATCTGTTTCTTTGGGGTAAATACCCAGTAGTACAATTGCAGGGTCATAGGGTAGCTCTATTTTTAATTTTTTGAGGAACCTCCACACTGTTTTCCAAAGTGGTTGTACCAACTTGCATTCCCACTAACAGTGTAAGAGTGTTCCCCTTTCTCCAAAACCTCTCCAACATTTGTTGTTTCTTGCCTTGTCAATTTATACCACCTGTAAGGTGGTATCTCAGTGTGGTTTTGATTTGAATCTCCCTGATGGCTAATGATGATGAACATTTTTTCATGTGTCTGTTAGCCATTCATATGTCTTCTCTGGAGAAGTGTCTGTTCATGTCTTTTGCCCATTTTTTGACTTGATTATTTGTTTTTGGGTGTTGAGTTTGAGAAGTTCTTTATAGATCTTGGATATCAGCCCTTTGTAGTGTCATTTGCAAATATCTTCTTCAAATCTGTGGTTTGCCTCTTTGTTTTGTTAACTGTTTCCTTTGCAGAAGTTTTTTTATCTCTATGAAGTCCCAAAAGTTCATTTTCACTTTTGTTTCCCTTGCCTTTGGAAATGTGTCTTGAAAGAAGTTACTATGGCCAGTGTCAAAGAGGTTATTGCCTATGTTCTCTATGATTTTGATGGATTCCTGTCTCACATTAAGGTCTCTCATCCATTTTGAGTTTATCTTTGTATATGGTGTAAGAGAATGGCCAAGTTTTATTCTTCTGTATATAGCTGTCCAATTTTCCCAGCACCATTTATTGAAGAGACTGTCTTTTTTCCATTGGATATTTCTCCCTGCTTTGTTGAGGATTATTTGACCATTGGGTGGAGGGTCCATATCTGGGCTCTTTATTCCATTCCATGGGTGTATATGTCTGTTTTTGTGTCAGTACAATGCTGTCTTGGTGATCACAACTTTGTGATACAGCTTGAAATCAGGCAACATGATGCCCCCCAACTTTGTTTTTCTTTTTCAACATTTCCTTGGTGATTCAGGGTCTTTTCTGGTTTCATACAAATTTTAGGATTATTTATTCCAATACTTAGAAAAATGCCCTTGGTATTTTGATCAGGATGGCATTGAAAGTATAGATATGGCTCTGGGAAGTTTAGACATTTTAACAATGTTTATTCTACCAGTCCATGAGCATGGAATGTTATTCCATCCTTTTGTGTCTTCTTCAGTTTCTTTTGTGAGTGTTCTGTAGTTCCTAGTGTATAGATCTTTACCTCTTTGGTTTATTCTAAGGTATCTTATGGTTTTTGGTGCTATTGTAAATGGAATTGATGCCCTGATTTCTCTTTCTACAGTTACATTGTTAGTGTATATGAAAGCATCTGATTACTGTGCATTGATTTTGTATCCTGCCACATTACTGAATTGCTGTATGAGTTCTAGTAATTTAGGGGTGGAGTCTTTTGGGTTTTTCACATAAAGTATCATGTCATCTGCAAAGAGAGATAGTTTGACTTCTTTTTTGCCAATTTGAATACCTTTTATTTCTTTTTATTGTCTAATTGCTGTTGCTAGGACTTCTAGTATAATGTTGAATAATAGTCGTGAGAGTGGGCATCATTTTTGTGTTCCTGATCTTAAGGGAAAGGCTCTCAGCTTTTCCTCATTGAGAATGATATTCACTGTGGTCTTTTCATAGATGGACTTTATGAAATTGAGCAGTGTTCTCTATCTCTATACTCTGAAGAGTTTTAATCAGGAAAGGATGCTGTATTTTGTCAAATGCTTTTTTGCATCAATTGAGAGGACCATGTGGTACTTCTCTCCTCCTCTTATTAATGTGTTCTACCGCATTGATTTGCAAATGTTGAATCACCCTTGCATTCCAGGGATAAATCCCACCTGGGCATGGTAGATGATCTTTTTAATGTACTGTTGGATCTTTTTTTTTTTTAAAGATTTATTTATTTATTTGACAGACAGATATCACAAGTAGGCAGAGGCAGGCAGAGAGAGGGGGGAAGCAGACTCCCTGTCGAGCAGAGAGCCCAATGTGGGGCTCGATCCTAGGACCCTGAGATCATGACCCTGAGGACCCAGGACCTGAGCTGAAGGCAGAGGCTTAACCCACTGAGCCACCCAGGTGCCCCTGTTGGATCTTATTAGCTAGGATTTTGTTGAGAAATTTGGCATCCATATTCATCAGGGATATTGGTCTGAAATTCTCCTTTTTGTTGGGGTCTTTGCCTGGTTTGGGGATCATGGTAATGCTGGCCTCATAGAATGAGTCTGGAATTTTTCCTTCTATTTCTATTTTTTGAAACAGCTTTAGGAGAATGGGTATTATTTTTTATTTGAATGTTTGGTAGAATTCCCCAGGGAATCCATCAGGTCCTGGGCTCTTGTTTTTTGGGAGGTTTTTGATCGCTGCTTCAATCTTGTTACTGGTGACCAGTCTATTCAAGTTGTCAGTTTCTTCCTGTTTCAGTCTTGGTAGTTTATAGGTTTCCAGGATTGCATCCATTTCTTCCAAGTTGCTTAATTTATTGGCATATAGTTGTAGATAATAATTTCTGATAATTGTTTCTATTTCCTTGGTGTTAGTCCTGATATTTCCCCTTTCATTCACAATTTGGTCCTTTATCTTTTCTTTTGGATAAGTCTGGCCAGTGGTTTATTAATCTTATTAATTCTTTCAAAGAACCACCTTCTAATTTCATTGGAGTGTTCTACTGTATTTCTGGTTCTAATTCATTGATCTCTGCTCTAATCTTAATTATTTCCCTTCTCAGGCACGAGTTAGGCTTAATTTTTATATTCATTCTCCACTTCTTTAAGGTGTAAAGACAGTTTGTATATTTGGGATTTTTCTATTTTTTTGAGTGAGGCTTAGATGGCTATGTATTTCCTCCTTAGGACTAGCTTTACAATATCCCATTGGTTTTGGACTGATGTGTTTTTGTTCTTATTGGTTTCCATAAATTGCTTATGTTCTTCTTTGATTTCCTAGTTGACCCAAACATTCTTGAGCAGAATGGTCTTTAGCTTCCAAGTGTTTGAACTTCTCCCAAACTTTTTCTTGTGATTGAATTCCAGTTTCAAAACATTGTGGTCTTAGAATATGCAGGGAATAATTTCAGTCTTTTGGTATCAGCTGAGACCTGATTTGTGATGCAGTATGTGGTCTATTCTGGAGAAAGTTTCATGTGCACTCAAGAAGAATGAGTATTCTGTTGTTTCAGGGTAGAATGTTCTGTGTATATCTATGAGGTCCATCTGGTCCATTGTTTCATTCAAAGCTATTATTTCTTTGTTGCTTTTATACTTAAATGATCCTTCTATTGCTGAGAGTGGAATGTTGAGGTCTCCTACTATTAATGTATTATTAGTAGTATGTCTCTTTGTTTGGTTAACAGTTGGCTTATGTTGTTGGCTCCTCCCATGCTGGGAGCATAGATATTTACAGTTGTTAGATCTTCTTGTTGGATAGACCTTTAAGAATGATGTAGTGGCCTTCTGTATCTCTAACTACAGTCTTCAGCTTAAAATCTAATTTGTCTGATAGGAGAATTGCTACTCCATATTTCTTTTCAGGTCTGTTGGCCTGCAAGATGGTTCTCCATCCCTTCACTTTCAGTCTGAATGTATCTTTAGGTTCAAAGTGAGTCTCTTGTAGACAGCATATAGATGGGTGCTGTCTTTTTAATCCAGTCTACAACCCCATGCTGTTTTATGGGAGCATTTAGGTCATTCACACTGAGAGTGATTATTAAGAGATATGATTTGATTGTCATCATGTTGCCTATGAAGTCCTTGTTTTTATAGATTGTCTCTGTAAATTTCTGTTCTCTGTCACTCTTGGGGTCTTTCCTCTTTTATAGAACCATATATATATATATATATATATATATATATATATATATATATATATAGAACCCCCTTATATTGCAGGGCCAGCTTAGTGGTCACATAGTCTGCCAGTTTCTGCTGGTCCTGGAAGCTCTTTATCTTTCCATCCATTCTGAATGACAGCCTTCCCAGATAAAGTATTCTTGACTGCATGTTCTTCTCATTTAGTTCCCTCAATATGTCTTGCCAGGCCTTTCTGGCTTACCAGGTCTCTGTGGGCAGGTCTGACATTATTCTGATGTTCCTCTTAAGGAATCTCTTCAACCTAACTGCCCTTAAACTGGTTTCCTTAGTTCTAAGATTTGTGAGTTTTACTATTATATGCTGGGGAATTAGTCTGTTCTCCTTGATTTTGGGAGGGATCCTCTCTGCCTCTAGGGCACGAATGCTTATTTCATTCCCCAAATCAGGGAAGTTGTCAGCTATGATTTACTTTGATATATTGTCCTCTCTCTCTCCACCCACTCAGGGATTCCAATAATTCTGACACTGGAACGTTTCATGGTGTCATTTCTCATTTTCATGGATTTTAAGAATCCATGTTCCAAGCCTCCTCCTGTTCTTTTTTTTCTATCAGTTTGTCTTCTAGATCACTAATTTGTTCTTCTGCCTTGTTTACCCTACCTGTTAGAGTATCTAGATTACATTGGATCTCATTGATAGCATTTTAAAGTTCTGCCTGATTAGCTTTCTTTTCTGCCCTTAGAGAATCTATGTTGCCATTAATGTTTTTTTCCATCCTAGTTATTGTTTTCATAACTGTTACCCTGAAATCCATTTCTGACATCTTACTTATATTCATATCCATTATTTATATGGATATGGATATCCATATCCATGTATAGCAGAAATCACAGTCTCTGAGTCTTTCCTATTTTGGGGGTTTCTCCTCTTAGTTATTCTGTTGAGGGGTGGTTGAGGGAATGTACAAGGTCCCAATTATTGACCACAACCCAAGCAAGATGCACCTGCTTTATAGGGACCTTAGGGTTTTTGGGCTCTTGTCCTTCCTCTTCTGGAGGAGGGAACTTGTTACTCAGGCAAACCTGTTTGGGCAGAGTTGCCCTGTCTTCTGTGTGGGGGTGATGGGCTCAGTAAAAACTGGCTTTTGGGGCTTTTTTCCTCTGGTGGCTTGCCCCAGTGGCTTCCTGCATCTCTTCTGAGAGTCAGAGCAAAAGTGACCATATCCAAACCTCTGTCTCAGAACAGAGAGATCACAGTCAGCTCTCCACTGAGCTCTCCAGGCCACACTGTCTCTGTTTCTGTTTGTGCTGCTAAAACCCACAGTGTCCTGGGTTGTACACCCCACAGTAGCACTCCCAGCCCTCGCCTCCAGGTCCAGGCACATTTCTGCCCTTTGTCCTTCTCAAACTGCCAGCTGCTCCCAGTTTGCGTTTGTGCCCCTGCAGCTCCAGGTTTTGGTCTGGCAGGCTGCCCTAAAATCCTTTCCCCACCACACTGGTGTGCGAGTCTGTGCCCAGTTCCCAGTGCAGGAGTCTTTTGTGTTCTGGTGGTGCAGGATCCTGGAGGCTCCCTCCCCCTTCCATTTATCTTTTGATATCTGCCCCACAGAATCATGACTCCCCGCTTCATACCTTGAGCCCAACCTCTAGATATTTCTGTTTGTAGAGATCCATGTATATCTTCTTACAGCTCAGGCTGATTTTGTGGGTGTCCAGAATGGTCTGGTAGATATCCAGCTCAATTCCAGGGACTGATTGAAATAGGGTTCCCTCTTCCTCTGCCATCTTTTTTTTCTATCTGAAGGATTATTTAGAGTGTACCCTGCTGGCATCCTTGTAAGAGCTCTATATGCACAAACTTAAAATAGTTCTCACAACAAGCTCTAAAATAGGTTCTACTTTCTTCCCATTGTACAGATGTGACAGCTAAGGCAGAAGGAGGCTGGTAACTTGCTTAAGGTCCCTTTAACAAATAAAAGACAAAGCTGGCAATAATTGAGTGTTAGGAATGTAGGCTGGAGCCCCACTTGTGCTTCTAGAAAAATTGAGATCACTTGTGAGTTTTCACCTTTGTCTCTGCATTACAGTTATTTTAGTAGGTATTTGTGAGAAATTTCTGTTAGAAACTGCTATCTTAGTAAGGAAACACTATTATTTTATGTATTTTTCTAAAACAGGTATCTCTTTTTAAGTTTGAAATTGCTGAGAATGAACATTAATGAATAAAAAGTGATAATATGATGCTTTTTCCTGCTGTATTAGTGCAATATTTTTAAAGTTGTGAAATGTCTAGTTCTCTAAAGATGCAATAAAATTCTTGAGATTATATTTTACATTAATAAGTTTGTGGTGGCAATGTCATTTGGTAAAGCAGTTTTGGTAAATAAGTTTAAAATGTGTTTTAAGGACCATAATAAAATTTCTTTCCTTAAACCTCAAGTTCAACTATGGTGATTCTATTGTGATGAAGTATTACAAATAATATTAACATTAAAGATCATTTGGAAACAAGCAAACAAACAAACAAAAACACCCAATACAACCTTTGGAGTCAAATAGACTCCAGCATGTGAGCATATTGCTGGTCCATAATGAGACTGTGATAGGCTTCAGAATGTGCTATCTCAAAATATGGCACCTTGACATATTGAATATTTTAAGCTGAAGGAGTTTGAGAGAACAGCAGAAACAGGAAGGTCACTGTTGGTCATAAAACCCTCTTATGGGAGGTGCCCTCCCTATACTGGAGTCAAGGAGCACTCTTATCTCTGAAGACAAGGGACATTAGGAAGAATCCTCACAAACAAGGGTTTCTCAGTTTCCCCCAGTTCACGACACTTAACCTCACACTCCTCAACCTATCATGTTTCTCCATCACTGTCCACTCTTCATTAAACCTAGCCTAAAGATACTCAAGTTTATTCTTCCACTCTGCATTTCCTTATGAAGGATTCTGTGTCACATAAAACTTACATTAAATAAATTTGATGCTTTTTTCTTGTTAGTCTGTCAGTTTGATTTTCAGACCCAGTCAGGGACCTTATGAGAACTGAGGAAAACTTTTTCCCCCCAAAACTGGCAAAGAACTGAAGACATAATTAATATAACATCTGAACTAAAGAGTAGAGGACATGGTATTTTTACTCAAAGGGAGCTAATTAGAGGGGCCAGGTGAGAGTTCCTACTTCAGTTTGGGCTTTTGTGTCTTCAGTGGTACCAAATTTGGAAAAACAAAACAAAACAAAACAAAATACGGCCATGTATGGCAGAACGAGCCAGACTATATTTGATTTCTGGCTCTGCCCCTGAATGGTTTTAGACTGCTTAACTTCCTTGAGTCTTGGTTCATAATCATCAAGCAGAGATAAAAAACGCCTATACTGTTTAAGTACTAAATGAAACAATGTATATAATGGGTCTCAAGAACATGATTCTTTCAAGAAATGTTAGCTATTTTCCTTCTGTTTTGCTGCTTTTGTTGTTGTTGTTGTTGTTGTTTTGTTTTTAAGGCGTAGTAAAGCAAGAAGACCAAAACAATTAGGACAGAATAACACAGCTGAGGATGTTTGCCTTGCCTAAGGTGTGACAATTCTCTTTGTGATGTGAAAGCAGTATTTTTTTACTTTTTGCCACCAAACATTAAATTTGATGCAGATTTCAAGTTCAGTGTGAGATAATCTTCATTTGTGTGCAAACACAAAGTAACTCAGTAATAAACAGAGGACCCAAGCTATTAGGAGTTGAACCAGCTTCTGACATTTCCTAGCCCTGTGACCTTGAGCGAGTTACATGTTCCATGCCTTAGTTTCCTCATCTGTAAGATGAGGATAACAAGAGTACATTCCTCAAAAGGCTAGGGAAATTTAGACTGTGATTTTATAGATTAATAGCATTATCTGATACCTATAAACATTGTATATATTATTAGAAAATACTTTGACATTTCTTAAAAATGTCAGTGAAGCAATAATTTTAAGCCTTCTTAAAGCTGTTGGTTAAATGTTGTTTTATCATTGTATCACAAATCTTCCATATATGAGCTCTTAAATATTGAGAGAGGCTGAATTCAACTCTGGTGTCTTTAGTCTTCATGAAGTACATAATATGTTTTCTTGTTGTCAAGGTAACAGGATTCAAGTAGGTTTTGTAAAATAAGAATGGGAATCATTAAAAAAATAGTACCAGGAAATACTTTAGAAAGGGAGATGGCTTAATAAGAGACTTTTAATGAAGCAGAAGTGGCTAAATTTCACTGAAGGCAGAGAATCAATTGCTCTGCAGTTCAGTTGCTTTATTGTAAGTCACCTGTATTTTCAAACAAGAGGTTGGCATTTAATATCCGCATTGTAATGAGGCAGAACTTTTGAGAGTAAGAACATGAGGAGCTGGTACAGACTTTTTCCCTTGAAAAAAGGATGTAAAATAGCAGTAGATTTCACTGACTTATGTTGGGGGAAGAATGGTACGTGAAGAGATGTGACAGAATGAGTCTTAGCAGTACAAAGGGTATACCTATATAATCATTTCACCAGCTTCTCTCTTCGAATTCTGGAACCAACTAAACTCAGGTGCTAAGTTAAAAATTAATAATAAAACAAATCTAGGGAAATCACATTTGGAAACACAAAATCTCATTTATATGTTACCTAATTTAAATTGTTCAGAGGAAGGACTTCTGCTATTTTGGCTTTCTACTGTGCATCTACTAGTTATATGAAAGTAGGTAGGTAGTTAGGTTCGAATAGGATACCTGGAGGCCAGCAGAGAGGAAGTCATAGCCAGCTATGGAAAAGTCAGAGGCCTGTCCTGGCAGCACTCCACATGAAGCTGGTTCAAATCAGACAGGCCCAAGATGGCAGGTGCCATGACAGGAAATCCCTGACTATATAAGGAAGAAAAAGCCTGAAACCCTCCTTCTAAGAAATCCTGACCCTAAGTAATGAATATTCCACCCCCTAGTTAACAGTGTCAGTAAAAGAAACCTTGAACTGAGGGCATGGCGCATAGTGCTTAGTGCTCTTGTACTTCCCCGCCCCACATCTCCAGTGTACTTTCACTTTAATAAGCTTCCCTGCCTGTATGCTTCTCTTTTGTATTGTGTGTCTGTCCTAGAATTCTTTCTTGTGATGAGACCAAGAACCTTTGGTGGCATCTTTGAGACAGGCTGAGTCAAGGCCCCAGAGCCTGGCGTCTTCCCAGTTTATCTGGCAACAGCTATAAAAACAAAAATGTGTTAATTCTGTTTTGGGGATGCCAAGAAAAGAGGAGTATATGAGGAAAAAGAGCAAGGAATATGAGATGTTTTACAACTTTTTGTTAATTGTGTTTTGATCTTAATATAATACATTTTGTTTAGTTAACCTGATAACTATATATATTAAAAACATGTTAGCAATCCTAATTGTGTGGAGTGGTCAGGGTCTTGACTACAATTAATAGAAATTAACTCTAGGTTTTTTTTTTTTTTTTTTTTTAATAATAAAAAGGCAGTTCTGCTTGAACTCAGTATTGGACTCCATGCTGATGGCCAATGCCATCACAAATGATTCTAGCCAGTCCCTTTTCTTGGCCTCATTGGTCCAGGTTCAAAGTCCTGGGCAGAGAGCCAGCTGGCTGAGTCTGGGCCACATGCTTGTTGCCCTGGCTGCAGGGGTGAGGAGCTGAACCATCTGCTTCCCCTTAGATGCCATAGTGGGTGGATGGGAACTTGCTTCCTACCAAGTCACACGTTGAGGTCCCTCTAAGTTAGGATGGAAGTTTAGATACTGGGTAAACAATAACAATAGATACCCTAGAGTGCAATTTTTAAAAACTATAAAAAAAAAAGGACTGGAATCAAGTTGCTTTATGTATGTGCCATATATATGGTGGGCTGTACCTGTCTGAGAACTCAGGAAAATTGCAGTTAATATCTTACTAGAAGTATGTCCCCTCCTGGATGTCCTAGAAGTATAGCTCCATCTCACTCAAGGTGATTTAAAGTCTTCTGGCGAGCAAAGTATCCCTCTTTCCTGAACCGTGGGGAAGGAAGGAAGTAGAAATAGCTTGAACACTAGACTCTCCTAAATGTAACATCTTCTCTCTCTCTTGTCTGGCTTTTAAATTGACTAGGTTATATTTGTAGAGCCAGTTCTGCTAGAAGTCCTCTACCACAGGGAGATGTCTTGTACCAGCTGCTGCTGTTTATTAGAACTTAGAATGTGGATGTACAGCATCTTTTACTCTCAGCTTGGGGTCTTAGTCTTAATTCCACACAACAGGAAAAATTCCTGTTTTTACCCATTAGCTTACAGTCTGTGCTACTGAAGAGAACAGAATAAATGGATTGGATAAATGGCACTCAGAGACAAGATAAAAGAAGTCTGTCTTGAGAGAAAAGTATCTGCAGACGGAAGGACACAGGTTGTGCTAAAGAAAAGATGGTACAGCAGGACAAATATTAAGCTATAGCCTAGAGATGTTACTGAATTTCAAGGACCTAGAAATGATTCCTAGGACAAAAGAAAAATGATAACCCAGTTAGACATATTCAATGATAGAATATCTTAGGACAATATCAGATATCTAAGAGGAAAAGATGTGACTCAATGATTCTTTGATTCTATTAGAGATAAAAGTCAAAGACAGATATTTTCAAATAAGCAAAAAACATAGCAAAATTACCTGATAAAGATTTCAGAAATAGGGAAACTGCTATTAGAAGTGCTTGGTTTAGAATTTATATTAGGGCTCAACTATTACGGATATTGTGATGATAGGGCAACATGTAAGTGTTATAAATGTAGACTATGTAAAAATAATAACCTCAAAAGCAAAATACTGGGAGATGGGGAGAAAAAAGTGTGAGGTAGAAGGAAATTTAGCTACTTTTTTAGCAGGCAGTCAGAAAATACATTCTGAAGTGGATACTTCAAGAAATATAGTTTATCATTTAAACTTTTCTTTAAAAAAACAAAAAAGAGAGACCAGAAGCAACTTTGTAAAAAAAAAAAAAAAAGAAAGAAAGAAGGTACTAAAATCAGAAAATATAAATAAAATATCAGGAATAAGAACAAAGCATATTTGTTTTAAAAAATAAAGGTAAATGAAATTAATTACCCTTAAGAGAAGGATTCTCAGGTTAGTTTCTGTGAGAACAGGGGTTTTTGTCTGTATCATTCACCATTATATCTTTAGTGCTTGGAACAGAGACAGAGTCAAACTGGCTTGAAAATGAGGGAACTATTTGGCATGTATGTTAAAAAACAAAATTCAACTGAATGAATTTTAAAGATCTTACTGGTTTTAGTCAATAATTCATGAATCAGGCAGCATCCAATCTAGTAGATAGAATCTCTGAGGAGCTGTACAAAATGAAAGACTTTTCTAGGCAGAAGGGGGAAGGGCCAAGGAAGTTATACTAGGCAAAAAAGTGGATTCATTATTTCCTTTAGGGGATGGCGGGGGTCTGTCAGGCTGATTACCTCACTAGTGCTGATTAGGTGATTCCTGATTGACTGCTTTAAGATTCCATTTCTGGGAGAGCTGAAACTACAGTTAAGTTAAAATCATGGTTTGTTGATGGGGCTTAGTATAAGTGACTCTAAATTTGGGTTTGTTGTCTTGTTTTTAACACATGTAACTAAAAATTCGGTGGATTAGTGAGTGCCATAGGGTCTATGACCTTGTTTTTGGTTTTCTGTGAAGGTCCTTGGTGTGTACCCTACTTTGTGGGACTTGTTTTCAAGCCTGCTTTCCTTGTGGTCATAAGAGAGCTGCCCATAGTAACTGGAAATGTGGTTCCTCATTCACAGTCTTCCTTCTCCTCCTTATCCACCCCCCTCTGCCCCCAAATCCCAACCACTCTAAACCAATTACAGTGGAAAGGCAGATAGGATTGCCTCCTGGTTGATTTTTTTTATTTTTAAGATTATTTATTTATGTATTTGACAGAGAGAGAGAGAGAGAGAGAGAGAGAGACAGCGAGATCAGGAACATGAGCAGAAGGCATGGAAGAGGGAAAACAGGCTTCCTGCTGATCAGGGAGCCTGATGTGGGACTCAATCCCAGGACCCAGGGATCATGACCTGAGCCAAAGGCAGATGTTTAACGACTGAGCCACCCAGGCGCCCCCTGGTCTAGTTTTTAGACCAGAGTTCTCCAAGTGTAAACCACAGGTCTCCAGAGGTTCCAAAGGCTTTTTCAAGAGATCTGCAAGGTTAAAACTACTTTTATAATAAAACTAGAAGATGATTTGCCCTTTTCAGTGTACTGACATTTGCTGTGATGATTCAAAAGCTGATAGATAGAAGTGCTGGTGCCTCAGCGTGATTCATGGCCATGTCACCAAGCTGCACTAGTGATCATTGTAGTTTTCATTGCCAGTCACTCATAGCCAAAAAGGCCAGTTTCACTTATGAATGTCATTGATAACTCCGTAAAAACTGTGAATGTAATTAAACCTTGACCTTTGATGCAAGTCTTTTCAGTGTTTTTTGTGCTGAAATGAAAAGTAAGCAAGAAGCATGCATGCGGTATCTTGAAGTATAATGAATGTCTCTGGTGGTCTCAAGGAAAGCATTTTGAGATTATTTGAGTTGCAACTGAAGTAACTGCTTTTTTTTCCCCCCAAATAGCACCATTTTATTTCAAAGAATCCCTGGCAGACAAACTATTGTTTTTCAGACTTGAATATTTGACAGGCATTTTACTGAAAACAAATGAAGTCAATCTGTCACTTCAAGGAAACCACCAATAGTATTTTTTTTCCCCAAAGATAAAACTCAAACTTTCAGGCAAAAAACTTGACTTTTGGAAAACTTGTGTCTGCTACCACGAGCTCAACAGCATCCTGATATCAAAAGACTTTTTTGATTATATTGATGGTGATATTACCAAATGTGATTTTTTTGGATATTGTATAATGAAATATGTCAGCATTTCTTAGATCATAACTTAGATACACTCACAGTACAAAATAGACCAATCAAAAGATTTTAAGATTTATTTATTTGAGAGAGAGAGTGTGTGCTCGAGTTGGGGGAGGGGCAGGAGGAGAGGGAGGGGAGAAGCAGACTCCCCACTGAGCACAGAGATCCACATGGGGCTCAATGATGGTCTCCAGGCCATCATTTGACATTTTGACATGAACCAAAACCAAGAGTCAGATACTTAACTCACTGAGCCACCCAGGTGTCCCTACACCAATAAATTTTAATGTAACAAAATCCTTAAAGAGTACAAAATGTTTATTTATATGGTTTCATTTCATATATGGTATTTATATGGTTTTTTAAAAAAAATGTTTATTTATATGGTTCTGTATTGCAACTGATATTTAAGATACTTACCAGTTGTTGATACAGTGGAGTATCAAAAAAGAATATCTACAATTATGTGAAAAAGCCATTGAAATATTCTTGCCTTTTACAACTATGTATCTGTGTAAGTCTGGATTTTCTTCATGTAATTCACTCAAACAACATAAATCAAATGCAAAACAGATGTTTGATTTTAACTGTCTTCTAATAAGATGTTAAAGAGATTTGCAAAAATGAAAAACAATTCCTCTCTTCTCAGTACATTTGTTTTAGTTTGGCAAGTATAGTTATTTACCATAAAAAGATGATAGTTGTAGTAACATGTAATAGGTTTATTGTATTGCTATATAAAAAATGAATTAATGAACATTTAAACTTTTCTCAGTTTTGTTTAATCAGATATCATTCATGTGGAGTTGGATGGTGACTCAGTTCAACCTAAATTATGCAGCTTCTATACAGTAGGGGGAAGATTGAATAATGTTAGGGAGTCAATGGCAATTTTCAGTTCAATGCTGAAGGGTAAAATCCACAATAAATATATAGCTATCACAAAACTTTGTATACCAAATATCATACTATACAGTAATAGTGGTTGACAACTGGATATTAGTAAAAGATTTTTTTTTTAAGATTTTATTTATTTATTTGACAGAGAGAGATCACAAGTAGGCAGAGAGGCAGGCAGAGGGAGAGGGGGAAGCAGGCTCCCCGCTGAGTAGGGAGCCTGGTGTGGGGCTTGATCCCAGGACCCCGAGATCATGACCTGAGCTGAAAGCAGAGGCTTAACCCACTGAGCCACTCAGATGCCCCTGGATATTAGTAAAATATTTTTAAGTCATGTCTTTTACCCCATGACAGATCAAGTAGATGAAAAAGAAGTAACTCTATAAAATCAGAATACATAATTAATATGGAGATTTTAATAGTTACATACTGACTCTATACTGTAAGATAGCCTTTTATAAAAAATTACAATTAAGCTTAAAGAATCCCTAATATGTTGAAAATTAGAAACGCTATAGATTACATTCCTTGAACACAATGCAGTTGAACTAGGAATTAATAGCAAAAACTAGAATTTTCATACCTAATGACCTAAGATATAAACAAACATATAAGGGCCATTGTATTGTACAATTCTGGTGGCACCATTCACATTAAGCCCAGATTATATTACAGAGAGTGACATCCAATTAGAGTACAATTAAATAGCAGTAATACTTGGGCAACATAGCAATCCTTGACATAGCGATCCTTGACTTCATTCTTTTTTTTTTTTTTTTAAAGATTTTATTTATTTATTTGACAGAGAGATCACAAGTAGGCAGAGATGCGGGCAGAGAGAGAGTGGGGGGAAGTGGGCTCCCTGCTGAGAAGAGAGCCCAATGCGGGGCTTGATCCCAGGACCCCTAGATCATGACCTGAGCCGAAGGCAGAGGCTCAATGCACTGAGCCACCCAGGTGTCCCCCTTGACTTCATTCTTAAATCTCTTACGGAAGAGTAATTTAAAATAAAATTTTAGACTATGTAGAAATTAAATTATTTCCCCATGGTCTAAAGTGGTAATAGGAGGAATATTTATAATTTAAACAGTTATAGTATAAAACAAAAATAAAAATTCAATATTTTCTAATTTGAGAAATTAGGAAAAGATAAATAAAACACACCTGAGAAAACCAGAAAAAGGACTTGAACCTGATAGCATAAATTAATAAATTAGAAAACAGAAAACAAACTATAATTGATAAATTATAGAGCAGAAAACAAAAAAAAACGGAAAATAAACTATAATTGATAAATAAGTCACAAGTTAGTTATTTGGGAAGCCAACTAAATAAGCCTAAACAAGCAAAAGGAAGAGGGAATAACAAATACCCAAAATTAAAAATCAAAATAAAAACAGGAAAAATAATAGACAAAGAGAAAAATAAATTATTAGATGATATCATAGAATAAACATAATGAGAAATCAGAAAGAAATTAGGGAATTTTCTAGAAAAAATGAAAATGACCAAAATGGATTCAAAAGCAGTAGAAAACGTATACAAAGTATTAAACAATGATCCAGTTCCCAGAAATGACTGAATAGAAGATTGACTTGATTATTTTAATATTACAAACATGTACAAACAACACCATAAACAAAGTAAAAGGTCACACTAAATACTAGCAAAATACATTTCTATCATCTCTCTCTATCTGTCTATATTTTCCTGTCTATGTCTATTTCAGATATATATTTAAGATGGGTAAGAACTAATTTCCATAATATATATAAGCTATAAAAACCCACAAGGAAAATAAAACTTAGTAGAAAATGGAAAAAGATATGTGTTGACAGGTCACAGAAAACACATACAGATAGCCAATAAATAAGTAAATGAAAGGTGTTTGATCACTGATATAAAACACAAGGCAGCAAAAGTTAGATACTACATTTTCCACCCATCAGAATGGTGATGGTTCAAAATTTGGGTGAGGAGAAATGAGTTCTCTTTGATAAATTCTCAGAGGGAGTAAAAATTTGCTTTACTCTTTGAGTATTGTTTATTAATATCTGTCAATTTGTGACAGATTTAAAATGTGTTTACTAGGATATTAAATAGAGCATTTCCTTACTTGGGTTAATGTTCTAAAACTAGTAACAACCAACGATCAACTTCCTTTTAGTCCAGAGAGGGGTTCTAGGTCATCTATGAGAAAATTATGAAAAGTGTGTACCCCAGCTTCTTCTTATGCTTTAGTCTGTCACCTGAATGTCAAGAGTTATAGGAAAACAGACTGAGATAAGTTCTCCTCCCTCCTGTTATCTCAAGCTGAGTAAGGAACACTTGCAGAGAAGTTTCAGGCAGGAGGGGAGAAATACTAAAAGAACACCTGTTTCCCTTCCCCACTGGAGAAGTGTGAAGTAGTCAGGTCTAAGCTGGGAGAAGGGAGATTTAAGTGGGATACGAACATGAAGTTTAGTTTTTGGGCTAGTCTGGATGCTTTATGCAATCTGCTTGGAGGGTAGGGAGGGAAGACTAACACTGAGACTGAGTGAAGTTGTTTTGCTGATACTTTGTTGAGTTTGGCTTATCTAATATGTCATTATGTGCCCTTTCACTCAGCAACTGTACTTCCAGGAATTTATGTCACAAATACACATGAGAGGGCCAGATACATGTACAGTGATGTTCACTGAGGTGCTTGTTGTTGTGGAACCCTGAAAACAACTGATATGTTACACAACGTAATAGTCCGTTATTATACAGTTATATTCTGCCGTTTTACAGCTATAAAGAATAGTGGAGTGTACTCATATGCACATGGGTATGGAAAAACAATGGTACATTTTAAGTGAAAAAATATCAAGTTTCAAAACAGAACGATCACGTTTCTGTTAGAAAAAAGTGAGGATTCATAATTTCAGATAGATATGAGGATCATGTATTTTTTTGAATAAAGACATCCAATTTCTTCAATTTTTTCTCTAAAAATTGAAAGCTCGGCACATATCTGATATAAAATATTTTGTCAGTACAGAAATGCCAAGAGTAAAAAAAATATACTTCCATTTCTATCCTTACTCCTTAAAGTTTTAACATTTTCTTTTCTTGCTCTGTGGATATAATTATGTAATACCTGTATATGGATTTCTTCTAAAAAGATCACATGTTATTTTTATAATTTAAATATATACAGGGAAGTGAAAGAAAAATAGTTAAATACCATTCTGCCTCCTCCTGATGGCGCACAGGAGAAGAATGAGGCATAAAGAAGTCAGTTGTAAGAGAATGGGAGCAGGGGATGACAGTAGAAAAGACTGTCACCCAGAACAACTCCTCAGTCTCATATTTATTAGAAAGTGAGTAACAACCAACAGAGAAGCTGGAATAGATTACACATTGACCATGAGTCTTGTAGATACGTAAGAAGAAAGGCAAAACATGTCTGGTCATGTAGTACAAGACCTACAGTGAGCAAGCCCAAACAAAAGGATTGTCTGACTAACTGCTGATGCTCTCCGGGGAAGGGGAGATAATGGAAAAATGAAACAGGTGGCATTTCCACCCTGAGCAGGCTGGGAATCCCCAGCTGCTGGGCTCTAAGGGCATATATCGTCCTCTCCCACAGAGGCCTGTTGCCAGTACATTTTTTTTTTAAGGCTATATCTAAGCATGCTTGGTAACTAGTAAAATTTCTCATAGGTTATATTTTAAGCAATACGTTGTTTTGAGGGACAGTTATACCATTCTTTTAGGAAACCATATGATTCCATATTTCTCATGGAAGTTGGAATGGAATCACATGGTTTCCTGAAAGAATGGTACTTAATTATTTTTCTTTCAATTCTCTTTACATATTTAACACTCACTTTTTGTCAAAGATGAAGTCCTATGAAACAGGAATGGGTATGTTGAACCAGAGTCTGTGTTTGGAAAATGGTCTGTCATGGTGTCAAATTCTAGCTTGATTATTAGAAGCCCAGAAGTGCTTCTTGCACCCAAATCTAAGGCTGCGCAAACTTGGAAGTCCTCTCTCACAGTGGTTCCTATGTATGTCATTTCGATTCTTACATAGTAAAATTCAGTGGGCTATATATTAACCACTTAAATTTCTACTTATTAACAAATGAATGTATACCGTCTTTCTACTTTCCATTCCTCTAAGGCTTTTTCAGAAATATCAGATCATATTGTCTGACCTAATTAAAAATACTAATCCCACAAGATGCACCACGAGAGAAAGGTTCTGTGGATACAAAATTTTGGAACATGTTGCATACAGTATCACGGCTCTGGATAGTTTCTTCATTTTAACGTGTTGAAGGTTTAGCAGCACTTCTTTAAAAACCTGAACACAGGGCTCTGCCCCACTCCCCAGATTCCTATTAACACCATAAAGTCTCACATTCATCAGAGTTAAAAAGTAAGAGGCTGCTAGCAGGAAAGGAAATTAACATCTTTCTGGGAGCATTTCAAGGAGGGTTTAGGTGGACTAGGTAATATTCCACAGGAGGAATTCCATAGCGGTTTCTGTGTTTGGTTTTGAATCCTCTCTCTCCTATATTTAATATAAGTCTGGGTTCATTTTTCAATATTCCTTAGTTTGAAAATTATAAAATGTGAAAACTAGTTTCTTAAGTTGTAGGAAGGATTAAATAAGATGAAATATCTTAAGCCAGTGCTCAAAAAGTATTAATTTTCTTTCTCTTTTAGAGAAGCTTTCATCTTATCATGCTTTCTTTCCCCCCATAATCCCATTTTATTAACTTGAAGGCAATCACTTTCACCTTCCAAAAAACCTGGATTCCCCCCCCCTTCCTTTCCCCTGAAACTTTAAAGAACTTTAAAAAAAGACGGTATCTTCACACTTAGTGTCTCTGATTTGGAATGATTAATGAAGAAGTTATGTCAAACCAAATAGATACAAACAGTACTTTAAGGGTGATGAATATAGCCTATTTTTACTTAACATCTAGCTGCATAGAAAAATTAAGCCTTAAAATTTTTTTTTTTCTTACCTACTTTCTGATAGTTGTAACAGTCCTAGCAGCTCAAAGATTTACAGAATGTCTTCTGGGGCATTTGATTTTGCTTTCTTCTCATTTGCATTTCATATTTATCCTAGTCATTTTGCTGACCTTACCTCCTATTCGAGTAGCATCCTAATTGGTCTTCCTGCCTCTATAATGTCTCTGGTATCCAGGTGATCGTGACACACCTGCCAATCCATCTTCCTAAAAATTCTGCTTTGATTCCATTACTCCCCCGTCATTCGTTTCTATAATTTTCCTTGTGCATAGAATTGTGGCTAACAAGCCTTCCACTCTAAGGTTCTTCCATCCTCATTAATCTCTTCTTCTTCTATTCTTTAACATTTACCCCATGTTTCACCAAAATTAGCATCTTTTCTGTTTTGTATACATACTAGGCTCATGCCAGTGCTGTGAGTTTGCTTTCCTCCAAATGTCTCTTCTCTTTTCCCTCCTCTGCTGGTCCTGAGATGACCAGTCTTTTAAGGACCAATGAAGTCTTTCCTTCTACATGAATCTTTCTTCTTTTATTCCAGCTGGTGAACATGATTTCTTTTTTAAATGTGTAACTACATTTGATTAATCTGAACAACATACTATGGTATTTAATCACATGCTAATCTGAAACAGTGAGATTATATCTCTTCTCATTCCCAAGAAACAGTTCCTGGAGGGTGGGAATTATTTCTCTAATTTCTCTTGTATTCCTTATGAGGTCTAGCATAGTGGTATACTACTTAATTAATTCATTGAATTAGGTATGATTTGAACATTATCTGAATCATTGTTGTTATCATCTGATTTTGCCATCCCTCTTGTCCTGTGACTTTGTCCCATGAGTTATTCTGGCTGTTTTTTTTAACTTATTATTATTTTTAAAAAATTTTTATTATTTATTTATTATTTATTTATTTGAGAATGGGGGAGGGCAAGTAGGGGGAGAAGCAGAGGGAGAGGGAGAAGCAGATTCCCTGCTGAGCAGGGAGCCTGACATGGGGCTCGATCCCAGAACCCTGAGATCATGACCTGAGATGAAGGCAGATGTTTAACCAACTGAGCCACCCAGATGCCCTGTCTTAGCTGTTTTGAAACAACATCTGAACTCCTATTTCAGGGAAATCTAGTGTAGAGTTATAACTGGGGCTCTGGAAGTTTTTTATATGTTGCAGGCAACTATGTGCCACTGTAATCAGTTCTTGCAATCAACTGATTTAATAAATGCACCACAAACAAGGGCATGAAGATTAGAAAAAAGACAGTGAATTTCCAGCTCAAGAGGTTTAGGATGAAATGGAGCACAAAATTTCCAAGAAAATCAACAAATAAGATTATGTTACATTCAGTAGCTTTCTGATATAATCAGTTGTAGAAAGCCCTTCATTTTCCTTCAAATCTTGTATTTTCTTAAGAGAAGGCAGGTCACGAATAGCAGAGTTTTGAAAAAACTCTTAGAGAAAGAACCATGCAATTTGCTGTTGTATTACTGTAATGAAGAAAAAGGTCATAGGGAGTGCCTGAACTTTTTCTCCCTGTTCTTGCCCCCCCCCAACAGTCAACATATCAGTTTCAATCAGTCTTTCGATTGAAACTCTTTATTATCGGCTTTTCAACACTTCATTATCCAATCCATGTTCAAGGTCTGTTGGTTTATACCTCACAGGGCATCATAAATTTACGCTTTTATTTCTACTTTCATCCACAACTATAGGTTAAACTCCATCAGCCCTGGTCTGGGCCATTGTAAAAATCTATTTTTTCTAGCTGCCATTGAGTCTCTTTCTTCCAAAAATCCATCCTCCATGCTGTATCCTCAGTCGTATACCTTAAGCACTATTACATCATGTACTTTTCTGCTCACAGAAATGCCAAATAAAGTTCAGATTTTCAAGTCCCATCTGTGCTGACCTATTCCTTCTCTGAACTGTCTTTTCAATGCACAGCCTATTACCTAGCCATACAGAATTCCTTGTTGTTCTTGGATAAAATATACAATTTTTTTGTTTCCATTTTTGTTGTCATCCTCTATTCTCTACTTGGAGTACCTTTTTTTTTTTTTTTTAAAGATTTTATTTATTTGACAGAGGGAGAGAGATCACAAGTAGGCAGAGAGGCACGCAGAGAGGGCGGGGGAAGCAGGCTTCCCGCTGAGCAGAGAGCCGGATGTGGGGCTCGATCCCAGGACCCTGAGCTGAAGGCAGAGGCCTAACCCACTGAGCCACCCAGATGCCCCTCTGCTTGGAGTACCTTATCTTTCATCCCTACCTATTGAAAATTATGATAGAATTTGAAAAGAAAATTGTTACAATTCCCTTCTTTGTTTCCAAATAGTTTCTATTGATTTAATCACTCATTAGTATCATTTCTATTTCATATTCTTCTAATTTCTAATTTAAATTTTAACTCATTTATTGAACTAATAAATCTATGTATGGTAAGAGAAGGCAGCTTCCTATCCAACCACATTAGGAGTGGTGCATTCCTACCCAGTATTCTCTTAGCCAGATCCCCAAAATGCCTGCTGCTACTCCATTGCCACATCCATGATATAGAAAAGTTAGAGTGGAGAGAGGTAGTGGTCTTAACTGATTTCAGTTATTTATTTCTAAAAAGTTTGCAAGAACATGTAATAATGTAAACATTGCTAGGAGTTGTCTTTGGGCCTTGGAAGTGGTCCATGAAAATTAAGTAAAAGCTTGAGCTTGGTTAATTTGATGATAAATCTCCTGGTCTTGGGTGAGCCGCTGATATTATGTGACCTCGTTATAATCATATGATCTCTTTGAAGTTTCTTCATCTGGAAAATAAAGGAATTGAACTGGATAATCTCTAAAGTTCCTTTTAGGATTAAATTCTAGAATAATGATAGTATTGGAGGAGGGGTGTTTGTGGTAGTCATGTTGCCAAATTAAACATCATGAGGGTGTTCAAAGGGCTGAGAGACTTAGTAGGAATGTCAGATATGTCAAGTATTATGTTTTGGTTCCCTGAGAAAGTTTAGTTGACTGTTGGGTTGGAGAGGGCATTAAAGAAAAATTAGCAATAGGAGCTAAAAACAATCCCAATTCTATTCATTGCAACATTTTTTAAGCCTGGAAACAACCCTACATTCTGTGGTACATCCACATGGTGGAGTACTACAAAGCTTTAAAAAACGATGAGTTATCTTATCTCTATCTACATGGAATGAACCTGATAGGAACAGTTAAATATAGGAAAGTAATGATTAGAACATTGTTTAATAAATACTTTTTACCTAAGATGGAGAAAATATGAACATGTATGTATATGTATGTTTGTGTGCATGTCTCTATTACTTATGTTAAAAAACCAAGTATACAAAAAAAAAAATGAATAAGAAACTTACTTAGACAAGGTGATTGGAGAAATCTGACAAAGAGAATGTTGGGGTACAAATGCATTGGTCCTGGTGTGAATGTATACGAAGGATGCCTTCTACTGTCATCTTTTGATTAATTGATTAAATAAATAAAAGAAAATTTAAATAAAAAGTTAAAGAACTATGCATCTAACCAGGGGAACAGGTTAGATTATTATATAAGGGTACAGCCAGTAAAACTCAGAAACTGCAAAAGTCTACAAATCAAATGACCCGGTGTCCTTGACAAATAAATTATAAATACTAAAAGAACCCGTAAGGAGCATATCAACTAAATACATTATCAGGAACTTATTTGAATAAAGCTACTGTAAAGATAAATAGACAAACACCAACAATAATAAGAAAATCCTGGAACATTGTATGGGGGATTTCTGACTATAATCTGTGTGTTTGGTAATATTAAGGTATTCTTAAGCATTGCCATTTTAATGTGGGATAATGTTATTGTTGTTATATTATTAAAGAGAGATTATCTTTATACTTTCGATTATTTACACTTTAGAGATTATATTTTAGAAATTCAAACAGAAGTAATTACAGAAGAAATGATATGAAGTGTGAGATTTTTTTCAAAATAAACTGAGGTGATGATTTAGGTGGATGGGTATGTGTGAAAAATCTATAATATGGCATTTTAAAAATATACTAAGTGAAGAAAAAGAATTGGGTCATGCATGAATTCCAAGGAACCAAGGCTATGCTGATCTGTAGGATACTAGACCAAAGGTGGAAATTAGCAACTCTTGCATCTGTAGAAAAGATCATTTTGCACCAGGGCTCATTTTCAGAGAGCTGCAAAGGGGAGGAATGGTGAAGGTGCTATAAGCAGAAGATGGCCTCTTAAAATTCTCTTTTCCATAAGGCAGTTTCCCCCTTTTACTTCCATGATTCATCTCAGTTCCTTTCCTCCCCTTGCTTTCTCTTTTTTGCCCTCCATCAGGTCTCCTAACTCCTCCTTTTCACTCTTGGATCACCCCCATTTGCTAGGCATATTATGCAATAGAAGTGTATTCAGTACATTTTGGAAAACTTTGTATTTTCTCTTTATTGATTGTAGCAGTAGATTATTTTATACGTAGGTGATTATATACCCAGGTTTAGCTAGAAGAGTCATGATTTATGACTCTCGTCCCAAAGAAATTATCAATAGCAGCCCTGTCCCTCTTAAAAGTGTCCCAGATTATATGATGAATTATAGTAATATTTTTCAGAAATTTTGCAGTTGTTAGATGTCATTCATATTCTTTAAAATGTAGTTACTTAATGCTATCATGTATCCGAAACTGCTTTGTTTTTCCCTGTTGTACTCTGGTGGGCTGGCTCATGTGGGTCAGTGGTTCTCAACAGAAATGAAGTTTCTACTCTTCTTCTAAAATATTTTTGCCAAGTAGACATTTGTTCTAATGAAAACAGCTTACCTTTGAGAGATAGAACATTAATGTACTGGCAGCCACATGCCCCTTTCAGTAGGTTCATTTGGAAGAATTAAAATATTTAGAAGTAGAGAGCAGGATCTCCAGGGAGCAGAAGGGAGGTGTATTTCAATCAGGAAGGAAGATGCCAAGCACGGGCACTTGTATGGAGGGAAAGCCAAAAGTAGGGGCTGGAACGGGACCTAAAAGCTGAAATGCACTGGTGAGAGTGGATAGAGTCAAATATGAAAATTGAAATTAGGAGGAATGCAAGGCTAAGTGACGTAGCAGTTTTGTTGAAGTGGAAAATACCATTATCTCTACCGTAAGTAAGTACAACAAAACAGTAATACTACAGTGAAACACAGATTGGCAATAAGTGGCTTTCTTTTCTGCTATAAATTCCTTTGATTACAACTTAAGAATTAAATCTTGGTCAATTTATTGTTCTCACAAATCAGTTTCTTACCTCTGTCAGATTTCTGTTTCAGGGAATAGTTAGATGCCAAGATGTGTGTGGAGGGGGATGGTGAACTTGGTTCATAGTATCACTGGCCACACAGGCATCCTCTTAGGCACACTCGTTCTTGTTTATTTTTTGGTCCTTCTGCTTCTTTGGTACCTGCTCTCATATTTGTATTCAAATCTTTCCAGTCTTTGGCCACAGAACATCATCTGGCTGCCCTCTTGGATCTGGGTGTTGTGGGGAAAGCTCAGTGAGCCTTCCTGAGGCTATCTGCCCAAGTACTGTGGGTAGCCATCTTTATGCTTCTCTGTCTATTCAGATGCCATGCCAGGAAGCTCTTCAGGGCTTGCTACTTTTTTGGCATATAAAAAATTTTTTTTCTTAATTTTTGTTATTCTTAAAATTTATTTTTATTTATTTATTTTAAATTTTCATTCCAGTATAGTTAACATACAGTGATCTATTATAGAGTGCTTTTTAGATCTCCTCTCTGGTTTCTGCCATACACATGTCAGCTGCTTTAGCTCCCCTGAGCCCTGATCCATATTTTTGTAATCTAGCAATACTCCTCTCCTCCAGTTGGGTTTTATATCCATTCAGAAAGTAGGGTGATCATGGAGCCCATCTTGTTTGCACCCCTTCCTCTAGGAAGGATAGGCCTCCTTTGCTTCCTGTCCAAATTCTGAAAACAGTTACTTCAGGTATTTGACAAGATGTCTTGTTATTGCTGGAGGGCAAGTCTACTAGCAGTTACTCCATCAAGACAAGAAGTGGAAGTCTATGATTGTCCCTTTTTAATTATGCTTTAAGTACAGATTCTGTTGACAGATAGCTCACATGTCCCAGTGTCCTCCCTGCTGGTTAGTCTTGTTGAAAACTACCACCACTTTACATGTGGTGGTAACAATTTGATTGCTTGCTGTTTCCTGGATCTACTTCCTTTGCTACTTCTCCATGTTCAAACATAGTTTCCCCTCTAGTTTTGGCACTACTCAGATGACAGTTTTTGTCTTTAAGTGTCTGATAAATGGAATCTTACAAAGTACTGTGATATAAAGTCAAATAAGAAAAGTATGTGGAGAAGCCTGGAACTGAAAATGTTTGAAATGGGTCTAAAAACCAAGAGTAGGATAATTAGGTTTGGTTCCTGGTAGCCAAAAACACACACTTATTGTGTGTCCCAATTATGTAACACATCATTTCAAGAGTAAAAAAAAAAAAAAAGTAGTTAAAAGTGATCTCTTAAAAACAAGCCTTCTTAATGAATGTATTTAATTTTTTTAATGGTATAAATCAGGGGCTGGCAAATTATGGCTTGTGGGCCAAATCTCTCCTGCTGCCTGTTTTTATGCAGCCTGAAAGCTAAGATGATTTTTACTTTTTATAATAGTTGCATACTAAGTGGTTGTATAAGTACCTATATAATATTCTTGGTGTTGTCTCTTGGCTTACAGCATCTAAAATATTTACTGTGTGGCCCTTTTAGAAAATGTTTGCCAGGGGCACCTGAGTGGCTCAGTGGGTTAAGCCTCTGCCTTCGGCTCAGGTCATGGTCTCAGGGTCCTGGGATCAAGCCCCGCATCGGGGTCTCTGCTCGGCGGGGAGCCTGCTTCCCTTCCTCTCTCTGCCTGCCTCTCTGCCAACTTGTGATATCTCTCTCTGTCCAATAAATAAATAAAATCTTTTTAAAAAAAAAAGAAAAAAGAAAATGTATGCCAGCCTTTGGTCTTAAACATTTTCCCTGTCCATTCTTCTCTACCACCCATTTATCTGGTGTTTATTCAATGCCTTACCTTATGCAAGGTACGTGGTTGAGATAAAAACTTGAATTAGACAGAGAACTTTCTTTAAAGGAGTTCATAATTTATCAGTGAAGCTAAGACATGAACATGAGTAGCAATGACACAGAGTTCAATAAAAGAGGACTCTGGGAAGAAAGGAAACAGCTTAAGAATCATCATATTTCAGAAATGAATTGCTGACATTGGAGCTGGGGAATTTCGGAGAATCTCACTGGAGGAGGTGGGATTGGAGCTGGCTTAGGGAAAATGGGTAGGATTTGAATACACACAAGTAACTACATTCTAGGATGGAAACTTCATTTAAACTCAGCCCTAGTTGTAATTCATAAAATGTGCAACAAGCTCACTCTTTGAGTCTGAGTCTTATCCTCAGAAGGGCAACTAATTGATGGTTTTGTTTTTAGAAAAAAAAACGTTATTTGCCTTTGATACAAACTTTCCCCCTGCTTTCTTACTTCATTTTCCCTCCTCTAGTCAATATTTAGCCTGAATATCTATAAAGAACTTCTCAAACTGAACACACACAAAAGAGATAATCATGTCAAAAAATGGGCAGAAGACATGAACAGACACTTCTCCAATGAAGACATACAAATGGCTATCAGACACATGAAAAAATGTTCATCATCACTAGCCATCAGGGAGATTCAAATTAAAACCACATTGAGATATCACCTTACACCAGTTAGAATGGTCAAAATTAGCCATGTGGAGGATGTGGAGAAAGGGGAACCCTCTTACACTGTTGGTGGGAATGCAAATTGGTGCAGTCACTTTGGAGAACAGTGTGGAGATTCCTTAAAAAATTAAAAATAGAGCTTCCCTATGACCCTGCAATTGCACTACTGGGTATTTACCCCAAAGATACAGATGTAGTGAAAAGAAGGGCCATCTGTACCCCAATGTTTATAGCAGCAATGGCCACGGTTGCCAAACTGTGGAAGGAACCAAGATGCCCTTCAATGGTCGAATGGATAAGGGAGATGTGGTCCATATACACTATGGAGTATTATGCCTCCATCAGAAAGGATGAATACCAACTTTTGTATCAACATGGACGGGACTGGACGAGATTATGCTGAGTGAAATAAGTCAAACAGAGAGAGTCAATTATCATATGGTTTCACTTATTTGTGGAGCATAACAAATAACATGGAGGACATGGGGAGATGGAGAGGAGAAGGGAGTTGAGGGAAATTGGAAGGGGAGATGAACCATGAGAGACTATGGACTCTGAAAAACAATCTGAGGGTTTTGAAGGGGTGGGGGGTGGGAGGTTGGGGGAGCCAGGTGGTGGGTATTATGGAGGGCATGTATTGCATGGAGCACTGGGTGTGGTACATAAACAATGAATTCTGTTACGATGAAAAGAAATAAATTAAAAAAAAAAGTAAAAAAAAAATTTAGCTTGAGTTTCCTTGTTGAAATTCTAAGGGGTTAAGTAACAAGTTTGGAAGAACTGGTATCCTAGCCAGTTTTTCAGACTTGGGATACCAGTATGTTATGGAGGGAGACAGTATTCTGTGCTCTCATCTCAGATTAGAAGAGTTTTGGCCCAATGACTCACCACATCACTCTCTTGTATGTCTGTGTTCAGCAGGGAAACTCTGCCAAGTTTTTTTCCTCTAACTGCACTCTTTCTCTTCATGGGGATCCATGGCCAGCACCATCTCTTTTTCAGAAGCTTTGCCAGCCTAGTAGCTCTGCTAATGATGGGGGAGGGAGGAAAATCGGATTCAACATTCATGATGTTTAGAAATTGCTTTCTCCCCTGTAAATAAGCCTCTTAATGGTAGGACCAAAGAAATTGATCTGAGTAAAAAGAGAATCTTTATTTCCCTGTCTAATAGAGATATGAATACACAATGAGGGACTGAAATAAATACTGTCATTCATCCTAAATGAAATGAACATAACCTGAAAATAATTTTCTTACAGATCAAAGTTTTTAAAGCAGTGTTGGAATATAAAAAGATTATTCAAAGGACTGAAATTCATGATATTGAGCTTTCTTATGAAATAATCTTTTAATATGATTTGGGATGATGGCACGGTTCCTGATTGATGAGTTGGAAGTAAAAGAATAGTTTTGTGGAGGCTGTGAATGCAGTAATTTTCACAAGAAGAGCTGTTCGATTATACTACCTTTCCTTTGAGGTAAAAGTATTTGTTGTTACTAAAGACTAGTCATCCTTGAATTTGTATGCTGATTAACGAAGTCCCTGAAATTAAACTCTATTCAGGGACATATACAGCAGTACTCACTAGTCACAGTAACTGAATAATTTTCATAATGAGTTGAATGCATTTCTACTTGACAGTCAGAATAGTGCGTCTCCAGATCACATAGCACTGCTTTCATAACACTTTGATATTTCTTCTGTGGCCTTTGCAGTTAAGTTTGGGTAATTCTATGTTGTTTCTATTTAAATGTTATTACAATCTCATATTATGATCAGACTGGCTTATCCAACAGAAAGATAGTGAGAACTGAGTTGGAAGTTATATTAAAGAATGGCAGAGGCACTGGACTTGAATCAGATCAGATTGAATATTTGGGGGGAAACTTCTTACCTTTATTTGGCAACAGTAAAAATTACTTACATTTGCATACCACTTAAAATTTTTTCTGTGTTTGTCATATTCCTTTAGTCTACTCTTGGTTGCAAATGGTAGAAACTTAACAGAGCTTGTTAAGAAGAGAATGTGTTACCTCACATTGCTGAACAGTCTAGAGGCATTGGTCTTTAGGAATAGTTTGTTAAGTGTTTTCAACTATATAATTAGGGTTTTCTTTCTGTCCATACCTTGGACAGAACCCTATATAATTAGGATTTTGTTTCTGTCCATACCTTGGCTCTGATTTCCTCTGTGTCTGAGTCTCATTCTACAAGGTGATAAGGTGACCACTGAGATTTCTAGGCTCATATGGTCCTTACAGCTTAATATATAGAGGGAAGAGGGACAGTTCTAAACATCTTCCCACAGCTCTGAAAGTCTTCCCAGAGTGTGCTCTGGTATATATCCTGAAGGTGGCTGGGGACTAGGACACCGACTGTCTAAGCCTGTAGTACATGCACGCCTCCAAGTTGGGGTATATTGATGCGGTCTGGGAGTAGGCGCTTCCAGATTGATTCATTAAAAGTCAATTAGCCAAAAGAGTAATGAGCAATTCATTGACTTCATTTTCTTTTAAGAGTTTATTTTTTAACTGGATTTTATATTGCATTTGTAGTGACGCTTTAACGGCTATTCAGTTTATCTTTGCCTTTATTTCCTACTTCTGCAGCTAGAGATGGAGGGCCGGAGAGGTGGGGAATGAGGAGCACAAAGGAAAGACAATGACTCTACCCTGTCATTGCTTTATCAGTAGTGTTACTTCATTGGGGATTTTATTTGAAAGTTCTAAGGTCTGAGACTTGAATGACTTCATTTGTTAGCACTGAAGTACCCTAGGTAAGTGAAGCCTGACTCATTGGTGGTTAAATCCCATTGACATGTTTTCGGGAATTGAAGTGCCTAGTCCTAGAAAGACAGAACACTCACAGGGGACAAATTGGGACTTGACCACTAGCACAGTACAAGTGCTTTGTTCACCTGTCATATCTTGTATGACATGTGGATTTTTGTGATACGCCATTAAACAATTTGAATGAAATAAGAACAAAGTATTTTAGCAAGCATTTTCTAAAGGTCTTTGAAGATAGGGGTCAAAAAAGGAATTGTAATGATTTCTTGTACCCTCAGTCTTGAGCTTGGTCCATATGCAAACACACTGTAAAGGTTTTCAGGCTTTTAGAACAAAGAGAAAGATATAGAGAGGAGGATAACATTATAGGGTACTTTGTACTCACAGTAAAAAAATCTGCTAGGGTGTAATGTAAAGAGCATTTAATTAGGGTCAAAACATCATGATTTAAGTCCTATTTTTGCCCTGTTCTACCCTTTTGATTTTCGTTATATTTTAACTTCCTCACCTTTGGTTTCCCCAACGATATAGCAGATTAATGAAGACCTTTTCAAAATGGTTGCCCATAATAGCATTGTGAGTGTTACAATGACAGGAAAAGACAAGACGAAGCAATTGATTTACTATTCAGAAGAAATGAGTACAATTTTCTCAATATTTCCAGTGTTCTTGTCAATGACTTGGAATAAAAGGACTTATTTTTTCTCCCCTACAAGGACATTTCTAATAAAATACATTTTAGGAGGGTAGGTGAGTATCTCTTTGTCATTGGTTATTTAGTAGCAACAGTGGGACTTAGAGCTGACTGTTTTCAAAAGGTATTCCTTTATATTGTGGAGTACTTTAAGCCTGCATTATGCCAAATAACTATCACTATCTCTTGCAGAAATAGCAGTGCGGTGTGTAGTCGCAGTTTGAAATATCAGTGGCTATCAGTTAAAACACCTGGGATGTCTTGAGACATATTGCTGTGTGGGGGCAAAAACCCATTTTGATCAGGAAATTACACCTTGAGGAACTATTCGTTATTATAGATAATTCTTAAAGCCAAATTACACTTTGTGGTTGTACACTGGGTCAAAAAAATTCCACTATCAATGTGACTCTAATATGTGATGCTCTAGGGTTTATTTTTCCTGAATTTTCAAAATTGTATTTCTATGCTTAGCATCCATTTCTTTGCTCTGTGCTCTGGGGCATCACATTATGTCTCTGTGTTTCACAGATCCTTTTTATCGAAGTGCAGTGATTAATGAGAACAATAATCAATTAAGGACTCATTTATTACACTCTATTAAGCCAGTGATCTATTGACACTCACAAGATATGAACATAAAGTACAATTTAGTGTTTAAAATAGTACAGTGAATTGAATTTATCATGGAATGTTAGCTTACTGGAAGAGTTGACAAAGAGGATTATTTTTTGTGCAACATAAGAAGAATGTCTTATATGAACTTTGGCTAAAGGAGAAATATGCATTGAAAAAAGTGGAATGCCAACAACTTAATATAAGAAACTACATTATAGGGGCATCTGGGTGGCTCCGTGGGTTAAGCCTCTGCCTTTGGCTCAGGTCATGATCTCAGGGTCCTGGGATTGAGCCCTGCATTGGGCTCTCTGCTCAGCAGGGACCCTGCTTCCCCCTCTCTCTCTGCCTGCCTCTCTGCCTACTCGTGATCTCTGTCTGTGAAATAAATAAATAAAATCTTAAAAAAAAGAGAAACTACACTATAGAACCATTATTCTGCTTCTCAAAACTGGAAAACAGGAGAGAAGGAAAACTTATCTCATGTGTATTGGTAGAAGACAGTAAATCATTCACTCAGTTGGTATTTGTGACATACCTGTTATGTGCCCTGTACTGAGTGCTAAAGATCCAAAATGATCAAAACACTCTTTTCATTCCTGAAGAGTATTCTGCTTCGCTTTTACAAGCGTATTTGTATAGCTAAATCAGACCCAGTGCTACTGCACAAACATTATCGTCCCTCCTCCTTTTTTTTTTTTTTTTTTAAAAAAAGCCACTCTGTGTGAGTGTTTTCATACATATACTTTCTCTTAGTGACGAATGTCGCAGATGTCTCCGAATACTTGCTATCAGAAGTCATGCTGTGATGAACATTTTGTCTGAGTTTCTCTGAGGTTTGTATTCAGGATTGGTCATACAACACAATTTTATGCTTTTTGGAATGTCTGCTCCAGTTTCCATTTCCATGAGCAACGGATGTTAACATTTTCTATAGCCTTGCTAGCACTTGCCATTATTCATGTTCCAATTTTTCCTTTCTGATGACTGTATAATAGTATTTTACGTTAGTTTTTATTTGCTCTCTCTGATCCTTAGGGAGGTTGAACATCTCTTCATATTCTAATTAATCATTTAGGCTTCCCCATTAGTGAATTTCCTTTGACAACTCTTAGACCATTTTTCTATTGTGTCTAATATTTTTTGTTTTTTTAAATAATTTATAATACTTTATTGTGTACTATAGCAATTAATCCTTTGTCCGACCTAGGTATTTCAACTATTTTCTTCTAGTCTGAAACCATTCTGCCACTTGTTCAAATGAAGTCTTTAACTTTTATGTAGGATATACATCCATTAATTTTTCTTATGATTTGTGCAGTGGAGGCCTTCTTTACATATATAAAAAAATCCATCCTTACTCTCCTACATGGCTCTTTTTTAAAAGATTTTATTTATTTGTTTGTCAGAGAGAGTGCACAAGAGCACAAGCAGGGGGAGCAGCAGAGGGAGAGGGAGAAGCAGACTCCCCGCTGAGCAAGGAGCCTGATACGGGACTCCAGCCCAGGACCCTGGGATCATGACCTGAGTTGAAGGCAGACACTTAACCGACTGAGCCACCCAGGTATTCCTCTACATGGTTTTTATATTTACTTTATTTTTTAGGTTTTTTTTTTTTTTTTTTTAATCAATTTGGAGTTCATCTACATATATGGTTTAGGAAGCATCCAAACATATTTTTCTTCATGTAATAAGCCAGTGTTCTCGGTACTATTTACTAAATTATTAGCCCATTTCCTATTGATTAGTGATCCCATTACATTCATATGCTAACTTTGCATTTATGTTGGGTGGTTCTAGGCTTGCATTTCATTAGTCTCCTCATCTGTTCATGTATCAATATCACCCTGGTTTCATGGTTTTAAAGTATGTCTTAACATTTTGGACATCATTTGAGAATAGGTATAGAATGAATATGAGATAAGGTTATTATATTTCTTGGCTATGAAATGGGTCAAATTTCTTGATTTTGGTGATTATGTAAAGTGAATGTCCATGATATCTCAGCAACTTATTTTTATATGGTGCAGCAGGGGGTGGGAGAGGGAGGATTTGTGAAATGCCTATGTGGAAAGAGCAAATTAGAATAACTGGGACAGAATATTAACAGTTGGTGAATTGAGATAAAGAGAGCATATGGCTTCTTTATTCTATCATTCTCTCTATTGTAAGCATGAAACTTGTCAAAATAAAAATTTTTAGTAACAAAAAAAATAAAGTATGTCTTAAAATCTGGAAAGGTAAATACTCCAAATTTGTTCTTTTAAAAAATTTCATAGCTAGTCACAGATCTTTATTGTTCTATGTAAATTTTCAGTTCACCATGTCATATTCCAAAATTATTCTTTCTGGGATTTTGATATGAATTTTATTGAATATATACATAAATTTGGGAGAAAACTGAGATCTTTAAAATGGTTCATCGTCATAGAAGGAGCTAGAGGGTATTATACTAAGTGAAATAAGTCAGTCAGAGAAAGACAAATACTGTATGATTTGACCCCTATGTAGAATTTAAGAAACAAAACAAATGAGCAAAGGGGAAAAAATGAACTTGGACTTTAAATACAGTAAATTCACTTTACTTGTTAATTTTAACAGTTTAAGAGTTTGTTGATTTTGTTGATTTTCTTTTACTTAGTTGTTATCTGCTAAGACAAATACATTTCCCTTTTAAATTCTTTCATGTGGAGCGCCTGGGTGGCTCAGTGGGTTAAAGCCTCTGCCTTCAGCTCAGGTCATGGTCTCAGGCTCCTGGGATTGAGCCCCGCATCAGGCTCTCTGCTCAGCTTCTCTGCCGTCCCGCCCCCACTCTCTGCCTGCCTCTCTGCCTACTTGTGATCTCTCTCTGTCAAATAAATAAATAAAATCTTTTAAAAAATTCTTTAATGTATTTTATTTTAATAAAGTAATTAATTTATGTACCAAGATGTCTTATACCATATTGAATAATAAATAGCAATAATAGTGGGTATCTTTGCCTTTTTCCAGAATTTGAAGTGTGTACATCTAAAATTATCTCTAATTTTGGTGTGTATTTTTTTTTATCATGTTTAAGAAGTTTTGTTTTATTCCCAATACTTAGTAGTATGTTTTAAAATAATACATTTCTATTGAAGCTTATCAACTAATTTTGGGGACTATAGTGTGAACACTCTGGAGCAACTCGTTAGGAATTTGGGGTATAAATCATGCTGGGTTCTGCAGTCAGACAGCAATCATTATGAGTCTGGCCACTTAATTAAGGTTAATAGAGATTGTTGATCTAATCTCTTACCCACTTTTGTTCTCAATAATGCTTGTTTAAAGACCCTAATTTTTGACATGGTGGTATAGTGGGTCATTGTGGATCAACAAGGCATGAAAATTTAATACTAAATGTTAATTCTTCTTGGAACAAAGCTATTCATAATTGGGACTGACATAAAATAATTTTAATACTGCTATCAATATCTTTTGTATATTTTGGCAGAAAAGTGACACTTTTAAGTGGAGTTTTGATTGCTCTGCATTTATACTTAATAAAGAAAAGCCAAGTGTGAGGAATATAAACTGTACAGAAGTTTGTGTGACAGAAAAACAAGCTCATTTTAAAATTATATTATCCTGTTGCTGTTTTAGTTTGATTTACTATGATTTTACAATTACAAATGATTTATCAGTTGTGATCATTGCTCAGGAGAATGTTGTGAGATTATGAAGAATTCTTCAAGTTTTTTATTTGAAAAAGGGGGAAAGAAACATAAGAATTCTGTGGAAAATTTCATTTGTAATCTAGAATCAATTAATAATTTTGATGATGGCCATAAAGACTGCAAGACCATAAGAGGAAGGATTTAAAAGTTTAAAACATGCCAGATACTAGCATCTTAGAAATAATGATGTGTATCTCAAAGAGAATCTTTTTTTTTTTTTTCACTCAAGGTCATTGACTCTCTGATATCTGAAGCATGAAAAACAGAGGTTCTTTCTGAAAACTCTGATGGCACTTTTTTTAAACCATAAAAATCGAATTTGTGATTCTGGAACCAACTATAAATAACTTCTTTTGGGAATTCAGGATCACTTGTGGGAAATATTTTGTTCAATGGCCTTCTCCTTATTTTTTTTCTCTAAGTGAAGCTACACTTAAAAATTTTTCCAAGTTTTTCTTTTCTTTTTTTTTCTTTTCTATTTGACATTGTTCTGTTAAACTCAGGAGCAGTTCAAGTGTGAAAATAGAAAATACTGGAGTTAAAAAATATGACCTGGTTCTTCTCTTTTTTCTTTTGTATAATTGGCATGGCTCAATTGGGACTCAACAAAATTAAGGGGTTTGTACCTTACTCTCCATTATATGCTTTTCCTTGTAATAGTCTGCCAGGACAAAAGTATAAGACATGTATGAATGATAAGGTAGGGATAAGAATATCATAAATATTGTACTAACTGCTTAAATTTCTTGCTTACTTTTGTATTTCCCATTTGGTTTGAGGTGGTTATTTAGCCAGAAGAAGTAGTGGTAAATATCAAAATTAATCAGAAAAAAACATAGGAAATCCTATAAACAAAATAAGAGTGTCAGGAGACTGAACTGTGAGACTGTAATACAGTTTTATCAACTTTGTAGTGGTTTTCATATTTTAAAATGTAGTAGAAATGACGATTATTTCCATTCCCAAATCACCAGTCTAGTTCAAGTAAGAGGGTGTTACTTTAAGGATATCTGTAAGAGGAATGGGGAGACTCAGTCTAAGATGGGCAGTTTGGTAAGGGAAGGCTTTCTCAGCAAGTGTGGTTGTGGAGCTTTGCTCCAAGGTCCCTCCCCATTGGCCAGTGGCGCTCAGCCTTTCCATGCTCTGGTTGCTCAGCTCTTTCAACTAAACCTGCTGCCTGTTTTATGGTTCTCCTAAGCATCCCCCATGCACTCCTGTCTCCTTCTTCCTGCCTTAGTCTGGCTTCCTGTCCTCTCCTTCGCCCCATTGCTTCTACGTGAGCATTCTTGTACTTTCTGACCACGTTTCCTTTTTTCAGAGTAAGAGTTTAATGGACTCCATTAAGCGTTTCACAACAAGCCAACTTATGGGCCACTGAAGCTAACAGATGGTGTCACCTTGGGTCAGATACCACCAGTTTTCCCATTAGGTGCGGTGCAAGGGAGATAGAGGAGGTGGGTTATGTGGTGTAGAATATGGTGTCCATTGAAGAAGGAAAAGCACTAGCATACTGCATCAGCAGGATTTCCTATAAAGGTTGATAGGCCTGATGATTGATGAGTGTAGTGTGGCAGCAAACCACGGACTCTCATGATTTGTAAGGATGAGCAAAGCCATTATTCTGTACGTTATGGGAGGTGGTATTCTCAGAAGACTCCCACATAGCAATAAAAACATCCTGAGAGCTTTGCTGCTGGAATATGATCCCTAAAGAAAGCAAACCCTTTCATGCAACTTGTAGCTGTTAACAGTTGGTGGAAAAGTTCTCTTATAGTGATCTATACTGAGGGGGTGGTTTTATTGTATTTTGAGTTTATATGTTTTGGGAGACTGTAAAACTAATATTGATTAGTTTTACTACATAAGCAAAGAAAGAGATAGATGCCTTGCAACTTTTCCTGTGCTCCTCAGTTATCATACGCTGTGTGATTTTCTTTCTCATCAGTAAGCATTTGAAGACTGATCTATGATAATTAAATGTAGATTAAAATGTGACAGGATTTAATATAGACCTCTCTGCTTCCAAGGAAACTACAATTAGTGAAGCTTACATTCCAGACTCTAAAAAATGTAGCAGAATGCCATTTTCTCATCAATTAGCTCTGGGCTTTGGATTTACTCATGGTTATAGAAGTAAAGAGAATTTTTCTCAGTCCACTGGAAATGTTAACATGGAGTTAAACAAAATATAGAAATCATTAGATGAGTCAGCAGCCTTACTTCAGTTTAAGATGTTATAAATATCTGGAAGATTTTCGAAATTACTTAGGATGGGACACTTGGGTGGCTCAGTTGGTTGAGCATCTGATTGCTGGTTTTGGCTTAGGTCGTGTTCTCGTGGGTCATGGGATTGAGCGAGGCCTCAGGCTCCTCCTTCTGCTGGGCTTCAGGATTCTCTTCCTCTGCCCCTCCCTCGAGTCATGATTTTGTTTTTTTTCTCTCTCTCTCTCTCTTTAAAAAATTATTTAGGACAAGCTAGGTGATAATCTACCAAAGTTTTGGTTCACTAAACTTAAGTCATTTTAAAAATAATGTGCTTTTCAATGATTCATTTGTTTAATATGTAAGAATTTAATATGAAATCTTCTGAAGTATTTCTTTTTTTAAAATAAACTTTCTGTACTATCCATGACATAAAAATAAAATGAAAATCAATAAATCAGTAATAAATCCAAAACCCTCTTTATTAGCCATTTACCAAAAATAAATCAGTAATAAGATGGGAAGCTAGTTTTCAGTCTGTTGGCCAAATTCATCATAAGTTTACATAAACATTATGCCAATTAACTTTTAAAGTTTTGAAACTTTACCTAGACAGTGTTGTAATATATTTAATACTCTCTAACTTGCTTCTTTCACTGAACATTAGTTTTTTTGAGATGTATTTACACAATGTAGTTATAGATAGCTATAATTCACTCATTTTTACTGTTATATAGTATAATATACAATTCCACAATTTATCTGATTTGAAATTGCTTTCAGTTCTTCGCTACAATAAACATTTTTGTGTTTTCTTGTGCATATATGAAAGAGTTTCTCTAGGAATTCCCCTAGAATTCTCTAGTTTCTTGTATATTCTTGGGAGGAGGAATTGCTGGATGGTAAGCTAAGCATATTTTAGTCACCTAGATATTGGGAAAATTCACTGATTTATACTCCCACAGGTACTATAATAAGAATTCATGTTTTCTCACATTTATTAAAACTTGAACAAGTTTTAGAGATGTGACTGATATGAAAGGTCAATTTCTTTTCATTTTTTAAAAAAGATTTTATTTATTTATTTGGAGAGAGACAGTGAGAGAGAGCATGAGATGGAAGAAGGTCAGAGGGAGAAGCAGACTCGCCATGGAGCTGGGAACCTGATATAGGACTTGATCCCAGCTCTCCGCGATCATGACCTGAGCCGAAAGCAGTTGCTTAACCAACTGAGCCACCCAGGTGCCCAGTTCCTTTTCATTTTTATTTCTCTAATTGCTAGTCAGAACAGGGAACATTTCTTATGCTTGTTAACCATGTGGATATCTTATTTTGTAGTTCTTTATATCCTTTACCATTTTAATATTGTGATTGTGTTAGTTTAAATTGATCTATAGGAGTTCTTTCTGGATTCTGAATAGTCATCCCATGTCATATATATATGTATTATAATAATTATAATTTAATATCTATATATTATGTAATCTATAATATGTATATTATATAATTTTTATGTATTTACATATATAATATCTTCTCCCAGACTATCTTCTCCCAAACTCAAAAGACAAGTCTTGGGCCGCCTGGGTGGCTCAGTTGGTTAAGCAGCTGCCTTCGGCTCAGGTCATGATCCCAGAGTCCTGGGATCGAGTCCCACATTGGGCTCCTTGCTCGGCAGGGAGCCTGCTTCTCCCTCTGCCTCTGCCTGCCATTCTGTCTGCCTGTGCTCGCTCTCTCTCCCTCTCTCTCTGACAAATAAACAAAATCTAAAAAAAAAAAGACAAGTCTTATTTGGGAGAGTATTTAATTTTAAATTAGTGAAGTGTTTCCATCTTTTATCACAGTTTTTGTTTAATGCATCTTGTTTAGGAACTTATCCCTAACAATGAATTCATTAAAAATATCACCTATGTTTATTTCCAAAGGTATAAAATTTACTTTTCACAATTAGTTCTTTAGTCCACTTGGAAAATTTTTTTCATGTGATCTAAGTAAGGATCTAATTTCATTTTTATTCGTATGGAGAGCATATTTCTCCAGCGTCATTTGCTGAATATTCTATCATTTATCTAGTGTCTTGAAATGCTTCCTCTGTCATACACCAGGTATCTCAAAGTAGAGGGGGGGCCAGTTTCTAAGTTCTCTTTTCTGTCTATTGGTCTTTTTGTCTTTCTCTACATGCACACCACATTGTTTCAGTTATACTAGCTTTATAATGTAGGAGTAGGCACTCGTCTCCGTCTTCAAAAATATTTTGGCTATTCTTGGCCCTGTGTTTTTCCGTTTAACTTTTAGAACCCACTCATCAAGGTCCGTGAAAACCTTTGCCGCTATTGGATATGATGTATCTGCCTATTTACTTAGGTCGGTTGTATTTCTCTCACAAAGTTTTAAAATATATCTGCAGAAAAGCTTGGGACTGACTGGAGGAGAAAGGCATGAGGTGTGAAATGGAGGTACTGTGTGAAAACAGACCCCAAGAAGAACTTGCTGTGGTGGTGACTGGATTGAAGAGACAAGTGGAACCAGGAGGATGGGTAGGAATGCATACAAACAAATAAAAGCAGAAACAGAAACAAAAACCCTAGTTTTTATGAAGTGAGAAAATTTCCTTAATAACATATTATTATCAATTAAAGACCAAATACAACTACTTTTTACTTTGGACACTTCAGACAAGATTCTGAATGGAAAATATATACACAATGGATTATTTTGCATTGGGAAACTTAACAAAGACCAATCATTTGAAAGCATCTGATAGAATGAGAGCACAGCTCTCTGGCAAGCACAGCTCACCAGGTAAACATATCATGTATTTGGAGAACCTAATCTTTTTTTTCCAGAATCAGATTAGAGAAGACAGAGTTGAAGGAATTTACTGACTGGATTGATTTTTTTTTTTTTTTAAGAGAGAGAGAGAGAGCTGGTACACAGTAGAGAGGGGCAAAGGGAGAGGGGGAGAGAGAATCTTTTTTTTTTTTTTTTAAGATTTACTTATTTATTTATTTGACACAGAGAGAGAGATCACAAGTATGCAGAGAGGCAGGCAGAGAGAGAGGAGGAAGCAGGCTCCCTGCTGAGCAGAGAGCCCAATGTGGGGCTCCATCCCAGGACTCTGAGACCATGACCTAAGGCAGAGGGTTAATCCACTGAGCCACCCAGGCACCCTGGGAGAGAGAATCGTAAGCAGGTTCCATGCCCAGCGCAGAGCTGACTGGGGGCTCGATCTCACAACCCTAAGAGCATGACCTGAGCTGAAATCAAGAGTCAGTCACTTAACTGACAGAGCCATCCAGGTGTTTCTAAATATGTCATTTCTGATTGAATACAAATGCATACCAATAGCACCTTCAAGTTACAGATTTGTGAATGTCACTGGCTTATCAAGTATCAACAAATTAAATGTTCAGAGGCTGCAAATGAAGTAAGTATTTAAGGATTCTTGAGCTAGGCATTTTAAGTTCCCATCAGTCTTTATACTATGATTTGGGGATAGAGATAGCAGATATTGAAACAGGAAAGAATAATGCAGGCAAACAGTTAAAATTCGTAGTTTTGCATAGTGTCTACCTCACTGAAATAAATCTGACATTTGATATATGTATCTGAGATGCCTTCGTGGTTAATGAAATTTCCCAGTTTTTGTTCGGAGGTTTTGGTGGTAATACATCTTGTACATAGTGTTGGAGGAGGTTATTGAGAGGGTGTGATTGCTGGTTGACCAGTGAGCTGGACCTGGGCAATCAGAGCCTCCTGACCCCTTCCCCCATGCTTAGAATGTACGTACACTCTCTCCATTATTGCCATGGTGGGAACCATTTTCAAGGACACAGCCTTCAGAGAGCAATGTGTTGCTCAGACCATCTGGATCGTGTATGTGACTAAACCCCATAGACATCTATATAAACCTTCAAGATTCTGGAGGGCGGGTGCCAAGGTCTACCCAACTTGCAGCTGCCCAAGACAAGCCTCATAAGTTCCCTTACTTATTAAATCTGCCGCCTACCAGTCTGGAATGGTCTGCCTCTTTTTTTCTGTCTTTTCTGCCCTCCGTGTAAGAGGGCCGATTTGCAAACCCACACATAGTGGGGCCTTAATGAGTGTTTTCGGATTAAATAAAAGAAGGAATGAAATAGATTCCACCTGCTTATTCATCAGGTAAATGAGGGATGTATAAATTTCTTCCTCCGCAGGCATTAAAACTGAGATAAATTATTTAGTAATCTTAGGTGATTTAGTGGTAGGACCCAACTCAAGAAGGAAAATGACCAGATGAACGTCTGTGGTCCCTTCTGTTCCCATGCTTCTGAATAGCATCTACTAAACTGTAATATTCAATTATAGCTCAGAACTAAGTTTCACTTGAATATTTTCCCTAAGGAAATCTAACACTTTATTCTACTGTCTTCCCTAAATTTAATAAATGTGTGATGTGATTGCTTTTTCTTTAAAAAAAAAAATCTTTTTATACTAGTGGGTTGTTCAACCTGCTCCCACAATGACATTTCTGGGATATTTTCCAATCTTTTCTTCCTCTTAAAATAGACTGAGACCTTATGTTCCATCTTGGAAAGCATTACATTTATCTGCTATTTGGTATCTGAACTATGCATTTTCAATGCTGCTGAAAGGCAATTCTCTGAAAGACATATAGTTGTTTTCCAAGTTTTATCTGGCTTGAATTCTACATAAGCTTGCAAGTTTGTGTTTCTAATGTTTTCTGTTCCGGTGTGTAAAGAAATATGACTTCTTGCAGGAGTAATGGATAGGAATAGATAAGATATAGCTAGTAAATATCGTTGGGGAAAATTCCCAAGGAAATCTCAGGAAATCCTTCCTTTTTCACATAAAGATCCTAAAAATAGGAAAGGGTTGATAATTCCTGGGGCTTTAAAGTAAGTATCTTCATAGACAAAGGAAAATGTGAGAACATTGCTATTGTAATATCAAGTGATTATTTAAATTGTTGCCAGAGCCTCTAACGAAACAAGTATATGAATCATTGGACCCTTATCATGAAAAATATTGTCAAACTAATATTTCAAACTCTGTAAAATATAGGTAGGTATTCATAAGGTGTGATCAAAAATTCAAATTAAGGGAGGATTATTCTTTCCAGAAATGAATCAATTATGGTATATATGTGAAAATAAATTTGTTTCTTTAGACTCTTCCCATGATAAAAACAGATAATTTTCCCAAAGTGAATGTACATTTTTGTCTTGACTACAAGTATTCCTCCAAATGAGCATTAAAGACTACCTGTATTAATGATATCTGGAATGTGGGTGAAAAATGCACACTATTTGGTTTCATTCACACCTAAAGAATCAGATGCTCTGGGTTAAGGCTTTAGAACTTGAAAGATTAACATTTATCTGAGGTGACTATGATATAAATTAAAGTATGAGAACCTGGGCATCATGGTGGAATTTCAAGTAACCTGGAAAACAAATAAATACAAAACCCCACTGAAAATCCAAAAAACCATTTTTTTGGGGTTCTGTTTTAAATGAAAGCAGTTTTATAAAATTGTGTTCTCATAGTTAGTTTACAAATTACATATTAAAATCCTCATGTTATTAATAAATAGCATTTTTTTTCATTGTGGAAAGACTGTCTTCTAGGGAAAAATAAATCTTAGTGAAATTGGTCTGATACTTTATATTTTTATAGGTTTGATTTGAAAAAATATATAATCTGACTCAGTAATATAGACCCTGAACAATTTTCAATGCTCAAAATGCCAAAAAGGATTTAGGAATTATTGTTCCTAATGTTAAAACTCTTTTTCTTTCAGTTTATTGAGATATAATTGACATATAGCACTGTATGTTTAAGGTGTATAGCATAATGACTTGACTTACATATATAGTGAAATGATTACACAATAAGCTTAGTTAGTATCCATTAGTTAATAACTATATTTAATACCTGTCATCTCATATGAATACAGAAAGAAAAAAATGTTTTATACCTTGTGATGAGAACTTTTATGATTTATTCTCTTAGCAGCTTTCTTTTTTCTTTATTTTTAAAGACATTTATTTATTTGAGAGAGAGAGAGAGCAAGCACAAGTGAGAAGGGCAGAGGGAGAGAGAGAAAAATCTTAAGCAGACTGTGCTGAATGTGGAGCCTGCCTTGGGGCTCCATCTCATGACCCTGTGATTATGACCTGAGCTGAAACCAAGAGTCGGATGCTTAAACGACTTTGCCACTTAGGCACCCCTCTTAGCAACTTTTTTCTTTCTTTCCTTTTAAAAAGATTTTATTTGGGGCGCCTGGGTGGCTCAGTGGGTTAAGCCGCTGCCTTCGGCTCAGGTCATGATCTCAGGGTCCTGAGATCGAGTCCCGCATCGGGCTCTCTGCTCGGCGGGGAGCCTGCTTCCCTCTCTCTCTCTCTCTGCCTGCCTCTCTGTCTACTTGTGATCTCTCTCTGTCAAATAAATAAATGATATCTTAAAAAAAAAAGATTTTATTTATTTATTGAGAGAGAGAGTGAGAGAGCACAAGCCACGGGAGGGGCAGAGGGAGAAGCAGACTCCCCACTAAGCAGGGAGCCCTGTGAGGGGCTGGATCCTAGGATCCTGGGATCATTACCTGAGCCAAAGGCAGACACTTAACTGAATGAGCCACCCAGGCATCCCTCACAACTTTCAGACATAACCATACAGCAGTGTTAACTGTTGTCATCATGTTGTACATAACCTCCCTAGTAATTACTTATCCTTTTTTCTTCCAAATTTTAATTTACATTCTGGTTAGTTAACATATAGTGTAATATTCGTTTCAGGAATAGAATTTAGTAATTCATCACTTACTTCTAACACTCAGCGCTCATCACAGAAAGTGCCCTCCTTAATGCCCATCACCCGTTTAGCCCAACCCCCACCCACATCCCTCCACAGAGAACCCTCTGTTCTCTATCCTTAAGAGTCTCTTATGGTTTGCCTCCCCCTCTCCTTCTCTCTTTTTTCATACACACACACGCACCCCTCATCTTCTTTATCTGTTCATCAGTCTATGGACACTTGGGCTCTTCCCATAGTTTGTCTATTATTGATAATGCTGCTATAAACATTGGGGTACATGTACCCCTACAAATCTATACTTTTGTATCATTTGGGTAAATACCTAGTAGTGCAATTTCTGGGTTCTAAGGAAGTTCTTTTTTTAACTTTTTGAGTAACCTCCATACTGTTTGCCAGAGTGGCTGAACCAATTTGCATTCCCACCAACAGTGCAAGAGAGTTCCCCTTTCTCTCCATCCTAATCAACATCTGTTGTGTCCTGTGTTGTTAAATTTAGCCATTGTGACAGGTGTGTGGTGGTATCTCATTGTGGTTTTGATTTGTATTTCTGATGATGAATGATGTGGAAAATATTTAAATAAGATTTTATTTATTTATTTGAGAGAGAGAGCATGAGAGAGAGAGTGAGAGGGAGCACAAGCAGTGAGGAGGGGTACAGAGAGAAGCAGGCTCCCCTCCAAATAGGGAACCCGATGTGGGACTCAATCCCAGAGTCATGGGATCATGACCCAAACTGAAGGCAGATGCTTAACTGACTGAGCCACCCAGGTACCACAAGAATCGTTTCCTGTGCCTGTTAGCCATCTGGATTAATTCTTCGGAAAAATACCCATTCATGTCTTCTGCCCATTTGTTAATTGGATTCTTTGATTTTTGGGTGTTGACTTTGGTAAGTTCTTTATAGATTTTGGATACTAGTCCTTTATCAGATATGTCATTTGTAATATCTTCTTTCATTCCACAGGCAGCCTTTAGTTTTGTTGATTGTTTCCTTTGCTGTGGAGCTTTTTATCTTAATGAAGTCCAATAGTTCATTAAGCTTTCATTTCCCTTGCCTCTGCAGGTGTTTCTAGTAAGAAGTTGCTGTGGCTGAGATCAAACAGGTTGCTTCCTGTGTTCTCCTCTAGGATTTTGATGGTTTCCTGTCTCACATTTAGGTTTTTCATCCATTTTGAATTTATTTTTGTGTATGGTGTAAGAAAATGGTCCTGTTTCATTTTTCTGCACGTTGCTTTCCAGTTTTTCCAATACAATTTGTTGAAGAGGCTGTCATTTTCCAATGGATATTCTTCCCTGCTTTGTTGCAGTTTAGTTGACCATACAGTTGAAGGTCCATTTCTGGGTTTTCTCTTCTGTTCCATTGATCTATGTTTCTGTTTTTGTGCTGATATCATAATGTATTGATGACTACAGCTTTGTACTATGGCTTGAAGTCCATGATTGTGATATCTCCAGCTTTGCTTTTCTTTTTCAAGACTGCTTTGGCTATTCAGGATCTTTTGTGGTTTTGTACAATTTTAGGAATGTTTGTTTTAGCTCTCTGAAAAATGCTGATGGTATTTTGATGGGGATGCATTAAATGTGTAGATTGCTTTAAGTACTATGACATTTTATCAGCGTTTGTTCTTCTGATCCACGAGCATGGAATGTTTGTCCATTTCTTTGTGTCTTCCTCAATTTTTTTCATAAATGTTCTATAGTTTTCAGAGTACAGATTGTTTACCTCTTGGGTTAGATTTATTCCTAGGTATCTTATGGTTTTTGGTGTGATTGTAAATGGGATCGATTCCTTGATTTCTCTTTCTGTTTCATTATTGGTGTGTAGAAATGCAACAGATTTCTTTATTTCTTTCCTTTTTTTAAAAAAAAAGATTTTATTTATTTACTTGACAGACAGAGATCACAGGTAGGCAGAGAGGCAGGCAGAGAGAGAGAGAGGGGGAAGCAGGCTCCCTGCTGAGCAGAGAGCCTGATTCGGGGTTCGATCCCAGGACCCTGGGATCATGACCTGAGCCAAAGGCAGAGGCTTTAATCCACTGAACCACCCAGGCACCCCTTCTTTTTCTTTTTTAAAAGATTTTATTTATTATTTGTCAGACAGAGAGAGAGAGAACATGCACACAAGCAGGGGGAACAGCAGGCAGAGGGAGAAGCAGGATCCCCACTGAGAAAGGAGCCCGATGTAGCTGGAGCAAGGATTTCCAAGGAGCTTGGGACTCTAGCCCTGTGACTTTGCTGAATTCAGGTATTACTTCTATGAGTTTTTTGATGGAGCCTTTCAGGTTTTCTATGTACAGTATCATGTCTGCAAATAGTGGAAGTTAGACTTCTTTCTTGACAATATGGATGCCTTTTAGTTGTTTTTGTTGTCTGATTGCTGAGATTAAAACTTCCAGTACTATGTTAAATAGTAATGGTGAGAGTGCACATCCCTGTCTTGTTCCTGACCATAGAGGAAAAGATCTCAGTTTTTCCCCATTGAGGATGATATTAGCTATGGGTCTTTCATGTATAGTTTTTATGATGTTGAAGTATGTTCCCTCTAACCCCATTTTGCTGAGGGCTTTTATCAAGAATTAATGCTGTATTTGTCAAATGCTTTTCTTGCATCTATGGAAGGGATCATATTGTTCTTACCCTTTCTTTTATTAATGTGGCATATCATGTTGATTGATTTGCAAATATTGAACCTCACCTGCAGCCCAGGAATAAATCTGACTAGGTCGTGGTGAGTAATTCTTTTAATGTACTGTTGGATTTGATTTGCTAGTATTTGTTCAGAACTTTTGCATCCATATTCATCAGGGATGAATATGTAATTCTCCTTTTTAGTGAGGTCTTCGTCTGATTTTGGAATCAAGGTAATGCTGACCTTGTAGATGAGTTTGGAAAATTTCCTTCCATTTCTGTTTTTTGGAATAGTTTGAGAAGAATAGGTATTAACTTTTCTTTAAATGTTTGGTAGAATTCCTCTAGGAAGCCATCTGCCTGTGGACTTTTGTTTTTTGGGAGATTTTTGATTACTGATTCAGTTTCTTTGCTCTTATGGGTATGTTCAAATTTTCTTCTTCCTGTTTCAGTTCTGGTAGTTGGCATGTTTCAAGGAATTTGTGCATTTATTCCAGATTGCCCAATTTTTCAGCATATATATTTTTTCGTAATTATTCTCTTCTAATTGTTTGTATTTCTGTGGTATTGTTTGTGATCTCTCCTCCTTCATTCATGATTTTATTTACTTGGGTTATTTCTTTTTCCATATTGATAAGTCTGACCAGGGGTTTATCAATTTTATTAATTATTTAAAAGAACAAACTCTTAGTTTCATTGATTTGTTGTACTGTTTTTTGTTTATTTATTTCTATATCATTTATTTCTATTCTAATCTTTATTATTTCCCTTCTTCTGCTGACTTTAGGCTTTATTTGTTATTCCTTTTCTAGCTCCTTAAGGTTAGGTTGTGTATTTGAGACTTTTCTTGCCTGTATTGCTATATACTTCCCTCTTAGAACTGCCTTTGCTGCATCCCAAATGTTCTAGACCTTGTGCTTTCATTTTCATTTGCTTCCATGTATTTTTTTAATTTCTTCTTTAATTTCCTGGTTAATCCATCCATTTTTTAGTAGGATCTTCTTTGACCTTGATGTGTTTGTGGTCTTCCCAAATTATTTTCTTGTGGTTGGCTTCAAGTTTCATGGTGTGGTCTTAAAATATGCATGGTATAAATTCATCTTTCTGTACTTGTTGAGAGCTGATTTTGACCCAGTATTTGATCTATTCTGGAGAATATTCTATGCACACCAGAAAAGAATGTGTATTCTATTGCTTTAGGATGAAATGATCTGAATATATCTGTTAAGTCCATTTGGTCCAGTGTGTCATTCAAAGCCTCTGTTTCCTCGTTGATTTTCTGCTTAGATGATCTGTCCATTGCTGGGTATAGGGTGTCAAGGTCCTCTACTATTATGGTATTGTTATCAATGAGTTTCCTTGTGTTTGTTTTTAAGTATTTTATATATTTGTGTGCTCCCAATTGCTCTAACTATATACAATAGTTAGAATTTCTTGATGGATAGACCCCTTAAATTATGATAAAATTCCATTCTTCATCCCTTTTTACAGTCTTTGTTTTAAATTGTAGTTTGTGTGATACAAGTATGGTACTCTGGGTTTCTTTTGAAGTCCATTAGTATGATAGATGGTTCTCTATGCCCTAATTTCCATCTGAAGATTTCTTTAGGTCCAAAATGAGTCTCTGGTAGGCAGTATGTAGATGGTTTTTTTTTTTTTTTTAACCCATGCAGATATCCTGTGTCTTTTGTTGCAATATTTAGTCTATTTACATTCAGAGTGATTATCGAAAATATGAATTTAGTGTCATTGTATTACCTGTAAAGTTGGTGTTTCTGATGCTGTTCTTTTCTCCGTTTTAGTCTTAGTTGCTTTTGTTATTTTTCCCCCCACTTAAGGAGTCCCCCTTAATATTTCTTGCAGGGCTGGTTTAGTGATTTAGTCATGAACTCCTTTAGTTTTTGTTTGTCTGGGAAACTTTTTATCTCTCCTGTTCTGAATGACAACCTTGCTAAAGTATTCTTGGCTACATATTTTTCCCATTTAGCATGTTGAATATATCATGCTACTTTTCTGTGGTCTGCCAAGTTTCTGTGGATGGATTTGCTGTAAACCCTGATCTGTCTTCACTTGTAGGTTAAGAATTTCTTTCCCATTGCTGCTTTCAGGATTCTTTCCATGTGTATTTTGTGAATTTGACTATGATATGTATTGATGATGGTCAGCTTTGGCTGAATTTAATGGGAGTTCTCTGTACTTCTTGAATTTTGATGTTTGTTTCCATCCCCAGATTAGGGAAGTTTTAGTTATAATTTGCTCAAGTAAAATTTCTGCTCCTTTTTCTTTCTTTTCTTCTTCTGGGATTCCTATGATACAAATGTTATTACACTTTAAGTTGTTGCTGAGATCCCTAAGTCTATGTTGGTGACCCAATACCTTTCTTTCCCTCTTTTTTCAATTTTTTTATTTTCCATAATTTTATCCTCTGTATTACTGATTTATTCCTCTGCTTTGTCTCTTCTCATTGTCATTGCATCCATTTGGTTTTGCATCTCATTTATAGCATTTTTTATTTTGTTCTGACTAGTTTTTAGTTCTTTTATCTTTGCAGCATGGGATTCTCTAGTCTCTTCAATGCTTTTCTCAAGCCCAGCTAGTATCCTTATGATTATGGTTTTAAATTCTAGTTCAGACATGTTATTTGCATCTGTATTGATTAAATCCCTAGACTTGAATTCTTCTTGTTCTATCTTTTAGGGTGAATTCCTCCATCTTGTCATTATTTTTGGCTCAGTGTGTATGTGTATGTATGTGTGTGTATTTGATTGTTAGGAAAGCTTATATTCCTGCTCCTAAAAGGAATGGCTACAATAAGAAGTCCAAAAAAACCAAATCAAAGCAAACCAAAACAAAACCTAAAAAAATATAAATAAATAAATAAATGGAAGCTAGATCCTAGTGTTTTTGTTCTGCTTGTTAAAAGAAGCTAGATCCAACTATATATATTTATAATAAAAAGAAGCAAGTCCTATTTCCCCAGAGCTGAAGTTTTGTAGTGCTCTATGATCAGTAGAGTTGGTGCATATGAGGGGTTTGTGATGGTCCTCTGGGGGAGGAGCCTGTAGCTCCAATTTTCAGGCAGACTTACCCTGGTGGAGAGGCACCTGCAGGTGCAGGGTGGTAGGGCTTGGTATAAGTGGCTCCAACCTCTGTTTTGCTCACTGAAAGCAGTCTGCACTGATGGGTGGGGGCAAAAGTGTCATTGCTCATCATTCCTGTCCGTGGTGCAAGGAACTCCTTTCTGCTACTCTTCAGGAAACTCTCACAGAAGAGCAAACAATCATTTCTGTTTTGTCCCTGCCTGCATCTGAGCTGCCCAGTTGCCAGATGACATGCACTCCTGTGTTTTATCTCAGGCATGGGGCTGGGTTTCTAAACTACAAATTTTAGAGATATGCTGGCACAGCCCCTCAGGATCTTCTGGGAGGGTCTTGCTGTGCTCTGGCCGGTGCCAGTGGTTCAGAGTTTATGATAAAGCCCTGCTAAAAGCTGGGAACAAAGCTTGCTGCCCTCTGGGGTATTCATGTGCTAGGGAACTGGACAGCTCAATGATGCCACCATTAGTCTTTTGTCTCCAAGCTGCCATTCCCAAATGCACTCCAAGCTAAAGAACTGCTTCTCCCTGTGGGACCCAGGGGATCCCCAGTCCAGGTTCTCCCCTCTTGGGTCTCAGCCTTCCTTCCCCACAGGAGTACTGCTAAGCCCCTCAGGCACAACAGTGGAAATGGTATGGACTTCAGAACTTCAGACTCTGTTCCACTATTTACAAAAACTTATGGTGTCAGCCCCTCTCCCTTTCCCAGTCATGGTTTTGGGGAAAGAGATTTTTTTGTGCAATTCCTTGTGTATGCTTTTGTGAACTCTCTCTCTCTCTCTCCTCTCCTCATGATCAGGGCTCCATCCCCTTCTTAGTACCCACAGCTCTCGTCTCTCTCAAATGAACTCTCAACTCTCTGCAGTTTCTTCCTTCCACCATGTGTTTTTTTTCAGTCTCTAGTATAGTTTTACTCTGTCAGTCCTCAGATCAATTTCTTGGGTATTCAAAATGATTTGATATTTATCTAGCTGTTTTTGAGGGGTGAGGCAAGCCTAGGGTCCCCTTCCTCCTCTACCATCTTAACTCCTCCCTCAGTATTTGCTTATCTTATAGCTAAAGGTTTGCATCTTTTGACCACTTTCATCCAGTTCCTCATCCCCTGTCCCCTGCCTTGGATAACCACAAATCTGATCTCTTTTCCTGAGTTTTTATTTTTTCTTTTTCTTCTTCTTTTTTTCAAGATTCATCATATAAGTGACATTGAACAGTATTTATCTTTCTGTGACTTATTTCACTTGGCATTATGCCCTCAAGGTCCATCCATGTTGTCTCAAATGTCAGGATTTACTTTTTTTATGGCTCAGTAGTACATCACTGTATATATGTACTTGATTTTCTTTATCCATTCATCTGCTGATGGACACTTAGGTTGTTTCTATTTCTTGGCTATTGTAAACAATGCTGCTTTGAACATCAGGATGCAGCTATCTCAACATAGTTATTTTGTTTCCTTTGGGTATACAACCAGAAGTAGATTTATTAGATCACGTGATAGGTCTATTTTTAATTTTTTAAGGAAACTTCATAATGTTTTCCATAGTGGCTGTACCATTTATAATCCTACCACAAGTACACAAGTGCTCTCTTTTTTCCACATCCATTCCAGCCTTTGTTCTCTCTCTCTCCTTTTTAGATGCTAGCCATTCTTTTTTTTTTTTTTAAAGATTTTATTTATTAATTTGACAGATAGAGAGAACACAAGCAGGGGGAGTGGGAGAGGGAGAAGCAGGCTTCCCGTTGAGCAGGGAGCCTGAGGCGGGGCTCAGTCCCAGGACCCAATGATCATGACCCCAGCTGAAGGCAGATGCTTAACAATTGAGCCACCCAGGTGTCCCAGATGACAGTCATTCTAACAGATGGGAGGTGATATCTCATTTTGGTTTTGACTTGCATTTCCCTGAAAATTATTGATCTTGAGCATATGGGCCTGTAGGCCATTTGTATATCTTCTTTGGAAAAATATCTGGTCAGGTAATTTGCACATTTTTAAATTGGATTATTTGCATTTTTTTCCCTAGTAAGTTGTATGTTTTTTTCATGTATTTTGGCTATTAACACCTTATCAGATTTGTAAATATTTTCTCCTATTCAGTAAGTTGCCTTTGCATTTTGTTGATCATTTGCTTTGGTGTGCAGAGCTTTTTAGTTTGACGTTCTCTTACTTGTTTATTTTTTATTGTGTTGCTGTGCTTTAGGTGTAATATCCAAAATATCATGGCCAGGACCCATGTCAAAGGGCTTTTTCCTACATTTTCTTCTAGGAGTTTTATGGTTTCATGTCTTACATTTAAGTCTTTAATACATTTTGAGTTAATTTTTGTGAATGGTGTAACATAGGGGTGTAGTTTCAATCTTTTACATGGAAATGTCCAATTTTTCCAGTACCATTTCTTTATATTAAATTTTTAAATTTTTTTATAAACATATAATGTATTTTTATTCCCAGGGGTACAGGTCTGTGAATCGCCAGGTTTACACACTTCACAGCACTCACCACAGCACATACCCTCCCCAATGTCCATAACCTTACCCCCTCCCCCAGCAACCCTCAGTTTGTTTTGTGAGATTAAGAGTCACTTATGGTTTGTCTCCCTCCCAATCCCATCTTGTTTCATTTATTCTTTTCCTACCCCCCCAACCCCCCCATGTTGCATCTCCACTTCCTCATATCAGGGAGATCATATGATAGTTGTCTTTCTTCAATTGATTTATTTTGCTAAGCATGATACCCTCTAGTTCCATCCACGTCATTGCAAAAAGTAAGATTTCATTTCTTTTGATGGCTGCATAGTATTCCATTGTATAT
>NW_019154085.1:51474622-51528571 GCF_002288905.1 Enhydra lutris kenyoni
AGAAAGCCATGAATTCCATGCTTTGCTTTCTCCTCCTCTGGAATTCCACTGTTCTCCTTGGTAAGTGAATTTGGTCTTGGCTGGATTTCTCATTGATCTTCTGGGGGAGGGGCCTGTTGTAGTGATTCTCAAGTGTCTTTGCCCCTGGCGGAATTGCACCGCCCTTACCAGGGGCCGGGCTAAGTAATCCTCTCGGGTTCGCTTTCGGGAGCTTTTGTCCCCTGAATGCTTTCTGTAGAGTTCTGGAGGACAGGAATGAAAATGGCGGCCTCCCAAGCTCCGGCCTGGAGGAGCCGAGAGTTTGGGGCCCCACTCCTCAGTGCGCCCTCAGAGAAAAGTGCTCAATCACTCCTGTCTCCCTGGCCTCCGGCCGCCCTCCAAGCTCACCCAGCCTGTGACCGGTTCAAGGTAACCCCGAGCTGAGAGCTCACTCCTCAGCTGTGTCTCTGTAGCTGGCTTTCCCGCTCTAATACCTGCGAGCTCTGCAACACTCAGACACCCCCGATCCTTTTATGACCCCACAGAACCTGGGGCCACACTGTCCCCGCGTGGGCTTCACCCTGGTTTAGCCTCTGGAGCAATGTCCCTCAGTGGGGCAGACTTTTAAAAGTCCTGATTTTGTGCTCCGTTGTTCTGCCACTTGCCAGGAGCTGGCCCCTCCCCCCGCGGTCTATCTTCCCATTGCTTTGGATTCACTTCTCCGCCGGTCCTACCTTTCAGAAAGTGGTTGATTTTCTGTTTCTAGAATTGTTGCTCTTCTTCTCTTCAATATCCTGTTGGATTTGTAGGTGTTCGCAATGGTTTGATAAGCTATCTAGCTGATCTCCTGCTACTTGATGTAGTCTCAGTCTACTACTTCTCTGCCATCTTGACTCCTCCCTCTCACCATTTTTTTTTTTTTTTAAGATTTTGTTTATTTGACAGAGAGATCCCAAGTAGGCAGAGAGGCAGACAGAGGGAAAGGGGGAAGCAGGCTCCCTGCTGAGCAGAGAGCCCAATGCAGGGCTTGATCCTAGATCATGACCTGAGTGGAAGACAGAGGCTTAACACCCTGAGCACCCAGGCACCCCCCCCCCAATACCGTCTATTGATAAGATTGTCTTTTCTCCATTGAGTATTCTTTGCTCTCTTGTCAAATATTAGTACATGCTTGGATTTATTTTGGGACTCTTTGTTCTGTTCCATTGGTCTATTTGTTCTTATGCCAGTACATACTATTTTGACTACTGTAATTTTATAATAGCAGCTTGAAATTAGGAAATGTGATACCTCCTGTTTTGCTTTTTTTCTTAGGATTGTTTTAAGGTAATTTGTGGTTCCATATTTATTTTGGGATTTTTTTTTTTCTACTTCTGTAAAAATGCCCCAGATTCTTCATGATGATTGCATTGAATCTGTAGATGGCTTTGGGTAGTATGGACATTTTAACAATATTAATTCTTCCAATTCATAAACATGGGATTTATATTTATTTGTGTCTCGTTTGATTTCTTTCATCATTTTATAGTTTTCATTGTGGGGATCTTTTAGCTCTTTAGTTAAATTTTTTCTTAAGTATTATTTTTGATGCTATTGTAAATGGGATCATTTTCTTTATTTCTTTCTCACATAATTCATTGTTGGCATATAGAAACACTACTTATTTTTGTGTGTTAATTTTGCATCTTGCTTAATGTTAACACGTTACCCAGGAAAAAACTCTCAAGTGAGTATTGACCTAAAAATAAAAGACCCTGCAGCTTAGTAAAGCTTATGAATCCTGAAAACTATGAAAACAGAGAAGAAACAAATAGTTTTTAAGACTCTAATATGTATAAAGAGCTTTACATATCTAATCTCATTTAATCCTTTCTACAGCCTTATATTGTAGGTGTTACTATTCCCATGTTATCAGCAAGGGAATTCAAGTTCAGAGGGGTTATGTATATTATAAACACAGCTACTAAATGACAGAAGCAAGGCTCAAACACAAACACTTTTGTCTTAAATAAGCTCTTAACTCTTCCCAGCAACCTGTGTCATACTGAAGGGTCATTCTCCCACTTGTCACAAAAACTATTTCATATCATCTCTCTTTAAAACTCTCCCTGAAGATCTTGCCTCATATTTCTATGACCCACTTGTGGCAAGCATTCTCAGTCATTCTCTTTTTTGGACCTCAGCACCTGTCAGTCTCTCTCTCTAGTCTAGGTAACTCACATCTGAGAGTAATCTACTAGGGTGAGTCAGTGCTGGTCTTTCCTAATTTCTTCCTCTCTGTCCTGTTCCTCTGGGGAGAAAAATGCACTGGGATGACCTCAGAAAAGCTACATCATGTTGGAGGAACAGAAATCTTTTTCTCCAACTTAGTGAAGGGCCTTCCACCCTCAGACCTTCTAAAAGAAACTGCCTCAAGTAGATGTTCTCTGTCTCCAGGTCTCTCTCTCAATTTCCATTACCCCCTATTTCTCTATTTTCTAGAGCTCTCTCTCTCAAATCCTACTCAGATCAAAACATTCTGCTCTGGAAGACTTCACTTCCCATCCCCTCTTAGGCCATGGAACCTCCTTTTCTCTTTTCCTTTGTCTTCTAAGATAAGAATGTTCAGGCTTTGGTTGGATGCTAATGAACTTTCTAGTCTGCTCAGTGAGTACTGACTCAGGCAATGGAGGTTGTCCCTTGAGTGCAGGTTAGTGTGGGTTCTCCATTTCTAAGTTAGTCTTCCCACTGACCACGTTGGCTGATTTTCTCATTGTTTAGTTAAGAAACAAGGGTACCTTACCAAGGCAAGCTTTTAAGTAACTCAGAGAAAATGCAATCTAATTCATATGAACAGAGACATTTCTCCTGTTAGCATGGCTTTCACTTTGGTCCCTGCAAGCCACAGACTTTGTCAAAACTGTGCTTGGGACCTGAGTAACATTATAAGGGCCACCCCAGTAAAAGCTCTCTCCTTTGCTGGCCGAAAATGTGGTTCCTATTTTGATTAGATTTAATAAAAAGTTATTTCAGCTCCTTCTACATTTGCCCTCTACTATGCACATCCTCAAAGGAGATTCCTGTTTACATGATGGGAATATCCATACCTTCCTACTAGTGGGCCAGTAAATATTCTTTCTTCTCTCTCTCTCTTTCTTTTTAAAAGATTTTGTTTATTTATTCGACAGAGAGAGACACAGTGAGAGAGGGAACAGAAGCAGGGGGAGTAGAAGAGGGAAAAGCAGGCTTCTCACTGAGCAGGGAGCCCGATGCGAGGCTCAATCCTAAGACTCTGGGATCATGACCTGAGCTGAAGGCAGATGCTTAATTACTGAGCAACTCAGGGGTCCCTCTTTCTTCTCTTTATACTCCTCTTTTCTTGGTAAAATGGGGGAACTTCTCTCCTATCAAAGAGCAAATCTTCTACATATATTCTGAATTCTATCTCTTCCTGCCATCTTGGAGTCCTTGCTTCATAATTTACTGCCTCTCTCTTCGGCATTTTGATTTCTTTTTCTCTATTAGACTAGTCTCACCAATATTCAAATATTATCTAATGCTCTCATGTTATATACATGCTTCTTTGACCCTACATCCCTTTACACATGCGGGCCTATTTTTCTTCTTCCTTTTTTTGGTAAAATCATCCCTAGTGTCATTATCTCTTAGGTCCCTATATATTTCTTTTTAGCACTTATTATAATCTATCACAATATATTATTTGTTTACTGTCTTACTCCTCTCTATGATAGATTGCAAACACTATATGGGAAATGGCTATTTCTGTTCCATTTCCAAGACACCCAGCAGAATACTAGACACATAGTAGGTTTTCAATAAATACTTGTTATGTAAACAGAAGGTCCTAAATCCAGTGTTCTTCCCATGGAAGAATGATAGGGATGGGACAATTGTAATGTGTGCAATTTGTTGACTCTTGGTCATCACCTGTTTCATTGCTTTTACTTTTTAAAATGAAATTAATAATCTTATTTTTTTAGAGCAGTTTTAGCTGCAGAGCGAAACTGAGCAGAAAGTACAGCGAGTTCCCACATACCCACTCTTCACATATGCACAAGCTTCCCTCACCATCAACATCCTGCATCCATGCACCAGTGTGGTACATTTGTTATAAATCATGGACTACAGTAACACATCATTATCAGTCGAAGTCCATAGTTAATATTAGGATATTAGGGTTCACTCTTTGTGCTATATATACATCCTGGGAGTTTTGACCAGTGTATGATGACATGTATCCACCATTATAATACATTACAGGATAGCCTCACTTCCCTAAATATCCTTTATGCACTGCCTGTTTTTCTCTCCCCCCCCAAGCCCTTGTCAACCACTGATCTTTTTCCTGTCTTCATACTTTTGTCTTTTCTGGTATGTTGTATAACTAGAATTATACAGTATATATAGCCTCTTCAGACTGGTTTCTTTCACTTTGCAGTGTGCATTCATGGTTCCTCCATGTCTTTTTGTGGACTGATAGCTCATTTACTTTTAGCACTGAATAATATTCCATTGTATGAATGTATGACAGTTCATCTATTCACCTAAGACATCTTAGCTGCTCCCAAATTTTGGCAATTATGAATAGGGCTGCTATAAACATTCATGTGCATGTTTTCAATTCATTTGGATACCAAGGAGTGCAATTGCTGGATTATATGGGAAGAGTATGTTTAATTTTGTAAGAAGCTGTCTTTCAAATTGGCTGTACCATTTTGCATTCCCGCTGGCAGTGAATGAGGGTTCCTATTGTCTTATCCTTGCCAGCATTTGGTGGTGTTGGTGTTTTGGATTTGGGCCATTCTAATAGATGTGTAGTGGTATCTTACTTACTTTGCAATTTTCTGACATGTGACATTGAATATCTTTTCACATGCTTATTTGGTATCTATATGTCTTCTTTGATGAGATGTCTGTTCAGATCTTTTGCTCATATTTTAATCAGGTTGTTTTTTTCTTTAAGTTTTAAAAATTCTTTGTGTATTTTGGGATGTCTTTTGCAAATGTTTTCTCTTGATCTGTGGCCTTTCTTCTTTCTCTTTATCCTTTTACTTTTTACCTGCTTTCTGAAACTTTTGTACCTACTCCTCTTCTCTCCTGGAGAAAAACATTTTTGAGTATTTCATACCAGGATGTAAGTGCCTTAATGTCATTAATTTTTCAAAAGAGAACTTCAGGGAAATGGCAAGGCTTACAAAAGGGAAATAAACCACTGATGATAGATTTTAAAGCCTCATGATACTGAAGTATTGTTTGAAAGATTTTTATCCAGTCATTCTCCTCAACTATTGGTGACTATAATGTATGGACACAGTGTGTTTAACTCACAGATTTCCAATTTGTTACCACTATTCAACATTTAAAATGTTTTAGAGACAAATAAAAATGAAATATGACTTCATACAGCTTGTGGTTATCATCTTCAAATCCTGGGTTCTTAAATAGAACTATAGTCAAGTTGGAATTAAGTAACTCCACTTTTGAGACAATTGTATCTGTCAAATTTTTTGTTTGCAGTTGAAACTCAGATCAAATTAGCTTAGGCGAAAAGGAAGTATGCTGGATCATGTAACTATAAAGGCCCACAGAAGAGCTGGCTCCAAATGAGCCTGTTTTATCACTCAGCTCTACTTCTTCTGTTTATTGATTTTATTTTCAAACAGGATTTCCCCAAATGGTTGGACATATAAGCTGCCAGTAACCACAAGCCTGTATCCTTACAGGTCACAACCCTGAAGAGAGACCTCAAAGCTCTCTTGCTATAAATATAGTAGCATCACTGAAAAGTATGATTAGACTTCTTGAATAATACGTACAATTGCTGTGGCCAAGGGGATGGACAACTTCATTTAATTAGGGGCCTTCTGCCCACCTCTGTGGTCCGGGATGCGTTAAGGTCAACTCTGCTTGACCTACAAGGAATGAGTTCCCTCAGGTGAGAGGGCTTTTGTTATTAGAAAAAGGTGTGAGAATCTTCAGACAGCAAAACAACAGATATTCCCTTTGTATATTCCTTATCCTGACTGTAAGTGTTCATTTCTTATCTCCATAGTGCTTATCCAAAGGGGTCCTTGCTGTCAGCAACAGAACACTTTGGATGACTCACTGATCAGATTCCATAAGGTATTCTTGTCACTGCAACTAAAGATATATTCATCAGTTATATACCTAGGAGATTAGAAGACCCAACGAAGAATGATGAAATCATTAGTTTATGTATTAAATGGCTATTTTAGGCATCTAATAAACTTAATTTGCTCTCTTCTATAATTCAGTATTTAACAGTACAACAGGGAGATAAGAAATGTTTACTATTTTTAGTATAGTTATGATAATTCTTGTGTAATTAGTTATGTCTGCCTTATGGTAACCAAGCAACAGGAATTGCCACAGGAATGAACTGTGAAGACTAAATTTTAATTAAATTAAAAGAATTACTTTCCCATAATTAACATTTTCTAACTCATCCAATTATTTTTTATCTAAATCCTCAAACATAAACTAAACTTCATATTTCCTATTTTATTTAGCTGTTATTTAGAAAATTTCAGAAAAACATGTTTTCTTTATCCTCTTTTTGTGTGTTTTTCTGAAGAAACTGGGAAAATAATTTCTTGTAATACTGATTCAGTGTAGCACTAAGACTGCGAATTTGAGGGTCACAAATTCTGGGTTTGGATACTATTTTTGCCAATTCCTAGTTTTGTGCCTCATGTAGATTACTTAAACTCTGTGATCTATAGCTTCATTTAAAATGCAACTAGTAAGTGTACTTGAACTTGGGAAGACCCTTGGGAGAATTCAGTAATATAATGCATGCAAACCATTTGTCATATACCTTAGGACTTACTGTTTAGTCACTGCTAGTTCTTATTAGCTTTGTTAATACCTATTAAGAGATGCAGAAAATTTCTGCTTTCGGTAGTTACTAGTATTAACTCCCTGTTTACAGGGATCACTGCAATGGGTCTGGAGCTGTCCTTTAGGACAGCCGATTATAAAGTGAGGGTGAATATTTGATACTCAACTCTTCTACAGGAACACAAAGTGTGGAATGAATGGATAATATGCTCCAAAAGCCATTGGTGGATATAATTCAGAATCATTTCATACTTTAAGGTATATATTAGACTTAAGTAAATATATATTTTAGAATACAATTATGTGGGGCTCCTGGGTGGTGCAGTCATCCAACTCTTGGTTTAGGCTCAGGTTGTGATCTCAGGGTTGTGAGTTGAGCTCGAAGTTGGTCTCCATGGTCAGTTCGGAGTTGGATTAAAAGACTCTCCCTCTCCCTCTGCCCCTCCCCATGCTCTCTCTCTCTCTCTCTCTCAAATAAAAATAAATAAATCTTTTAAAAAACAGGATACAATTATGTGAAATTTTTATATGTTGCCACAGAATCCATTTGGGTTTTTTTTTTTTTTCCAATAGTTCAATAGTATCTCTTTTTTTAATAGTTTTAGTTTATTATGTTTTTTTAATGTGTGAATTGATTTATATTTTTTCATCAACTGATTATGAAAAGAGTACAATTTTTGTTTTAATTTATAACTTTGACAGCTTAGAGGACAGAATCTGCCTACTAATTTGTTGGTACACATGCAATATAACATGAATGGAGAAATACAAATTTAGAACTTTTTGTAATCCATATGGGGGTTTGTTGACACTTAACTTTGTATTACACACAACTAACCAGATTGGTGGTGTAAACAAGACTGCAACTTGTATACTTATTTTGCACAGAGTATATGTTTTCAGATATTTCAGAGCATTTGTATTTTATGCCTTCTGTGTGCAATAAGTTGGGCAACACCTTTTAATACCAAGAACTAAAGAACAAAATGGATGATGTTGAGTAATGTAACAGACAATGAATTACCTCAATAATATTTTTCATTGAATTTGAAGGTAAGTTATACATATATATATTTAATTATTCTTGATAAAAACAAAAATACTTTTTAAATTTTTTAAAATTTTATTTCTTTTCAGTATTCCAGCATTCATTGTTTATGCACCACACTCAGTGATACACGCAATACATGCCCTCCATAATACCCACCATCAGACTCACCCAACTCCCCAACTCCCTCCCCTCCAAAACCCTCAGTTTGTTTCTCAGAGTCCACAGTCTCTCATGGGTTGTCTCCCCCTTCAGTTTCCCCCAACTCACTTCTCCTCTCCATCTCCCAATGTCCTCCATGTTATTCCTTATGCTCCATAAGTAAGTGAAACCATATGATAATGGGCTCTCTCTGTTTGACTTTTTCACTCAGCATAATCTCTTCCAGTCCTGTTCATGTTGATATAAAAGTTGGGTATTCATCCTTTCTGATGGAGGCATAATACTCCATTGTATATATGGACCATATCTTCTTAATCCATTTGTCCATTGAAGGGCATCTTGGTTCTTTACACAGTTTGGTGCCTGTGGCCATTGTTGCTGTGAACATTGGGGTACAGATGGCTCTTCTTTTCACTACCTCTCTATCTTTAGGGTAAATACCCAGTAGTGCCGTGTCATGGGGTAGCTCTATTTTTAATTTCTTAAGGAATCTCCACACTGTTTTCCAAAGTGGCTGCACCAACTTGCATTCCCACCAATAGTGTAAGATGGTTCCCTTTCTCCACATCCTCTCCAACACATGTTTACTGTCTTGTTAATTTTGGCCATTCAAACTGGTGTAAGTTGGTATCTCAATGTGGTTTTGATTTGAATCTTCCTAATGGCTAATGATGATGAAAATTTTTTCATGTGTCTGTTAGACTTTTGTTTGTCTTCTTTGGAAAAGTGTCTATTCATGTCTTCTGCCCATTTTTTGATGTGAGTATCTACTTTGTGTGTGTTGAGTTTGAGGAGTCCTTTATAGATCTTGGATATCAGCCCTTTGTAGTGTCATTTGCAAACATCTTCTCCCATTCCATAGGTTGCCTCTTTGTTTTGTTGATCGTTTCCTTTGCTATGCAGAAGCTTTTGATCTTGATGAAATCCCAAAAGTTCATTTTCACTTTTATTTCCTTTGCCTTTCCTTCAAGACATATCTTGAAAGAAGTTGCTGTGGCCAATGTCAAAGAGGTTACTGCCTATGTTTGCCTCTAGGATTTTGATAGATTCCTGTCTCACATTGAGGCCTTTTATCCATTTTGAGTTTATCTTTGTGTATGGTGTAAGAGAATGGTTGAATTTCATTCTTCTACAAATAACTGTCCAATTTTCCCAGCACCATTTATTGAAGAGACTGCCTTTTCCCCACTGTATATATTTCCCTGCTTTGTCGAAGATTATTTGACCATAGAGTTGAGGGTCCATATCTGGACTCTCTACTCTGTTCCACTGGTCTGCATGTCTGTTTTTGTGCCAGTACAATGCTGTCTTGGTGATCACAGCTTTGTAGTAAACTAAAAGCAAAAATCTTAATATTAAGGGAAAATGTCAAGAGACAGTGAGGGGCCAAATTCCTATTTTTAAGATGATCTTCCAGAGGTTTAACTTAATTCTAAGATTTTTTTTTTAAAAGGTTTTTCATTTGTTTGAGAGAGAGAGAGAGAGAGAGAGAGACTGAGAAAGATAAGCACAGGGGGAGAGGGAGAGAGAAAGGCAGGCTCTCCACTGAGCAGGGAGCCTGATGTGGGGCTCCATCCCAGGACTCAGATCAGGTCATAAGCCAAAGGCAGATACTTAATGCACTGAGCCACCAGGCACCCCCTAAGCTGCTTTTAAGCAATCTATTCACCATATCATTTCTTTTATCCGGGATTTATTTTCCAATTGAGCTTTGTTTGAAGCAAACTGAGTTTATAATCTAACAAGCTCAATAATACTGACATTTTATGTTTTGAATTTCTTTCAAATTTGATTGTATTATAAATTTATTCTCCTGATTTTTATCTGGTTTAGACCAGTCTTATGCACAGTTAGTCTGAATTTGTGAAGGTTCATGATACAGCTTAAATTTTTTCAGGTAGTTTTGTGGAAAGTAATTATTTTCTGTTTGCAAACATGAGCTATGTTATCAAGACATATGAAATTTGACATTTACCAGTAACCGCTTCTGACGTGGTTTTCATCATTGATCTTGTTTCCTCTTTTCTACTTGCTCTAGTTGTGCTTTCTACATTACACATGCACAGAAGATAAATATTCTGTTTATCTTTTATGACACATTGTGAACAATGGTGCTGCCAAGGGTGAACTTAGAATATAGTCAGAAGTGTGTTTCAGATGACAACCAATTCTTGATGTGAAACTAGAAATCCTTCCTCAAATAAAGCAAGGGTTGAGATTCCAATTTAAGGTTTTAGAGAGCAGTTCTCTTTCTTTTTTTCCCCTGGGGAAATCTTATTTATTTATTTATTTATTTAAAGATTTTATTTATTTATTTATTTGACAGAGAGAGATCACAAGTAGGCAGAGAGGCAGGCAGAGAGAGGAGGAAGCAGGCTCCCTGCTGAGCAGAGAGCCCGATGCAGGCCTCCATCCCAGGCCACTGAGATCATGACCTGAGCCAAAGGCAGAGGCTTTAACCCACCGAGCCACCCAGGCACCCCTTATTTATTTATTTACTTGCTTGCTTACTTATTATTTTCTTATTGATATACAATTGGCATATAACATTGTATAAATTTAGGCTGTATAACATGTTGATTTGATACATCTGTGAATTGCAATGTCATTACCACTGACTGTAGTGTTAGCTAATGCCTCTATCACCTCACATAGTTTTCATTTCTTTTTTGTGGTGGAAACAATTAAGATCTAGTGTCATAGCAGCTTTGAAGTTTATAATACAGTATTGTTGTCTATAATCACTATGCTATACATTAGATCTCCAGGACTTATTCATCCATTAGTTGCAAGTTTGTATCTTAAACAACATCTCAATTCTCTCACACCATAGTCCCTGGTATGTGACACGTTTTCAATGGAATATTTTTCAGCCGTAAGAAAGAAGGAAATCCTGCCATTTATGACAACGTCGATATGGATTTTAAGGGCGTTATGCTGAGATAAGTCAGACAGAGAGAGACAAATTTTCTATGATATTACTTATATGTGGAATCTAAAAAACCAAGCTCATCTCTCTTCTAGCCATTCTCCTCTGTAAAAAGTCTCTTGACACTACAGAATGCTGAGGGCTGTGGACTTGGTTCTGTTGGCATTTCTGTGCACCAGGATTCTTTAGGGATTAGAATGCTGCCAAACCACAAACAGATAAACAAACATTATTCAACTGTTATCAGTATTGGCAGTTAAATTATTGTAAAATTTGTTAATTTCTTTTCTTTGACCAAATACTCACAAATTTCACTTATTAATGTGACGTAGTCATACTATTTTATTATTTGAGGAACTTCTGAAAGATTCCTATTGTTCCTCTAGAACCATTTCACTCCTTCAAAAACTTTTTAAATTATAAAGTTAACACGTTTTCTTTGTAAAAATATTTGAAGAACCTCAAATTGTATGACGCGAAAAGTAGAAGTTTTTCCTTGCCAGCTCCTCTCTTTCTCCTGATCCCATTTTCTAAGTTTAGAGGGACAGTCTGCTTTATATCATTTTAGCCTTGTCTATTGGTCTCTTTATTTACACATACACATCAGGCTTAGGAACCTAATCACATCTTTTTGCCATTGTCCCTCCTCTTCCTATGTAAACAGATAATAATATATTATGAAAACTTCCGTGGTGTATAAATTTGCCTCATTCCTTTTTAAGGATTGTGCAGAATTCAACTATATTGAATATTTATACCATAAATTATTAATCAGTTATCACTTTCCTGTTGCTGTTTCCATGTTTTCCAATTCAGCATTATATTTGTGTGTGTGTGTGTGTGTGTGTGTGTGTGTGTTTGAATACTTGAGTAATCAGTAGATCAAAGGGAATGTAATCTCAAGTTTAAATCTGAAGTTTGGATAGTTATTCCAAAAAGGTTTTATAAATTTGGACTCTTTCTTAACATCATGGAAAGTTCCATCCCATTTTTTCATGTTCTTGCTGATAATTGCATATTATCAATATTTTTCACTCTTGCCTATCTGATGAGATTAGAAATGGCATCTCCTTGCTCTAGTTTGAAACACCTAATGATGAGTGAAATTTAGCATCTTTTCACATGTTGATTGGCCATTTGAATTTCTTTTTCTCCTGTCAACTTTTTGATAAGGTCTCTTTTCAATTCCCACTGTAATTGGCCTATCCTAGTTTAGGCCTGAAAAGACACTATAGTATTGCTTCCTTTCCCAAATTCTCCCAACTGTTCTTAAGGCGGAGATCTCATTTTCTTCAGAACCTCCCAATGGCTCCCTGTTCAGCCAACTAAAGTGTACATGACTTAATATGAGACTCATATTCCTTCACGATCTGGTCCTGATCTAGCTCTCCAGGTTGATTTTCCACTATATCCTTTCTCTTCCTTCTCTACCTCCATCTCTTAACAAACAAAAGAAATCACCTTTCCCTGATATGCCCTGCACCTGCCTGCCTTCCGGCCATTCTTCTAGCTATTCCCTCAGTCTGAAATGCCCTTTTCTTCCTCTCTATATAAAAGTCTACCTCTCCCACCAAATTTGACTCAAAGGGTCACTTTCTTTAGGGCATTTTCCCTGACCTACAACTTCCTTGGAATTAATTTGTCTTTCCTTTATGAAATTAATTTGTCTTTCCTTTATGTCTCCTTTGGCTTCTGATATTATAGAACTATAGTTCCACATGTTTTTTCTATTAGAGGTTTTAAATTTAATGAAAGGATGACCTTGGGTGGTTTTTGTTTATAGCCTATGCCCCAATGCTCTTAGCAAGATGTAGTGCTCAAAATTATTTCAAAGTGGACATATGTGGAATCACTCTCATATACTAGTAGCCAGCTACTTTGACTACCTGACAATCAGTGGATCCTGGGAATATTTTTGACTGTTTATGCCATGTAGCAAAGGAAAACATTTTGTGGGTATGGGGATAGTAGAAGATATATGTAAATGTGACACCCATATGTCTAAGTACCAAATGGTTGTTCCTGTGTGAAATTTCTAAGGCAGTATTAAGACTGTAGTTACTATAGAATTTTATTTCTGCTACAGTTTTGAAAGAAGATAGTTTGTTTCATGCAGCTGGGTATGTTTTCAATGGAAGAGGGTATGTGTATACATAGTTTATGAAAGACAAATTGAATTCTGTGTTTCTATAGGGATACATTTCATAGATTAATGCAAAACTGGCAGTATATTTTTTAGTACTGATGGACATTTTCAACGAGAGGCATTCAGTTTGCTGTATTTTAAAGTTCATGTAAGAATTAATTTTCTTCAGGCTTGCTTTCTTAGTGAGTCTCTATTAGTTTTTGTTAGCAAAAATTCATTTCTTATGCAATGTCTCTCTTAGTTATGTTTGCATTAGGCAATTAACTGTTTGAATTTTGTTATTCTCACTATTTAGAAAGATACACATATTCTTGGGGGAAATTAAGATGATTTCCATTAAAATTGGAAACACTTCTGTATACAGGAAGTAGTTATGTTCTGAGGGTAGAAGTTTAAAGTTTTTATACAAACTCTTAAATCCCTGTAGAAGTATGAGTAGTAATATGCACTGAGGTGTATGTGTAGGGGAGATCTGCTATATTTCTGGAAAGACTGTCATGTAAGGGCCATGTTATCACAACACATAAGTACATGTTTTACTAGAAACATGTTAAACACTTTAATTATATTATAGTGAAAGAGCACAGGTCTTGGACTTGAGAAGAGGAGAACTACCCTCCAAACACTGGGCTGTCTATATAGTCCTTTGTAATCGTATCTAGTTTTCCACTAAATCCTTGTAAATATAGCATATGGTATTATCAACATTTTAAATATAGTGCTGTTTTTATTAAAATGCAAAATTCTTGTATAGATTTGCTTTTTTTCCCCTCAAGGTATTTCTTTTAAAAAAAGCACCTGGGTGGCTCAGTGGGTTAAAGCCTCTGCCTTCAGCTCAGGTCATGATCCCAGGGTCCTGGGATCAAGCCCCCTCATTGGGCTCTCTGCTCAGCAGGGAGCCTGCTTCCCCCTCCCTCTCTGCTTCCCTCTCTGCCTGCCTCTCTGCCTACTTGTGATCTCTGTCTGTGAAATCAATAAAATCTTAAAAGAAAAAAAAAGCAACCTTAATCTTTCAACATTTTGCTAACCATTGCCTAACAAAGTTTTTTTTAAAAAAGATATTCATTAATTACTTATCCATAGTTCAGCCCCTTGGACTACCCGATTCCTCTCCTTTCTTTTCTCTTTGCTCAAAAATTTAAAATATATATGAATACACTAATTTTGGGCACTGAAGTTTTACTAAGTTGGGTTTTCTGCTAATGGACAGACGATATCCAAGGGAATCTGAAACATTCTGTTATTCAATCTGTTAGAATGTTCCAAAGAAACAGTTGCTTCAGCTCTTTTCTTTTTCCTTGAGTCTGGGCAACTAACTCCCTTGTGTAGCCAAACTGACAAGAGATCATCTTAGACTGACCTCTTTGAACTGCAGAATACCAGTCAAGGAGGATCACCCTGAGGCTCACCTCACCATCACCCCCTTCTGTTAAGTGTCTTGGGCCATGATCAACACAGAGTCCAGAACTACTCATTCTGAGGACAAACCAGCCCTGGAATGATCCTCTGTGAGCATATGCCTGTGTGTGTCTTTGTGTGAGTAGACAGATGCCTTGGGAGAAGAAGCTCTTGAAAGGTGGAAGCGAGGAAAGTGCCATTTTGGAGGGTTGTAAACAGCTTCTCTCACTTAGGATAAAAATTGTCCTTTGCATCTATGGAAAACTCCCTTTTTATGAAATTGATCTATTTTCTACTTGTAAATATCAGATAATTTCTCAAGTAAGGCTAGAGAAGTGGTCCAAATGCTAATGCTTGAATCTGAGATATTAACTAATCTATTTAGTAATATTAATTGAGATTATCATTAGCAGAATTGGGGTGCTCCGGAAGTAGGTAATTTGTTTTCCCTGCATTTGGATTTAGGCTGTCCTATGGCTAAAATTATTGTTTGTCCTCAGGAAATCTTATTGTAGCAGATCCTGAGGCTGTACCAACCCCGGAGGGAAGACTGTGCAGTGAGCTGGGTCTATCTTAGTGTGATTTTATTTAGAATAGTATTTAGGCCTGAACAGTCTGTGTTTTGAGAAGGGGCTATGATATATCATAATGGCTTCTCCAGACCTTGTAATTCAGGCCACAATTTGTGAATAGAGGCAGGAGTTTTTTCCAAATACTTGGACATCTCCACCAAGCAGGCCTGGTTGGCATGGTGGGGAGACCTTTTCTTTTTTCAGGGATAAAGAGACAGTTAGGTACCTGGGCTCAGGATGTGGAGATGGGTGGAGATTCTCAATTGTAGGGGTCATTCTGACCCCTCACTTCTACTAGGAAGGAGCCTGAAGTAGACTGTGTTTACTAGGCATGGTGCTAGCTATAAGTGAAATATTGATGAAGAAGAAGTAGAAAATGGAGGGCTAGGGGAATTAGAAGGGGGAGGAGGAGAAGGAGAGATAGTCACAGCTTCTCTTTATTAGCCAAGTCGTATGATTAAAATGTAGATTTGCAAGTGTGATCACGTGCTATAACAGAAAGCTACATGATGCTATGTGAATGTGTAATATGGATAATTTACCAAGTCTGGTAGCCTTAAGGTCCCTTCTTTGAGAAAATGACAAACTGAAAACAAAAGCATGAGTAAGGATTAACTAAGTGAAACAGCAGGGCAAGAAATTTGTAGGAAGAGAATTAAATTGTAGGTGCAAAGAACCTAGGGAACAGGAAGAATATGAAGGACTGAGAGAAGACCCAGTGTGGCTGTAGTGGAAAGAGAGGCTGTGATATGTTGAGGCTGGAGAGGCACATAGAAGGTGTGTCAGGCAAGACTATAGGAGTTTGTAGGGCTCTTGTTTTTTATGATTTTATTTATTTGTTTGAAAAGAAAGACACAGTGAAAGAGGGAACACAAGCTGGGGGAGTGGGAGAGGGAGAAGCAGGCTTTCCACTGAACAGAGAGCCCCATGTGGGACTCCATACCCAGACCCTGGGATCATGACCTGAGCCAAAGGCAGATGTCCAACGACTGAGCCACCCAGGCGCCTGAGTTTGTAGGGCTCTTAACATATTTTTTCTTTACCCTTAGAGTCATGACAAACCATAGTTTTAAAAAGGAGAAGAGAGGCAGGGAGAATCAGGTTTGGGTTTTGAAAAGATGACTCTTGCAAATTTCTATAGATTTTTCACTTGGAGCTAATTGTATTGGAAGAGAGAAGACTTGCAAGTCAGTTATACTGGGGTATAGACCCACTATTAGCCCTCTGGACGAGCAGTGGATGTTGGAGGAAGTAAGCTTTCTTTGACAGTCCTAGACAATCCTGAATGGGGAACCTGATAGAAGCATGGATTTCTGAAGAATGGGGGCTCACATATGTTGTGAACTGTTAAAGACGGCATGGCTTTATCACAGACAGGTCAGAGCTGGGGAAGCATTGTTATATATTGATGTTTGTATAACAAAATTGAGATCACAGTGGATGCCTTAATGAAATATTAAGTAAGTCATTTCCTTTTATATATTAATATAGAGAACTTTTCCATTTTTTTGAAAGATTTTATTTATTTGACAGAGATCTCAAGTAGGCAGAGAGGCAGGCAGAGAGAGAGAGAGGAGGAAGCAGGCTCCCTTCTGAGCAGAGAGCCCGACATGGGGCTCGATCCCAGGCCACTGAGATCATGACCTGAGCTGAAGGCAGAGGCTTTAACCCACTGAGCCACCCAGGCACCCCGAGAACTTTTCCATTTTATTAAGTGTTTCTCTACAGTGTTTTAAAGTTGCGTTATGCTTTGCCATTGCGTGAATTTACTGTAATTTCTTTGATCATGACTTAGTGCATATTTTATTATTTCTAAGTTTTTATCATTATTAGCAATGTTGTAATGTATATAAAAATAGCTATGTCATCACATATATGCAGGATATGTCCTTGAAATCAATTATTCTAGGGCTGAGGATTCTTGAGAATATGTGTATTTTAACAGCTTTTCTATATCATGGCAAATGTTTAGCTTCTTTTTCTTACTAATTTGATCCTCTCATCTGCAGTGTAACAGGCCATGCCAACAGTGACTAGTAGTATTCTTTTCATTTTTGCCATCTGATAAGCAAAATTTGGATTTCATTTTAATTGGCATATCTTGAAATAAAAAAATTAAAGCTGGAAGAAACCCTAGGGAGTATCTAATTTAACCAACTTATTTTACAAAGTTCACCCAGGCTATATCTTGCTTGTACCCACGATCTTCCAGCTAATGAGCTACAGAACAGGGATTGCAATCCAGCTCTCCTGGATCTCAGCCCAGAGCTCTTTCCACTAAAACAAGCTTTGCAGGGGTCCCTGCTGTGGTTCTTTCTGGAGCCACTAGAACAGAAGACTGTGGGGTGAGAGTGGGTTTCTGTCCAATGAAAGACTCTTAGTTGCTGATTGCAGCCGGGAGGAGCAATTAGTAGACGCAGGTTCCTGGAGATTCTGCATCCCAGGGGGGAAGGTCTGAAGATGCTATCGCCTCCAGGAGGAGCTGGCTGTCCTAGTACCAGAAGCTCCACAGGAGAGGACGTAGAGCTAAGGCAAACTTATTGGGATGCCATTGAGCTTACTGCCAATCTAGCATGAATCTCACTGGGGTCAGCCTTTCTCATCAAGGGGCCATAAAGTGTGGATGGAAGGTGTTTAACCATCTTCTGCATAGAAAGAGTAACATGGCTTATAAGAATATTGGGCAGATGAGAGTCCTACAAAGTATGGGAAGAAGCTTGAGTCATAGCCCAAGACTCTAAATTGTAGTCTGACTTCCAGTTTTAGTTTGTGAGGAATGCTTCTGGGAGAGAAGGTTATGTATGTTTTCAGTTTCCTCTTATCCTTGCACACTGTCAGCAGGGTCACTGTCTTAAAGTCCTGTTTGTATCCCATACCCCACTTACCTTACAACGAGGCTAAACAGATTTCCTTTTCTATACGATATAATGTTGCATTACACCCAGTATATGACATTAATATAAGGGTGGAGAATCATTTCACAGAGTAGAGTAGAGAAAAATAAAGATGGAAACCAGGCACAAACAATCAGAACAGACAGCAGTGAATTGGATAAACCATGAGAACTTTTCATCTGTCTGTAAAACAAAACCAGAAATAGGTTTGGCCTCGGTGGTCTGGTGCCAACCTTCCTTTCCAGACTCATTGACCCACTCATTGTTTCACAGACCCTTTGCTCTGACTAGATCTACAGTTGCCTTGGAATGCCCGTTTATTCCGCCTCTGGGACTTTGCCATTTTCCCTCACTGAAACACTACCTCTTCATCATCTGCTTGAAAGTCAGTCCTGTTACCCACTGTCAATCCTATTACCTACTGCCTCCACTTCTCTCAACTTCTCAAACCACCCACTTACTATTTATTATATATTGAGTTTCTGATAGCGATCTTTTAATGAACACATATTTTGCTTGTAACTGTACTATCAGTTACTTTGGTAAAGGAACGAGGTACTATGGCTGTGGTGGCTTTTGGTATCTACTTAACTGGGCTGAATTCCATCTCCCAGAATGCCCCTTCCTGAATGTTTCGGGCCAGAGTGAGCCTCAAGGGAGGTAGCAGTGAGGCAGCAGCTGTTCTGTAGCGAACACAAGCTATTGGTGATTGGCTGCCTCTCGAAGCTGTTGCAACGTGCTCCCTGGACCTGTAACTGCTGTCTTCTGACCTTCCTTCTGGTGTATGCATGTGTGTTTAATTTCATGATGAAGAGACCCAGCTTTTGCTGGACACCCATACCGCTAAGGTCAGAAGCAAGAGAACTGACATAGATTGAGGCTCATTTTGTGCTTGTGAGTTCCAGCTTTACGTTGCTCTCTCCGACCTTACATCTATCTTCTCTTCTTGACTGCCTGCATATGGTGCAGCATCAGGTGTGTAGATAACAAGCCTTACAGAGACTGTTCCACCAGCCTCCATAATTGTGTGGGGTCAAATCACTATGACACGTCCTTTTTAGAAGGCTGAGGCACATGATTGGTTTCACACACATGCACGCGCACACACAGCACATAAAGCAGACTTTTATGTGTGTGCACATAGAGTGTTACAAAGTCAACTTTCTTTTCTTTACAATGTAATATTTCAGGGCAATAAATAGATAATAATAATAGGGTGATTTAGAAATTGTTACAGAGGAGAAGCGAAAGAAATTATGATAGAGATCAGGAAAAAAGAATCAGAACCAATGACACTAAACAGATATATCATGATTACCCAAAAGAACAAATTGAAAGAAATCATAATAAGCAACAACTGGGGGAACCTGGGTGACTCACTTGGTTAAGTGGCTGCCTTCCGCTCAGGTCATGATTCCAGGGTCCTGGGATCAAGCCCTGCATCAGGCTCCCTGCTTAGCAGAGAGCTTGCTTCTCTCTCTCCCTCTGCCTGCCACTCTACGTACTTGTGCTCTCTCTCTATCTCTCTATCAAATAAATAAATAGATAAATAATAAACAACAACTGGGTGGGAATATAAATAAAAATAGGACAGGAAGGCAAGGGGAGGTCATGTAAAGGAATATTCACAATTGATAAGGACAGAGGCCCCCAGACCTTCTCAGCATCTTTAGTGTTCTGGTAGTTTTGCATAGTACTTCTGGGCCAAAAGAAATACTTAATAGTTTTGCTTATTAAGTAATTAGGTCCAAACAACTTAAAGAATATTTATGTTCTAATAAATTAGTGCCTGTTGGGTGCTATACATCTTCTCAAAGTTTTTAAATCAAATTGGACACTTCTACGTTGATTTCTGTACCATTTTAATTTCCATGTGATCATGGAAATTATCATAGGCACTGATGAAAACTCAGATTTACAAAGATAAGACTTTTTTTAAAGAAATGTGGTTATCTAATGATAAAGCTTCTAACTCCCTCTAGGTACTACTTTGCACAATATCTGACAGATGTTGCTATGCTTCCATTGACAATTGGAAATATCTCATGTCACCCTCTGAGTTTGCTAAGGCATTCTGGGGTACCTTGGCACACAGACTGACAACCACAGATCTGGGCATTTAATTTAGAAGAATAATGAAAGAAGTTATGGAGGGGAAAAAAGGGAAGAGCATTTAGCAGGAAGGATATTTTTAAAGGGAAGTGAAAACGAAGACCTAAAACACAAACATTTTGGAATTCATTCATTTATTTATTCATTCAGTAGATATTTATTGAGCACATATCTTATGCCAGACATAGGTATTATGCTGGGTTCAAAGTATACAGCATGAGTGAGGTGAATGTAGTTTCTGGCGTCAAATAGTTTGTAGTCTGGCATAGACAACAGGCACTAGAAAAAGGTGATGATTGGAGGTGAACATGGAGTGAAGAAAGCATACAGGAATAAGCTTCATTCTAGTCTGAAGACCAGGCTTGGACTCTTCAATGAAGTGTGTTCTGACTTGGGACATGAAGGAAAATCAGACTTAGCCAGAAGAAACAGTGTGCAGGAAGAATGTTCTAAGATGAGGAATCAACATCCATGAAGAACTGAAGACCAGAAAGGACATGGTATGAAAGGCACAAAAAGAATTCCAGGATGTCTAGAGTATTAAAATTCAAGGAGATGGATTGTACAGGCTGGGGGAGACAGACCCCAGAACTTGAAAGGCCTGTAAGACAGCTCAAAAGATTGCATAGTATGCTAATGGTGAACGGAAAGCTTTGACAGGCTTTAAGATACAGAATGACACTAACAAATTTATGTCCCCAAAGAATCACACTGGTTGCAAGGTGGAGAATTAGTTTCAGGGGGGAAAGACTGAAGTGGAGAGATGAATTAAGAGTCCACTGAAATAACCAGGTATTAGATGAGGTGGTGGGAGTGGGTGGGGGGTGTTGGTGCTATTTCTCCAAACCCAAGAACATGGTGTTAGGTGATATCCAGAATACAGAGAGAAGGGCCAGCGTCAGGTAGTTGTTCTCAAACTTGAGCATGTATCAGAATCACCTGGAGGACTTGTGAAAATGTGAATCATTGGGTCTCCTCTGAGAATTTCTGATTCAGCAGGCCTACAGCGAGGCCAGAGAATTTCTATTTCTGTCAAGTCCCTGATGTTGCTTATTTGGAAACTAACCTTTGAGAACCACTGGCCTAAAACATGTAGTAACAAGAGGAGGGGGGAAGAGGGGAAAAAGAAAAGATAAATAGAGAGCCATAGTCTGGGCACTGAAGGAGATGCACGCTATTTCACTTTTGTTATTTCCGTGAAGTTGAAGGAAAGGTCATCTGTTGAGAGCAGGTGGGAAAGCAACAAAGCAATACATCTGATGTGTGGTATTAAATTTTAAATACAGTTTAAATAGTGATAATGTTAAACAGGGCAAAGACTTGATTAAGGATACATAATGATATTTTGGGATAATGCTGAACTTCTTCCAGAAGTTGGTGATCTTAAATTTATCGTGATATAAATCTATTAATCTTTGTGATTTTTTTTATTTTTATAAACATATAATATATTTTTATCCCCGGGGGTACAGGTCTGTGACTCGCCAGGTTTACACACTTCACAGCACTCACCATAGCACATACCCTCCCCAATGTCCATAACCCCACCCCCCCTCACCCAAGCAATCTTTGTGATTTTATATAGCAAATCTCAATTGCCCAAGTACAATGTGCAGACGAGGCAAGACACTGGGGTTCACCTAGGGTTGGTGTTCTCCTGGTCTAGAATTATAGAAGAATAGTGAGGTAAGGGAGAAAAGGGAGGTCAATGAAATGTGTGTGTGTGTGTGTGTGTGTATATGGATATGGATATATGAATATGGATATAATCATATATATGTGTGTGTGTATATATATGTATATGTACATATACATATATACATATATATATATATCTTATGTAGAGGAGTGGGAGGAAAGAGAAGAGAGAAAGATGGAGAGAAAGAAAAAGTTGAGAACTACAGATCCTAATGTGTTGAGAGCACTAGTGTATTGGGGACAAATGAACGAACAAGCCAGATGGGTGGCCATGGGAGTAGATGGCTGAAGCGGAGTGAAGAAGGACATTGGAGAGGGGAAGCCAGGGTACTGAGATTTCAGAGACTGTTCTCCCCATGGATGTTGAAGATAGCTGGGTTGGTGGGAGAAGTTAAGGCGATGGCAGTGAGCTAGCTGTGTACTAGCTATGAGCTTGGTAGTTCCAGTATAAACTGGAGTTTATACTGTCAATGACATGAGTGAGCCTTAAAGGAAGATATGCTTGCAAAAGAGAGTGTGGAAATTGTATATGAGCAGCAGTGAGGAGCAAGAAGTGCCCTGACTCAGACCCTGAAGTGGGTGGGGTGATGGAGAACGAATGTTTTCCTTTGAAAGACCAACAGGGGTAGTGGAGTCCTCTAGCAAGAGTTAGTTTTCTCTTAGGAGACAAGGCAACATTTAGTCAAGAAGTTGATGTCATGGGGAAGTGTGTTAATAATTAAGTATGAGTTTTAGAGGACACAGTGGAAACATTTAAATTTATGGAATAGAAGCAGCATATTAGAGAAAATTGTTGGCAAGGAATCAATAAGCTTGTCGTAGCCTCATTTCTTAATTTATAGTTTGCTGAAGATTAGTGAAATTGATTTGTACAGTGGCTGAGATTGTCAATTACCTAAGGAAGGTCGTTTCCATGCTCCTTCAATTCCAGCAGGTTTGGTCATGTTAATGGCGCAGAGGAAATGTCAGAAAAAAAAAAAGAAATATATATATATATATATATATATATATATATATATATATATATGTATAATTAGAATATTGATAATTTAAAAGCAGGAAATTAATTTGCGTTACATTATGCACTTTAAGAATTATATTTATAAACCATATAAAAATCAATCCAGAAATTTGGAGACCAAAGTCATCTATTGATGACTGACTAAAAAGGTTAATGTAATTAAGATTTATTGTGCTCATTGTCCCTGCTGCAGTTTCATACCAAGTGGTAGGTGGTTTTATTCAAAAGGAAGAAGTTATACTGAATTTATTATATTGCTAGACTAGCTGTCTGAAACTACATTTCAGAATATTTAGAACATTTTAGAACATCTGAGTCTTGTAAGGTAAAAAAGTCTATATATATCTGTAAAAAAGATTTAAAATCATACTTATGTTTATTTTTAAGATTGTATTTTGGTATAGGTGAGACTTGTAGCTCCACACTTCCAGAAAACTGTCTCCTGAGATTTTATGTAATTATCATCAGGGAAGGAACCGAATGCAAAGTTCGATTCACATGCACAGAGCTCACTATTGACTAGAAGCGGCTTGGTTTCTCCATGGAAAGAGGAGGGGAAGGTAATGCTGTGCTGGTGCTTACTCTAAGATTCCTTCCCCAGCTTGGCCTTCTCTCTATCTGGTGAGGGAGCTAACTTCTGCAGGATGCTTTCCTTGGGTTTCTGTCCTAGGGTAAGCCAAAGGGAAGCACTGGCAGATTGAGGCAAAGGAGGAAGGGAGATACCTGAGTATTTCTCCTCCTCTTTCTCTACCTTGCTGGCGTATCTGGCACTGTTTGTTTCTTTTCTGAATGCATGATGCCTGGACAGCCCTGCCCTGAGTCCAGCTTTGTCAGGATAGCTAAGACCCTAGATTTCTGTAATCCACTCCTTTCTTCCCTCTGGCTCTTAGCCAGTCCCAATTTCTGCACTTTCTAAACTGAGGGCTGCCTCCCTGAACCCTCTCCCCATCCTCATCCTTGTATTAAAATTACCTTTGTTTTAAATTCTTAGAAAGCTTTCTATTTTCATGGTTGGAACTTGAGTGATAGAAATGTTTAACGTATAAAGTTGTGGTAAGACTCTGTAAGTATATATCAAGAAAACAGGGCAGCGACTGATAGGGCCTAACAATTTGCCAGTGAGGAAAGCGCCATCACAAAGCCGTTATGTATAATCCTTCTAAATGGCACCGAAAACCAGTCATAGGCATCTCAGAAACAATGTAGGGGTGCATTCAATAGAGGCAATCACTTACCCAACTCCTGAGGGATCATGTTATCAAGGATGCAGTTAGAAAAGGATGGAGCTAAAGATGTGGTGATTTGAATCACTTTGATACTAGTTTGAGGAAAATAACAGTCATCAGAATAATTCGCAACTCTGAAGTACTCATTCCCACAGTTATGAGTAGCTCAAGTACTAGGTATTTGCATTTTATGCAAAGCATGCTGTTCAGAAGGCCACGGTAATTCAAAACTCATATGATTCCAGACTAAAGTTTCCATAAGCCTGAATAAATCTACAGCTTCTTTTGTCAGTACAGGGTGTCATGCAAATTGGTTGGTCTTCTTCATGGTCTTTGACCACATCTTCTTTCCAAAATGCTTGATTTTGGTGTATTCCTGCACGAATACCAGCCCCATCACTTTGATCAATAATACACAGCATATTTTACATATTAGGAAAAAATTAAGTGTGATAAAAGTGAATGAAAATAGTGGCACAAAATGCAAGTAAACAAAGGTGATCTCGGTGCTACGGAAGAAGGACTGGGTGGGTATTTATAGTTTACATGAAAGGATCATCTATTTGGCAATAGAATCTACCTTGTTAACAGCAACGCTCACTTGGCAGCTCTCAGATGCCAGGACTTTTGGTGAGCTTTCTAAGTTGGAGAGGTTTAAACAATTTTTTTTTTTTGCCAAATTTTGCACCTGAGGCAACAATTTTATTGTGCATCATATCACATTCGCATAGTTTAACATTGAATGAGAACCCAAGTCGCTGCAAAAAATCTTAATGCTCTACTAATCAATGGGCCTCAATGTACTCAAAGGTTTTTCAAAAAATTATTATGGTATTTTTCAAGGGAAGTTTAAAAGAATTCTTCCATTCAATCTTTGAATGAAAATAGGATTTGATTAAGCAGTATTTTGTAACCACAACCCCCGTGTGAAAGTATCATACATATACACACATCTTTGAATTTTTCCTTAACTATTATTCTATCTGATAATAGAATAGCATTGAAATAGTACTTGAAATGTTACTCATGTCTGGTAATTCCTCTTTACCCCGCAGCCTGTTTCCTACTGAAGCTAAAACATATGACTCAGGTATTCATTGCCTTAGAGAAAGGTTGTTATAGCAGAAGAATGGAAAAATCTGTCAATTCTTAGGTTTTAGTTTTAAAAATAGTCTTATAAATGAGGGGGAGAAACAACAGTTTTGAGAGAAAAATGCTTTTGAGTTTGAGAAACCTGGGCATTCGTATTGGCTTAAAAAGCGAGAGCATTGAAGCACTTGGGGCATGCAATTATGCTATGAACGACAGCTGTGAAAAAATACCACCAAAGACAGTGTTTCTTCACCCAGACTAGATAAAAATCTCACCAACTGGGAGGCAAAGAGAGTCTGAGAGCCTGCAGGCAGGGTGAGTTCTCAGGGTATCTCCCTGATAAGTGAGCCTGCTTTCTGGGGTTGGAAAGGAGGGGTGGAAATTAAAGCCCCCAGATAGGTTTGGGCATTCAAGATCAGTGGCAGCTGAAGCCTTAACTTCAGGAGTGAAGCCCGGGGAGACAGCAGGTTATGAAGGGGAGTACTCCTGAATACCGAAGAACTCGGGGCATGTGGAACAGAAATACCTCTGTGGCGTGTCTAAGCAGAGAGGGCTTTCTAGTGCCTCAGAAAGCTCCCTGCTGTTCTCAAGGAGCATGGGAGAGTGGCCACAAGATTCTGTGTGCCTCCCCATAGAGGGCTGAAAGTGAGAAAAAGCTGGCACTGCAGAGACCTTGTGGATCGATTATGGAAGATGCCAGCAATGTCTGGACCTCATGTGTGGAAACAGAGGTCACGTCGATGTCCTACACAGTGTTTTCCAACAGATTTGGCTCATGGCCAATTTTGGTCTACAGTAAGAAAGACATTTTACGTTGTCTTCCAGGACACACAAAATGTTGATAAAGCAACACTCGTGATGCTGACTTATGTTTTCTTTAAATTCTATTCTGGTGTGATCTACTAAATCGATGTCATAGACTAAAACATACAGTTGGAAAAACATTCATTAATGGATGCTCTCTAACTCCTCTCCCCCCACAGGACATAAACAAAGGGGGAGTGGAGACCTCCAAACTGACTGAGATTGGGGCCAAATGAGATTAGATAAAATTATAGAAATACAGTCCTATTTCATGCATACCTAGGTATATGGAAGAGAAATTCCCATCCACTATAATATTCAGTGCTTATACTTAATAAAGAAATATAATTGAAAATCAAAATTGAATGGTGGAGAATGCTAATATCTTGCTTTACATAAACTGCTCATGAGCTTTTTGAACTATTTGGCAAAACTGATGCAATACCCACCTGCCTAATGGTAACTACCTGCTAGGACCCTTGGGTCTCAGATCCACTTCCAGTGGACTAGACTTGAAACAGACACTAACTGAAAGCAAGGGATGGGGAGACTATTTATGGTAGGGGTGGGGATGGGTGGGATGGCAGGTGTTAAAGGAAAGATATCAGCTTCACATGGAAGCTTTATAAAAATGCACACATCTATTAATTTCTCTTCCTGCCCCTAGATTGGGATGTGAACAACCACCCAACCAGAGCTAGATCACCCTCCCAAAATAAGAAGTGTTGCTATAATGAGCTATTGTTACTGCTGATGATAGGTTTGGGTATTGCTTTGATGTGATGGGGATGTTAACAAGATTGAAAACCATTTCCTTTAAAGGTCACCTACTCCAATAAGATTTCGATTGTTTTGCATTAATTCCTTTTCTCTCTAATTCCAATATAAAGTTCTAATAGAAGGAAATCTGATCTCCTCTTATAAAAGCACTATTTCTTTTCCCTTGATTTGTTGTTTCCTCATTATCTCAGATACAGTGCTTTAGAAAAGTCTGCAAAACATAAATCTGAAAAATTTCTCTACAGTGGGATCCCCCTCCATGCTCCCCACCCCCACCAATACTAGGTGAAAAGAAACACTTTTATTATTTTCTTGGATTCTACAGATGAACATCATATATTTTATTTTATTTATTTATTTTTGAACATCATATATAGGAAAGAGAAGTATATATTTTTTAAGTCCACAAAATTTGCCAGAAATTGAAGAAAAGGTTTAAAACAGTTTTTAGTAGTTATACCTAGAAAGGATAAATGCAGGTATATGTGTAATGAAATGGAGAAAGTCTTATTCTCCAGAATTCCAGGGACTAGAGAAGGCAGACTGGCTTGACCTGGCTGCTTACCAAGAAATCAATACTTGAGATGGGGAGGGAGCACCAGCACTGCATTCTGCTGGGGTGTGTATGGGCAGAGAGAAGTTTCTAGAGGAGCATGAAGTGGGGAAGCAGTGAGATAGAAACATATAAAGCCTCAGTAAAGCTACAAAGCTCCGGTGTGTGTGTGTGTTTTTTAAAAGATTTTATTTATTTATTTGACAGAGAGAGCGAGAGACACAAGCAGGCAGAGCAGCAGAGGGAGAGGGAGAAGCAGGTTCCCCACTGAGCAGGGAGCCCGATGTGGGGCTCAATCCCAGGACCCTGGGATCATGACCTGAGCCGAAGGCAGTCGTTTAACCCACTGAGCCACCCAGGCAACCCCAAAGCTCCTGTATTATCACTAGTATGATTGGACTTTTTTTTAATGGAAAACCTGAGTGTCCATGTAATGATTCTCAGAGTCTATTTCATAGTGCAAGTTCCTTTTTTCTCACTTAGATTATTGCAGTTGGGTCTTAAGACATTGGTATTCTTTATCCAACCAAATTTTCTGACACATTTTTGCCCAGTCGCCAAACTGATGCTTACAAAGCATTTTAAAAATTGTGCTCTATTTAAAAAATAATATTTGGTGACTTTTGGTTGCATTACAAGAGAATACCAAACTTATCAGAACATCTGACCCTTTACGGTCTTGTCCCAGTGTAGCTTTCTAGGTTTATCTCCTCTCATTCTCTCCTCCAGCCTTGCCGTGAAACTTTATCCAGGACTTGCTGACATTTCCTGGAGGGGCCATACTCTGTCATTTTTAAATTTCTCTTTGTTCACACTAACGAACCCAGTGTTTAATGACTCTAAGGTCAGAGGTAATCCCTAGAGACAGCTTGAGTTACATTAAGGAGGAGAAAGTAACATTGCATTAGGAAGCAAAGACTGAGTTAACACAGGTGACACTGATACCTCTAATTTTTTAATGCTTTAGTTGTAAATGTTCACACATTATTTAAGAAAAACTATAAAAAGGAGGATTTGTCTTCAGTGCCTTGGATACAAGTTGGGTGCTGCACTGGCTTCATTAATTCATACGATCAAAAATCTAGTGTTATGAATCCAGGTTGGAAATCAGATTTTTCAACATTCCTATTAGCAATAGTGTCTTGTTTTTTTTTTTTCCTGAATAGCCATGGCAACCAGTTCTCTGTGAGTTATTTGGGTATAGTTCAATAGGGTGTCTTTTGTAGAAAAGCTGCAAGCGATTCGTTTCCCTTAAAAATGAACTGAGTGAAATGAAATTATACAATATGAGACTATCAAATTGTATTAGGTAAATGCAAATAAAATAAAATATATTCTCTCTAAAGTGCCAGTGGGTCTGAAGAAGAGCCTAATGGGATTTACATGAATTCTCATAAGTAAACCTCTTCAGGTTATCCGAGTCCTCAGATAGGAGGCAAAGACAGTATGCTGCAGTCTTTAACATTTTATGAGATTATGGTTTTTTTTGTTGTTGTTGTTGTTTTGTTTTTACTATTTTATACAGAAATAATTTAATATCATTCTTTACAAAATGATAGAAAATGATAAAAGATTGTTGCTTCAGTCATCGGTGTTCAGCATACAGATTTTATTTGACCCATTTGGATTTCACTGGTCTGTAGATGAGGAGGGTCATTCTGAGGGCAACATGATGTAGTCAGACTCATGCCAGGTTGTTGTCATTGAAAAATGATAGTAATATTGTCTCTCATTTAGTGGGAAACTATGGAAAAATTGTAATCCCACTCAAATTAGAGGTTCCATATGGTAAAAAATTGCAACGTGTAACATTCTGCGTTTTATTAAGCAGTCAAGGTAAGAAGGTCATTCAGACATTGGAATACTGAAATTTGAATGCTGAGAACTCAAGTAACCTTTCCTTCCCCCTGAATAATTTGGGTAATATAAATCTTTTATATATATACATATATACACACACTATATACATGTATTTACATACATGTGTGTATGTATATATTAAGAGCATGGAGGTTCCTCAAAATGTTGAAAATAGAACTACCCTATGAGCTTTTCAATTTGTTTTAAGGTCAGTGTTAAGATTTTGCTTTTTCATTTTAGCATCCCTGCTGCCTAGGCTTTCTACAATCCAGGCTCCGCTGCTGTCTTCTGTATTTGTATAAATTGATGTGTAATGTGTATAATATGTAGCTAGAGTTTCCATCTTAGAGCCAAACTTTTTTGTTATTGCACACAGTGGTGTGCTGGTGAATGTTGAATAATAGGCAATCTGGGAGGGACAAAGCCCTGATTTGTAATATTTGCTGATTTCCATGGTGTAATACTCCCTCCTTTGGCTGATCTCAAGCTACCACTGTGACATCACAAGAATGCACAGCTGGAAAGAGATGTGACATCACGGAATGCACAGCTGGAAAGAGATGTGACATCACGGAATGCACAGCTGGAGAGATGTGCTGTGAATCACTACTATGCAGTATTTCAGCTATTCAGATACATTAACCATAAATAATCTCAAGAGCATAGGTAATAGTAAAGTGTAGCAAAATGATTAGGAGGAGGTGATGCGTTTTGAGCATTACCCTGGTTCTTAACAGAATATATTTAATTTGAGGAAACATGATTTCCTTTTTACTAGTTGGCTGTAACAACCAAATCCCATGAGTCTTGACACCTTAACAACCTGCTTGCTTATTCTGGCTTGAGCCTGGCTGTAGCACGTCGCAGCTCCGAGGCAACATTCCAGGGTCTGGAGCCTGAATCTCCCTTTCTTTGGCTAGTCTTTGAGTGGTTAAGCTTTGAATATGTTTTTAAACTTGCCAGTTCCTTTAAGAAATAAGAATGCAGAAAATTGGGGCGCCTGGGTGGCTCAGTGGGTTAAGCCGCTGCCTTCGGCTCAGGTCATGATCTCAGGGTCCTGGGATTGAGTCCCGCATCGGGCTCTCTGCTCGAATGCACAGCTGGAAAGAGATGTGACATCACGGAATGCACAGCTGGAAAGAGATGTGACATCACGGAATGCACAGCTGGAGAGATGTGCTGTGAATCACTACTATGCAGTATTTCAGCTATTCAGATACATTAACCATAAATAATCTCAAGAGCATAGGTAATAGTAAAGTGTAGCAAAATGATTAGGAGGAGGTGATGCGTTTTGAGCATTACCCTGGTTCTTAACAGAATATATTTAATTTGAGGAAACATGATTTCCTTTTTACTAGTTGGCTGTAACAACCAAATCCCATGAGTCTTGACACCTTAACAACCTGCTTGCTTATTCTGGCTTGAGCCTGGCTGTAGCACGTCGCAGCTCCGAGGCAACATTCCAGGGTCTGGAGCCTGAATCTCCCTTTCTTTGGCTAGTCTTTGAGTGGTTAAGCTTTGAATATGTTTTTAAACTTGCCAGTTCCTTTAAGAAATAAGAATGCAGAAAATTGGGGCGCCTGGGTGGCTCAGTGGGTTAAGCCGCTGCCTTCGGCTCAGGTCATGATCTCAGGGTCCTGGGATTGAGTCCCGCATCGGGCTCTCTGCTCAGCAGGGAGCCTGCTTCCCTCTCTCTCTCTCTCTCTGCCTGCCTCTCCGTATACTTGTGATCTCTCTCTGTCAAATAAATAAAATCTTTAAAAAAAAAAAAAAGAATGCAGAAAATTAATGAAATGAACAAGAACTGCCCCCAGTCTGTGGCTGAACCATTCAAACTCTGCATACTTTGTTTCTCAGATATACTCCACAACCCCTCTCTGAACCTTTTGGAAATGGGTGTGCACCTTATAATTGAGATGTGCACTTTCTCATAGTTTACTTTGCAGTATTTTCCCATGATTCTGAAGTAATGATGGATCTTAACAAGTGATGGCATCTTTGATTTGATGAAATGTGGCACTTTAAAATGTGAGAAATTGCTGACTTGATTAAGACACGGTAAGATTATTTTTTCCTTACTGGCAAATACAAGAAAGTCCCTTCATGTTCTAGGACGTGAGTATCTTAACATTAATTCAAAATATCTAAGTATGAATTCACAAGAACAAGGAAGGCCTGATCATCAAATGAAAGGAGTTGACATTAAAATGTTCTAGCTCTTAAAGTCAAAGCGATCATGTTCTGAGAAGAAAACATCCCTATTTTTCTCCTCATCATAGCTTCAATGTTAACATCCATTGTGTGAAGAATGAAGTATGTGCGAATCTATTTCTTGCAGTAATTGGCTCTATCCATTATGTGATTTAGCAGTGGTAAGTAAGGGGTTGTTAATGCAGAAAATGCCTATAGGTGACATCTGAAAAGTAACTGAGTACTTAGATCCAGAGAAATAGAAAATTGCCTTCGGTTCACTTCTGCTGCCAAGTCATTCTATTCTTTAGTTTATAGATTTTAGAGAAAAACCATGTTGATCCTATGTCAAGGCGGTGAAACAAATAGGGAATTCTATTTTCTCTCTGCATGTGGCCTGCTGTGACAAATTAGTTCGCTCACATCCTTCTTGTATGCTTTAATGGCTTGAAAGTAGGAAAAGCAAAAAGGTGGTGCCTCTCTTGTGGAATTTAATTGTTGGTTCATGTTTTATCTTTTAAAGTAGAAAATAATTTTCACTTTGTTTTCCTGCTTCTCTGTGGCTCTACATAGTGGAAATATTTGAAAACTACAGAAAACTATGAAAATGAAAATAAAAATCACACATAAAAATCCCATCACTTAGAAATAACACTTCTGCGCAGAACTTCTGGTGAGTATCTCTGCTTTTCCCAAAGGAAAATTCTTTTGGGGAGTATCACCCATGTTAAGAAATTGAACATTTATAAAGCTTTGTAAAATGCCTCCAGGAATTAGGATCAGTTTTTATTCCTAACAATAGTGTACGCCTGCTGCTAACATAGGATATTATCATGTAAATTTGCCAATGGCACCTCATTATAATTTTTGTCTATTTGATTAATGATGATCTAAGGTTGAACTGCCTTGCACATGTTCACTAACATCTATATTTCTTTTGTTCTTAGCTTGTTCATGTCCTTTGTCCACTTTTATTTTAGAACGTCTGCCTTTGACATGGTGATATATAAAAACATCTATATGTAAAGGATAAAAGTGCTTGCCACATATATTTCAAATATTCTTCCCAATTAAAAAATAGTTTAAAAATTGTAAAAGTAATAATGCTCATGATGGAAAGTTTAGAAACTATGAAAAGTGGAGAGACAAAAATAAAAGCCCTCTTCCTAGATATAATCATCATTTACATTTTGGGGATTTTTCCTTATGGCCTTATTTGCTTTCACATGTTCACAAACACTGTTTACAAATTCAAATTCATATAGTATGATGTATTTATATCCAGGTTTTTTAAAAAAGATCATGTGATCAATGATAAAAGTGATATATGCCTATCTTAATTTCAGTTCCTCCACGTGCAGACCCTGAGACAAGGACTTGGGAATGGGTGTCCAGCTCACACATAAAAAAGAGGGCAAAGTCAAGGTGTAAAGATAGGGTAAAAGGTAAAGATAGACTGAGCCACTTTTAGATTACACATTTGATTACTTACAACAAAATGAAAAATACGTTAAAGGGGCCAGCCATCCTTGACCCTTGTCACACACACGGAAGCAAAAGGACCAAGAAGACTGCAACATGAATTTAGATCAAGACAGAGTGCTACACCAGGGGTTTTATATTCTGCGGCTCTATGCTGATGTGGCCAAGGCAGAAGGTCCTAGACCTCATCAGAATGTGGGAGGTGGTGAGAAATCATCCTGTAATGGTGAATGGGGAGGCCAGTGGAAGATGGCCTCATATCAGCTCCTGACAGACCTCCTGTCCTCACATATTTCAGATGGAATAGGAAGGGTTTTGCCAAGAATCTGGTAAGGCGGTTTAAGCCTTTGCTTATGTGGATACCTGCAAGATTGCCAGGTGTTACAGCTGAGCTATTTTCCTACAGCTGGTGGTTTATACAGAAAGTGATCCCAGGAAGCAAAAGTAATGAAATGGAGAAAGGGAAACAGGGAGGAGTGAAAAACTGTTGAAGTGTGCATGAATGGAAGGGTTGCCAATTATGGGCAACTGGGGTTCAATCCCAGTGGGGTCCTTTTTGGGAATTGTGTAGGTCGTGCCTCACACATGCTATGGGGCAGGGAAGGGGCAATTTATCCCCAACTCTTATCCCTCATTGGTTGTGAGTTGCTCAGCACTGATTCCCTTGCCTTTCTAGGAGGTTTTCTGTGTACGTTAAGCAAGCTCCAAGGAAGACTTGGAGACTGAGGAAGGAAGACTGAGAAAGGAAGGAAGACTGAGAAAACCCCCTGGGCAGAGAATTTGAGAGTCACCCGCCTTGAGGTTGGGATGTATCAGCAGTCTGGAAATTGTCCTCTGCAGCTGCAGGTGAACTCAGAGGTGGGCAAAAAGGATATGGGGCACATTTGCCACAGTGCAGAACATAGAAAAAACAAGCATTTTAAAAAGAGATGAACACCTCAATTATATTACTATATGATAATTTTCATGTTCCTATCATATTTCCTTACATTTCCTTCAATGATTAGATGATACCGTATTTCAGTTTTGTTTTCTGTTTTTTAAAGCTTCATACCATTTTATAACTACTCATATGAATGCTTTATAAACAATTTTTTTTCCCCATAGAGATGAAAGCTTTTGATGGGGTAAAAATACACATGAAACAGAACTATAAAAGTAACACAGTAAATTAAGGAATTATCGTTCCAGAAATTCTGTGAATATTTTTGGTCTAGATCATAGTTCGAGGGGGAGATAGGACTGTGGAGGTAGCAGAAAAGGTTTCATAGTGAAGAAGAATTTTAAACTGGATATTTAAGGACTAAGTAGAAGATGGCTCAGAAGCAACTGGGTGGCTCACTGGGTTAAGGGTCAGCCTTTGGCTCAGGTCATGATCCCAATACCACAGGATCGAGGTCCACTTAGTCTTGGGCTCTCTGCTCAGTGGGGAGTCTGCATCTCCCTCTTCCTTTGTGCTCCCCCCACAACTCGTGTACTCTCTCTCAAATCAATAAATAAAATCTTAAAAAAATAAACAAGTTAATTTAAAAAATGGCTCAGATCTTTAGGAGAGCACCAGCTAAATTAGATGGTATGGCATCCTTACAGATTCCAAAACACAATTAAGCAAACTCTATTAGGAGGCTAAATTAGGTAGACAAAATAATCCCCCCACCCCCAAGCTGTCCACTTCCTAATCCCTGGAACCTGGTACTATGTTCTTTTGTATGGCAAAGGGCATTTATGTTGCGGACGATTCAGGTGGATCCAATATTATCACAAGTGTTCTTAAAAGAGGAAGGCAGAGGAGGAAGAGTCAGAGTGGTGTGCTAGGGCCTGAGAACTTAGTCTGCACCCCTTGGCTTTGGAAATGAAGGAAGGGTGGAAAGGAGCGCAAACCAGGAAGGCAGGCCGTCTCTAGAAGCTGAAAGAGGCAAGGAAACAGATTCTCCCCTGGAGTTCCAGAAGGGAACACAGATTGCAGACACCTTAATTTTGGCCCAGGGAGACCCAGATTGATTTTGTCTGAAAAACGGTGAGTCCTTCTAATTTGCATACTCGATTTCATTTTTTTTTTTTTTCAACCGAGAAAGCTTTCTTTGAGCATTCCTCTGTTCCCATGTTTAATGCCCCTTCACATAATTGTTATGTTGTCCCTCTGTGGTCTGGGTGTTTTTAAAAAATCTTTCCTTGCACATTATAAGAAAGGTTCTCAATTTAGACTTCCTCAGCTCTAATTTTATTTTTCATGGAACCAGTTATGTTCGGCTGTTACATTTTTATATTTCCTTGTAAGAGTTTTTACTGCCTCCCTCCCCCACCTCTTAAAAATCCATATTCTGCTGTCTTCTTTCCCAGTTTACACTCTTTTTTTCCCCCCTTACTGGATCTCTTAGTAAGTTATTTTTAAGAGACCTGCGTTTTTGTTTCATCTGCTTGGGATATTGTTCCCTGACCTTTGTTATGAGCGACCATCCTCCCCCACTTCAACTCCCTTTCCCCCTTCTTTTTCCTTTCTACCTAGTGGAACTTGTGTAATGAGAGGCCTGTGCAGCTGTCCTATTTCCCAACAAGATGAATTCATGACGTATTCTGGGGCCAGCTCTCTAAGAGATAGCAAAAAAGTAGAGAGTGTGCAACAAATAATGTAATTCATGGGTCTAGACAATTACTCTAAAGGGAGACAGATGAGATGGGTGGAAAAGCAAGGTTTTACAGGCAAGAAATTTAAGCTGTTTGTGGAAGGGCTCAGTAGAAAATGGCCCAAAGGTTCACAGGTAAATCTGATAATACAGACCAGTGCTCCTGTGAGTGAAGGTCCTGAATGTCCTTCCGAACTTGAATTAAAACTTTTCACCCTATCCTGTTTATTTCTTAATTTTCCTTCCCTATTTCCCATCGACATTTTTTCCAAGCCACATATGGGTAGTTTCTTCAAATTTGTTCTCTAGTTCATGAATTCCACTGTTTAGATCATTCATTGTGTTGGTTTGAACAACAAAGTAAAACTAGTTTCTTGAACATTTTACTGGGTTCTTTTTCAAATCTTCCCAGTCACTTTTGACATTGATAGTTCATTTTTGTGGCCTACATCTTTTATTTTGTAAATATTTCAAACATGTATTATAATTTTTACTCTGATCATGTAAATACATAAAGTATTTGGGGATTGTTTTTTGTTTTTGCTGACACTTTACCATGTGATTTTTTTTTCTTCTGAGTTTGACAAACTCTAATTGTGAATTCATATTTATTTGAAATTAATCTGTGAGCCTCCTGGGGCCCAAATTGAGAATGCTTTCCTGACGTGAGAATGTGTGTTCCTTCCCGCTGGGATACAAGGGTGCACAACCAATCTGGGACTACCTTAGTCCCCTTCCCATATCCCTGGGTGAAAGGGATAGTGTCAGATTGACTCCCCATTGACATTAGTGTGAGGCTAATCTTTGGAGTTCTAGGGTTGGAGGGTAATTCCACTATTTTATATAACTTAGGATAGTTTATTATTATGTGTCCTTTCCTCTGTAGGTAAACTATGCCTTTTGCACAGGTTGCTTGTAGCTTTTCTCTTTTGCCTTAGTATCCTGCAATTCCATTATGGTGTGTCTAGATGCAGTTTTACTTTTCCCTGGGAAGGTTCTTGAAGCACAGTTTTGAGTGGCAAACTCTGATTCAGGTACTTTCTCCTTTACTCTCTCTTTGGAGATTGCCTCTCCACCACAATTTCCATTCTCTTTCTCTGAAATTTCTAATTTGGAGTGTGGTATCTCTCGAGTGCACTTTCATGCTGTATTCCGGTAAATCACTCACTTCCGTCCTGTAACTCTCCAGGTGTCTGTCTCATCTATCACAGGCTCTCCTTAACATTATCATGTCTATTGCTATTTTCCACCGGCCATATTTTTCTTTTCAAAAAATATTTTTTCATTTCCTTCTGTACTTTGTTTTCCCCTATTCAAATTTCTGTTTTCTAAATGGGAGTTTTTTTTCTTTATCTTTTTGAACATCCCGAGGATATTAAGTTTAAAGCGGTCATCAGACTAATCTGTAAAATTAATTGTGCAGTGAGTTCATGTTCCTGTGTTTTGATGTCGTGTCTGGTTCTACTTCGTGGGGGCTGTTTTGTTTACCTCCCTCTCACTTTTCCTTTTCTCCCGAATCTCCAGGCTCGGTCAGATTTTGATTGTTCTGAGGGCTCTTGCCCTCTGATAGGCTGTTTCAGATCCACTGGCAGAACCAGTGGGTGGCCTCATTCATTTCCGGATCTTTAGATTCTGTGTGTGACTCCTCGACCTCCTTGTCCCACAGCTTGTTTGAACTTACAGCCACAGGTGGTAGTTGGTAACAGTTTGATTTAGCTACCTTTATGAGGACTGGGTTTCTATGCACCTCTGACTCCACTCTTCAAACCATCCGGGAGTGCTTTTAACTTTCAAACAATGGGGGCCAACCTCCTGCAGTTTCTCGGCCTGCCAGAGCTCAGTAGGTTCAAGGTCTTGGTTCTTTTTATTGCTTTGTGGTTTCGTTCAATTTCCACTAGAAAGAGATGTTTATCTAGGTTTTATGTATTTGACTTTTCTGCCTCTGTAAGGCTCCATCATTTCTGTGTTTGGAATGCAGATGGCTTATGCAAGTGTGAACTCCTAACATTGGGACTGGAGCTCCTACCTCTGTTTTAGAAGCCACTTGGACATTGCCCGTGTTGACATTCAGTATTTGGTTTGGTTACACAGGCATTTGAAGATGATGTTACATGTTTTGGGTGCCAGTTTGTACCAAGATGAGGCGTACTGCTTCACTCTGGTGTGCTTGGAGCCTGTTGGGCTCTTTCCGGAATTTGTTTTGATTTGTCCGTAACTGTCTTGGATTATGGGAGCCCATTTCACTTAGGGAGAGTTGTGCTTGGAACAGTTGTGTCTCTGTTCAGCCGGTTAGGGTAGGGCAATTCTGCAGCTAGAGCTGCAGGAAGAAATCCGGTTTCATCATATGTCAGCATTCAGCCAGGGTGTCCCCCTTTCTGCAGTGAACGTGTCCTGTAGACTTTGAGGTTGTGCCACCTCTGTGCTTTTTAGGCACCGGAAGGTGTGTTCTGCCTTTCAGGCTGGTCTGCTACCTCGGAAGCCTAGTGGTTCACCCCTGGTTTGTACCTTGCAACCACAACACTTTTCCTCTTAGAAAGGTTTTGACACTTCCTTTTTAGAGGCATAACTAATTGTCCTTTCCTATGAGAGTTACTTTCTGGTTTACAGGGTCTCTTGTTTTCCTACTTAAGTAGGTTTCTTTATGATTCCTCCCTGACACCATCATATCTGGGATGAGTGTCCAGGGGTAGGAGAGGAGTAGGGGTGGTTAAGGGGTTGGGGTGGGGAGGTGATCAAATAACATCATTAGCATTATTATCACCATGGCAACAGAGTAAACCTTTTAGAGGTTTGGCAGTGTTTCCCCAAGCATCATCTTTATCTCCTCTACTCATCTCCCTTTCCTTTGATCTTCACAATAGCTTAGAGTCGTGAGGGGCAGCACAGTTTTCTCCATGCAACAGATGAAGGTCCAGAAGCGCACAGAGGAAAAGTGACTTGTTGAAATCAGAGCTAGAAAGGGTCAGAAGAGGGATTAGTGTCTTTTGCTCGTTCCACCATTATTTGCTGAGATACAAGCTGTACAAAGTGGAGCTCTTTTATAAGAAGATAGGTGTCCTACAATGGCACAGACTTAATTGAAAAATGGATTATTTTCCCATTTCCTGAGCCTAATTGTACCTATTTGCAAATGAATACCTTTCTGAAGATAGGAAGGTACAATTATCTCCTTTATCTCTCTCTATTCTGGTGGCACCTGACTTGGATGTTAATCTGGAGTGAGAGACAATGTGTAGTAAGTATATTTCTGCCACTTTTAAATTTTTTCAATCCCATTATATTTGGAAATTCTGTCTAGCACAATTGTGTAGCAGTAGGTTTTACGAAGAACCTGTGAAAGCAATTTTTGGCAGGACAATGTTTATCCTACTGGTAAGTTCGCCTATTTACTCAGAACTATTTAACATCCTTCAATAAATGTCTTTTGGTAGGGCCTTAGATTTTTTGAGAATTCCCTCTTTCTGTCTTAAAGAGCTGGTGATAAAAAGAGATAAGCTATCAATCACAAAGAGGCATGGAGGAAACTTAAGTTCATTTTGCTAAGTGAAAGAAGCCAGTCTGTAAAAGCTACATACTGTGGGATTCCAACTACACAGCATTCTGGAAAACGCAAAACTATAGAGACTGTAAAAAGATCAGTGGTTGTCCGGGATCTGTGGGGAGGAAGAGGCAGGATGAATCGGTGGAGCACAGGGCATTTTTAGGGCCGTGGAACTATTCTGTATTATATGGAATTGGTGGATACATTATCTCTCAAAACCCAGAGAACTGTATAACACAGAGTGAGCACTAATGTAAGCCATGGATTTTGGTTAGTAATTATCAATGGTCATCAGTTGTAACAAATGTCCCACATTAATGCAAGATGTTAATAATAGAGGAAGCTCTTTTCGTGGAGGAGAGGAGGTATATGGGAATTCTGTGCACTTAATTTTCCTATAAACCTAAAATTGCTATAAAATAGTCCATTAATTAAAAGCAAAATATGTTCTTTGTGCCCTGTAATACATGTGGAGTCACTGGAAGTTCGAAGGAGTTTTCTCAGCAAAGCTGTTTGCATCTGCTAGAAAAACTACACACATGCATCTCTATACAAGAAGATTACAAAAGCTTTGTGTTAGAAACCTCCTTTGTTCATTCCTCACAACCTTTGCAACGCTTTGCTTTCTTCAGTCTGAAATAGCTCTGATCTTCGTCTTAGCTCAAGGGTAAATTTTTAAAGGGAATGTGAAATTCAATTTCTTCAAATATGAGGTGAAGATTAAAAACACAGAAATTATTTTCTTGTATTTAGCTCATAGGTATTTTGACACTCATAAATCATAAATAACTGCAGTTAAACATCCAATTTTGGGGGTGCAAGTCCCTTAGAAAGACTGCAGTTAAAAAAAATCCCTCCCTCTGGGACATGTTTGCCTTGGTTCTTTGGTATCTCGGAATTCTTACTGGTGCCCTATCTATAGTGGTACAGGAACAGAGACTACTTTTGTAGTTTATGTGAATGCAAATATAAGGGGTGGAAGGTTCCATATCCAGCTTGATATAAGACAGTTTTATCTGTATTAAGGACATTGTTGGCAGAATGATTAATCCTATGAAGTTTATGCCTTTCTGTATCCTCATTTCTTCTGTAGCATTTAGTCTTTTTACTTTTAATTTGTACCAACAGTTACTTCTAAGGTTCTCTTGTAGCATAATACCACAGAAGGTGATGGTTAGTGTTAGTCAGTGAGAACAGTGAAGCTTTCCTAGTAGAGCACTTACACAGATGCAACCTCCAAAATTACTGCATATGTTCATGAATAACCAATGTGGTTGTGTGGCGGTGGTGTGTTTGTGTGTGTGTGTGTGTGTGTGTGTGTGTGTGTGTGTGCCTGCGCGCGTGTGATGTAGAGGGCCCTCTTAAGCAACATCTGAAAGCCTGATTCTATTACTAAGTGGGCCCCAGAGCCCCAGAGTAGTTCTAACGAATCTACTTCATTGAATGACAGAAATTAGATCTTTGTTGACTGGAATTTAGTCAAGTTTTGCAAGGACCTAAGCCCTTATTCCAAGGAATTACCCACTGACTAAAGTTGAACAAACCATGGCTCACAGGCCAAATCCGACTCACAGTCAGATTTTTATATACTCCACAGCCTTTTTTTTTTTTTTTTTGTACAGCCCAGAAGCCAAGACTAGCTTTTACCTTTCAAAGTTTAAAGTTAACATACAACAAACACCAGATGTAGTCCAGAAAGCCTAAAATATTTTTATCTGGCCTTTTACAGAAAGTTTGCCGGCCTCTGTCTTAGAAGATGGAAACATGTAGTTCCAGTGTTTGTTTCCTCTAACTAGATTAATTAGCTTTTATCTCTGCTTTTTCCACACAAAATGGCTGAGATAATTTACTTACCACTTTTTTATCTCCTCTGTTGAAGGACCGTTAGTGTGTTTCTATTGCTTATATTATTAATGAAGTCTTTGAGTTGGTTCAATAATTAGCATCCTCCTCTCAACCCGAGTCCTGACCAAAATGTTAAATAAGACAAAGGGATGGTAGATGAAGGCCCAATGTCACTGTCCTCTCTGCTAAAGGCTAATTTTAGAGGCGTGCCTTTGTGTGAATGCCAAGTGGGCCCTACCATCCCCTGAGGAGTGTGGGACCACGGCAGACCCTCTCTGAGGAATACAAGATTGTATGTTCCTCTGAAGGTGGGTTACCAGGAGGAGGGGGAAATAAAGGAAGAACAGTGCAGGGCATTCTGAATTCTTAAACTTACCAACCATACAAGCCAGTCTTCCTCCAAAAGGAAGAAATAAGAGAAACCCAGGGTCATATGCTATGCATGCTTGATTCACATTGAAGAATAACTCAGAAGTAGGGAAGAAGCCCATCTCTCTAAAATATTAATCTTCAAATTCTGAATGTGTCCTGCAAGACATGTCCCCCTTCCCTTTTCTCCCCACCTCCATCCAGCCCACCTCTCCAGTTTCATCTCTTTATTTCAGCTTATAACTACATTAAATATTGTTTGCTGTAACTGGTCTCTGTACTTCATCTCTTGTAATATCCCTGGTCAGTGATGCCGTCTCCTGCAGTCCTTAACTACCCTTCGGATAAAACCCCAGTTTAGAGTTCACTTCCAGGTTCTCTGCTGCTTAAACAGCACATTGGTTTTCTCTATTTTCTTCTATTGTGCCTCCCTTTATTTCCTACATTTTCATTTTAACATGGTAGAATGTTTTAGTAATGAGATCCCTGGACTAAGTGTTGGTGGTTTAATAGACACCATTTACTGAGCAGTTCTTCTATGCGAGGCATGAAGCTGAGCACTTTGTACACATTCTCATTTAATTCACAGTACTCCTATATAATATATAGATCATACGGGTCACACACTTTGAAATACAGTGTGCTGTGCAAAAATGAAAACTTATTTTGTAAGGTCATGGATCAATTTCCCAAGATGATTATATATTTTTTTCTTAATAAGTTTCAACATTCTCGAGGAAAGGAGTAGTGGCTTCTCCCCATTGGTGGTTTCCACTGCATTTAGCACATTGTTTTGAAGAAAAATAGATGTTCAATATGTATATTTTTATTTGCATGACAATAAAATTAATAATAAAGGAATAAAAATGTTAATTATTTTAACATTCTACAAACCAGCTGGGAGTTAATGGTGCAGCAGAGGAAAAGAAGAAATCTTGAAAATAAAACCAGTGAAAGCTGTGTACGTCTTTCTTCTTCAGCTCGTTAATATGCAAAATGTCAAACATGCCAATATAGAAAGAATAATAAAATGAGCATTCATAATCTGCCACTAAACTTCACTCTCACCAACTCATGGTCAATTTTGTTTGCTCTATACCCCACCCACCCTAGATGAAGAAAATTATAGAGCTCCTATTGGTTTCTGTGAATATTTCAGTATGTCTTTTACAAAGATGAATGCTTATTTTATAAATTTATTTTTTTATTAACATATATTGTATTATTAAGGGGTACAGATCTGTGAATCGCCAGGTTTTCACAGCACTCACCATAGCACATACCTTCCCCAATGTCCATAATCCAACCACCCTCTCCCTCCCCCTCTCCCCCGGCAACTCTCAGTTTGTTTTGTGAGATTAAGAGTCTCCTATGGTTTGTCTCCCTCCCAATCCCATCTTGGTTCATTTTTTCCTTCCCTACCCCCCAAACCTCCACATTGCCTCTCAACTTCCTCATATCAGGGAGATCATATGATAATTGTCTTTCTCTGGTTGACTTATTTCACTAAGCAAAATACCCTCTAGTTCCATCCATATCGTTGCAAATGGCAAGATTTCATTTCTTTTGATGGTTGCATAGTATTCCATTGTATATGTGTACCACATCTTCTTTATCCATTAGATGAATGCTTATTTTAAAAACAAAATAATTGCATTATTGTCCAAAAATTTAACAGTTCCTTAATATTAATTATCCAGTTAATGATTGAATTTCCCCAGTTGTGTACAATTTAAGGTTAGTTTGCTAAAGGATCTGAAGAGGACCAGTGCAGTGTAATCAACTGGCATGTTGCTTAAATCTCTTTTAATCCATAGGTGCTTCCTTCTAATTCCCACCCCCCATTTAATTTTCTTAAAGAAGCTGGGTCTTAAGACTTGGATTTTCATAGTATGGACTTTACTGATTTTATCCCATAGTATATCCTTTACCATTTCCCCCACCCCCATATTCCCACAAATTGATGATTATATCTAGAGGCTTGAGCAGATTCAGGTTTAAATATTTTATCTAGAATTTTTTGTGGTATTAAGTACTTATATTAGAAATTTTTGCTTCTTTTGTGATGTCAGCAGTGGTTGGCAATCATTGTCTAAATCCATTTACTCATTATGGATTATAAACTGGTGGTATTCTATTTTGCCATTTCTTTATTTGCTGGAATACTTCTGTAAAAATAAATAGCACTGCATTAATAATAGGCTATTGTGAACTGTACTTATCTACTCTGAAGTAAACGATGCATTCTTTCAATTTACTAATTTTCAGAATTGTTCAAAATAATTTTTCAAAGTAATTCAAAATAGGAATAATCTCTTTCCTAACATCTTTTGAAGGTGACTAACAAGATCTTTTTGAGAATCACTATGAACTTACGAATTTAAACATTTTAGTTTGCTACAATCTTCCTCTTACTGATGCTCAAATTTTCTTGTTTTTGGCCAGTGGGAGCTTCATCAAGTTGGTTCCTAAGTCATTTTAGTCATGAACGTTTTCTTGCTAAGACCTGAACTCAGCCTTTTCTCCAAAGAGCTCTGTTTTTTTTGTGTGTGTGTGTGTGTTGTTGGTGGTGGTGGTGGTTTTTTTGTTGTTGTTGTTTGTTTTGTTTTTTCATGGAAAATATTAAAAGATTATGTTTTGGGTGGTATGGTGTTAATGACTACAGGGCTGGTCATCGTGTGTAGGCTTCTTCAGATAGTCCTGTTAGGAAATATGTTTTTTTAAATCTGTATCTCTCCTTTCCAATGTCAAAAACATGATTCTATGGACACGTTTGCATACTCATTTTCTTTATGATTCATGGAAATAGTCCTAGGATAGTATTATCACTACCACCTATATTATGATTATTAGAAACAATTTAAATTTTCTTTTTTTTTTTAAGATTTTGTTTATTTATTTGACACAGAGGGAGGGAGAGAGAGAGAATGAGAAAAAACAGGGGGGAGCAGCAGAAGGAGAGGGAGAAGCAGACTCCCTGCTGAGCAAAGAGACCAGTGTGGAGCTCAATCCCAGGACCCTGGGATCATGACCTGAGCCGAAGGCAGACGCTTAACAACTGATCCACCCAGGCACCCCTAAAAGTTTCTTTTTAAAAATCCATTGTTGGGGCACCTGGGTGGCTCAGTGGGTTAAGCCTCTGCTTTCGGCTCAGGTCATGATCTCAGGGTCCTGGGATCGAGCCTGCATCGGGCTCTCTGCTCGGCAGGGAGCCTGCTTCCCCCTCTCTCTCTGCCTGCTTCTCTGCCTACTTGTGATCTTTCTCTCTGTCAAATAAAGAAATAAAATCTTAAAAAAATAAAAAACCATTGTTAAAGCAAATATCTCTAGGAATATATAACTAAATAATTGTTTTCTGTGTAGTTATACCATGAATTCAGGAGTTAAGTTTATTTATTTTAAACCTTAAAGGAACTATCTTACAATAAAATAGATTTCGTTTTACATGGTTCCAAATATTTACATGGTTCCAAAGTTAATTGTATAAAAACAAGATAACTTCAGGAAAATCTAGCTTCTTTTCCAGTGTCTTTCACTGTTTTTTTTCCTCCTTCCCTTGTAAGTAATTACCAATATTCTTGTGGTTTATACTTCTGCTTTTTAATCTTTCTATTTTGTGTGTGTGTGTGTGTGTGTGTTTATTGCCCCTTTACTTAGATAAATAGAATGACTTACTTTATCTGCCTTGTTTTTTTAATTATAATGTAGTATAAACTGGGCATCACTGCATGGACCTGAGGAGAGATTCCTTCTTCATTTTCACAGCTGCATAGGGCTTCAGTGTGTGACCATTCCCTAGGGCATTCATTCAGTCTGTTATGGATGGACATTTCCACCTTATTTGCTATTACAAACCATACTGCCTTAGATAACCTCATAAAAAGTCCTTCTGTGTTTTTGTCGGGGCATCTTTGGTATAGATTCCTGGAAAAGGGGTGCTGGATCAAAGGTTAAAGACAACTGTATTATGATGAATAGTGTCCAATTCTTCTCCAGACGGACTGATAAATTTTTCATTCCTATCAGCAATATGTGAAAATGCCTGTTTCCCCATAGTCTTTGTCAACAGTATATGTGCCCACTTTTGGATTTTTTTTTTCCTGAAACTATCTTATTTACTCTTACATTATTATTATCTACTATGAGAGAAAACGATCATCTTTTCAAATGAGTAAGAGCCATCTTAATTCCTCCTTGGGTGAATTCTTTCCATATCCTAGCCTATTTTTCCCCTTTTAGACTTTTTTTCATTTAGGAGACAAAATTTTTGTGATCTAATTAGCAAAAGTATTTTTCTAATATATCATTTGTCTTTTTACCTGGGTTTGGTTGTTGAATATTTTGTGCCATAAAAATATTCTCATGAAGTCTATCTGTTCATTACATTACTGTATTTTATGTACTGGTTAGGGAAAATTTCCTGTTTCAGGTAATAAAGCCATTCACCTTGAACTCCCTTGAATACTTTTATGCTACAGCCTTTTACATTTCAAATATGATGGGATTTATGCTGTTGTGTAGTTGAGGAATGGATCAAATTTTATATAGAGCTCTACTTATTACAATGTACTTTATCTAAAAGTCTGTCTCCTTATTGCTCTCTTGGCCACTTTTCCTTATCCTCTAAAATTCCATAAGCAATTGAACTTATGTTTGGATTTTATGTTCTATTTCACTGGTTTGCATATTTGTTCAAACATAAAGCACACCAATATAAGTATTAAAGCTTTATGATATGTTCTAATATTTGGTTGTGTAGCTCTTTTTTCATTGTTCCTTTCAAGGATTGTTCTGACTTTCTTACTTTTATTTCTTCTAAATGCTCTTTTAAAAACAACCATCTAGGGGCACCAGGGTGGCTCAGTTGTTAAGTGTCTGCCTTCATCTTGGGTCATGATCCCAGGGTCCTGGGATGGAGCCCCAAATCGGGCTCCTTGCTTGAGAAGCCTGCTTCTCCCTCTCCCACTCTCTCTGCTTGTGTTTCCTCTCTCACTGTGTCTCTCTCTGTCAAATAAATAAATAAAATATTTTTTAAAAATGGAAATAAAAATAAAAAACAACCATGTAGCTCCTGGAGAAAAAAAATTGTATTTTTATTGGATTTGTGTTTTATTTAGAAATTAGGGAGAACTTTCATTTTCATGACTTTAGGTCATCTTTTCCAAGAATGTTGTATGTGATCATTTGTTCAAGTCTACTTTTATATTTTTTAGAAATATTTTACAACTTTGTCATATATTTTAGACATTTCTTGCTAAATTTGTGCCCAGCTATGTTCTTTATCCTCCCTCTCACCTTTGTAAATAATGCCTTTTTTACGTTACAAGTGTATAAGTAAATGCTATTGATTTTCGTATGTTGGTTTTTAAGACAAGTTATTTTCTAAATTCTTATGTTTGCAGTAATTTTCCATTAATTTGGGAGTTTTGCCAGATGTATAATCATATCATCTGTAAATAGGTGTTACTTTCTTCTTCATTCTTATGCCTCTAATTTCTTTCTCCTGTCTCTTTGTATTAATTTATACCTCCAAGAAAATATTCAATAATTCTGAAGAGTAGATTTTTTTTGTTTCTAATATCAGTAGAAAAGCCTCTTTTGTTTCTCCTTTAAATGTCACCTTATGTTAAAGAAGCGCCCATCAATTTGTGTTTTATTAAGCATTAGTATAATGAAAGGGTGTTAATTTGTTCAATGATTTTTCTGAAACTATGGAGAGATTATGATCTTCTTTCTCCCTAGCTCAATTAGTGCAACAGATTACATCAATAGTTCCCCAGAATCTTAGAATAAACCCATTTAGACATGATGTGTTAGTCAAGATTGTAATAGCAAATAAAGATTATAATAGCAAATAAAAACAACATGTTTAGTATTTTTACATTGATTGCCATAGTGAGACTGGCTTTTTTTTTTTTTTTTTTTTTGTACAGTCTTGTTTTTGGATCCAAGTTAAACTCCCTTTATGAAACTTGTAGTTTTCTTTATCTTACTATGTTCTAGAATCCTCTAACTGGGATTATCTGATCTGTAAAGTTCTGATGGAAATCTCCTATGAAACCATTTGGATCTAATGGTGGTTGTTTCAGTGAGCTGTGAAGGAGGTGCTCTTCAGCCATTTCCTCAATTTCCTTCATAGAGAAGAGATCTTGCCGAGTTTGTTTCTCTTGTAGGGCCAATATGGCATTTTAAAATACAGGTTTTATTATTATTTAAATATGACAAGCCCAAGAGATTAGGAGACAGCCATCATGGAAAAAAATTTGTTACACTTGTAGTCCAAAAGAATGCTGCACCCTGGAGGAGTCAAGATGGCGGAGAAGTAGCAGGCTGACACTACTTCAGGTAGCAGGAGATCAGCTAGATAGCTTATCTAAAGATTGCAAACACCTACAAATCCAACGGGAGATTGAAGAGAAAAAAGAACAGCAATTCTAGAAACAGAAAATCAACCACTTTCTGAAAGGTAGGACTGGCGGAGAAGTGAATCAAACCAACGGGAAGATAGAGCGCGGGGGGAGGGGCTGGCTCCCGGAAAGCGGCGGAGCAATGGAGCACAATATCAGGACTTTTAAAAGTCTGTTCCGCTGAGGGACATCGCTCCAGTGGCTTAACCGGGGTGAAGCCCATGCGGGGTAAGCGTGGCCTCAGGTCCCACAGGGTCACAGAAGGATCGGGGGTGTCTGAGTGTCGCAGAGCTTACAGGTATTAGAATGGGGAAGCCGGCTACAGAGACAGAGCCAAGGAGTGAGCTCTCAGCTCGGGGTTACCTTGAACCAGTCGCAGGCTCAGATAGCTCAGAGCGCAGCTGGAGACCAGGGTAACGGGAGTAATTGGGTGCTGTTCTCTGAGGGCGCACTGAGGAGTGGGGCCCCAGGCTCTCGGGTCCTCCGGGTCAGAGACCAGGAGGCCGCCATTTTCATTCCCATCCTCCGGAACTCTACAGAAAGCACTAAGGGAACAAAAGCTCCCGAAAGCAAACACAAGCCGATTACTCAGCCCGGCCCCTGGTAAGGGCGGTGCAATTCTGCCTGGGGCAAAGACACTTGAGAATCACTACAACAGGCCCCTCCCCCAGAAGATCAATAAGAAATCCAGCCAGGACCAAGTTCACCTACCAAGGAATGCAGTTTCAATACCAAGGAGAGCAGCGGAATTCCAGAGGAGGAGAAAGCAAAGCACGGAACTCATGGCTTTCTCCCCATGATTCTTTAGCCTTGCAGTTAATTTATTTTTTTCTTTTTCAATTTTTTTCTCTTCTTTTGCTAATTTTTTTTTAACTTTTACCCTTTTCTTTTTTAATGTTTTTTAACTAGTTTATCTAATATATATATATATATATATATATTTATTTTTTTTTTTTTCCTTTTTATATTTTTTCTTTATTCGTTTTCTTTTTTAAATTGTTTCTTTTTTTTTTCCCCTTTTTGAACCTCATTTTATCCCCTTTCTCCCCCCTCACGATTTGGGATCTCTTCTGATTTGGTTAAAGCATATTTTCCTGGTGTTGTTGCCATGCTTTTAGTATTTTACTTGCTCCTTCATATACTCTTATCTGGACAAAATGACAAGGCGGAAAACTCACCACAAAAAAAAGAACAAGAGGCAGTACCGAAGGCTAGGGACCTAAACAATACAGACATGGGTAATATCTCAGACCTAGAGTTCAGAATGATGATACTCAAGGTTCTAGCTGGGCTCAAAAAAGGCATGGAAGATATTAGAGAAACCCTCTCTGGAGAGATAAAAGCCCTTCCTGGAGAAATAAAAGAACTAAAATGTAACCAAGTTGAAATCAAAAAAGCTATTAATGAGGATCTCAAATAAAAAATGGAGGCTCTCACTGCTAGGATAAATGAGGCAGATGAAAGAATTAGCGATATAGAAGACCAAATGACAGAGAATAAAGAAGCTGAGCAAAAGAGGGAAAAACAGCTACTGGACCACGAGGGGAGAATTCAAGAGATAAGTGACACCATAAGACGAAACAACATTAGAATAATTGGGATTCCAGAAGAAGAAGAGAGAGAGGGGGGAGCAGAAGTTATCTTGGAGAGAATTATTATAGAGAATTTCCCAAATATGGCAAAGGGAACAAGCATCAAAGTCCAGGAGGTTCAGAGAACCCCCCCCTCAAAATCAACAAGAATAGGTCCACACCCCGTCACCTAATAGTAAAATTTACAAGTCTTAGTGACAAGGAGAAAATGCTGAAAGCAGCCTGGGAAAAGAAGTCCGTAACATACAATGGTAAAAATATTAGATTGGCAGCAGACTTATCCACAGAGACCTGGCAGGTCAGAAAGAGCTGGCATGATATATTCAGAGCACTAAACGAGAAAAACATGCAGCCAAGAATACTATATCCAGCTAGGCTATCATTGAAAATAGAAGGAGAGATTAAAAGCTTCCAGGACAAACAAAAACTGAAAGAATTTGCAAACACCAAAACAGCTCTACAGGAAATATTGAAAGGGGTCCTCTAAACAAAGAGAGACCCTAAAACTAGTAGATCAGAAAGGAACAGAGACAATACACAGTAACAGTCACCTTACAGGCAATACAATGGCACTAAATTCATATCTCTCAATAGGTACCCTGAATGTTAATGGGCTAAATGCCCCAATCAAAAGACACAGGGTATCAGAATGGATGAAAAAAGAAAACCCATCTATATGTTGCCTACAAGAAACTCATTTTAAACCCGAAGACACCCCCAGATTTAAAGTGAGGGGGTGGAAAAGAATTTACCATGCTAATGGACATCAGAAGAAAGCAGGGGTGGCAATCCTTATATCAGATCAATTAGATTTTAAGCCAAAGACTATAATAAGAGATGAGGAAGGACACTATATCATACTCAAAGGGTCTGTCCAACAAGAAGATCTAACAATTTTAAATATCTGTGCCCCTAACGTGGGAGCAGCCAACTATATAAACCAATTAATAACAAAATCAAAGAAACCCATCAACAATAATACAATAATAGTAGGGGACTTTAACACTCCCCTCACTGAAATGGACAGATCATCCAGGCAAAAGATCAATAAGGAAATAAAGCCTTAAATGACACACGGGACCAGATGGACATCACAGATATATTCAGAACATTTCATCCCAAAGCAACAGAATACACATTCTTCTCTAGTGCACATGGAACATTTGCCAGAATAGATCACATCCTGAGTCAGAAATCAGGTCTCAACTGGTATCAAAAGATTGGGATCATTCCCTGCATATTTTCAGACAACAATGCTCTGAAGCTAGAACTCAATCACAAGAGGAAATTTGGAAAGAACCCAAATACATGGAGACTAAACAGCATCCTTCTAAAGAATGAATGGGTCAACCAGGAAATTAAAGAAGAATTGAAAAAATTCATGGAAACAAATGATAATGAAAACACAACGGTTCAAAATCTGTGGGACACAACAAAGGCAGTCCTGAGAGGAAAATATATAGCGGTACAAGCCTTTCTCAAGAAACAAGAAAGGTCTCAGGTACACAACCTAACCCTACACCTAAAGGAGCTGGAGAAAGAACAACAAAGAAAGCCTAAACCCAGCAGGAGAAATCATAAAGATCAGAGCAGAAATCAATGAAATAGAAACAAACAAACAAAAACAACAACAACAACAAAAAAAAAAACAACAAAAAAACCCCCACAATAGAACAAATCAATGAAACTAGGAGCTGGTTCTTTGAAAGAATTAATAAGATTCATAAACCCCTGGCCAGACCTATCAAAAAGAAAAAAGAAAGGACACAAATAAATAAAATCATGAATGAAAGAGGAGAGATCACAACTAACACCAAAGAAATACAGACAATTATAAGAACATACTATGAGCAACTCTACGCCAACAAATTTGACAATCTGGAAGAAATGGATGCATTCCTACAGACATATAAATTGCCACAACTGAACCAGGAAGAAATAGAAAATCTGAACAGACCCATAACCAGTAAGGAGACTGAAACAGTCATCAAAAATCTTCAAACAAACAAAAGCCCAGGGCCAGACAGCTTCCCGGGGGAATTCTACCAAACATTTAAAGAAGAACTAATTCCTATTCTCCTGAAACTGTTCCAAAAAATAGAAATGGAAGGAAAACTTCCAAACTCATTTTATGAGGCCAGCATCACCTTGATCCCCAAACCAGACAAGGATCCCATCAAAAAAGAGAACTACAGACCAATATCCTTGATGAACACAGATGCAAAAATTCTCACCAAAATACTAGCCAATAGGATTCAACAGTACATTAAAAGGATTATTCACCATGACCAAGTGGGATTTATTCCAGGACTGCAAGTTTGGTTCAACATCCGCAAATAATCAATGTGATACAACACATTAATAAAAGAAAGAACAAGAACCATATGATACTCTCAATAGATGCTGAAAAAGCATTTGACAAAGTACAGCATCCCTTCCTGGGATAGAGGGCACATACCTCAATATTATCAAAACCATCTATGAAAAACCCACCGCAGATATCATTCTCAATGGAGAAAAACTGAAAGCTTTTCCGCTAAGGTCAGGAACATGGCAGGGATGTCCATTATCACCACTGCTATTCAACATAGTACTAGAAGTCCTAGCCTCAGCAATCAGACAACAAAAGGAAATTAAAGGCATCCAAATCGGCAAAGAAGAAGTCAAACTATCACTCTTCGCAGATGATATGATACTATATGTGGAAAACCCAAAAGGCTCCACTCCAAAACTGCTAGAACTTGTACAGGAATTCAGTAAAGTGTCAGGATATAAAATCAGTGCACACAAATCAGTTGCATTTCTCTACACTAACAACAAGACAGAAGAAAGAGAAATTGAGTCAATCCCATTTACAATTGCACCCAAAACTATAAGATACCTAGCAATAAACCCAACCAAAGAGGCAAAGAATCTATACTCAGAAAACTATAAAGTACTCATGAAAGAAATTGAAGAAGACACAAAGAAAGGGAAAAATGTTAAATGCTCCTGGCTTGGAAGAATAAATATTGTGAAAATGTCTATGCTACTTAAAGCAATCTACACATTTAATGCAATCCCCATCAAAATCCCATCCATTTTTTTCAAAGAAATGGAACAAATAATCATAAAATCTATATGGAACCAGAAAAGACCTCGAATAGCCAAAAGAATATTGAAAAAGAAAGCCAAAGTTAGTGGCATCACAGTTCCGGACTTCAAGCTCTGTTACAAAGATGTCCTCCTCAAGACAGCATGGTACTGGCACAAAAACAGACACATAGATCAATGGAACAGAATAGAGAGCCCAGAAATAGACCCTCAACTCTATGGTCAACTAATCTTCGACAAAGCAGGAAAGAATGTCCAATGGAAAAAAGACAGCCTCTTCAATAAATGGTGTTGGGAAAATTGGACAGTCACATGCAGAAAAATGAAATTGGACCATTTCCTTACACCATACATGAAAATAGACTCAAAATGGATGAAGGACCTCAATGTGAGAAAGGAATCCATCAAAATCCCTAAGGAGAACACAGGCAGCAACCTCTTTGACCTCAGCCGCAGCAACATCTTCCTAGGAACATCACCAAAGGCAAGGGAAGCAAGGACAAAAATGAACTATTGGGACTTCATCAAGATCAAAAGCTTTTGCACAGCAAAGGAAACAGTTAACAAAACCAAAAGACAATTGATAGAATGGGAGAAGATATTTGCAAACGACATATCAGATAAAGTAAAGAGCTAGTATCCAAAATCTATAAAGAGCTTAGCAAACTCGATACCCAAAGAACAAATAATCCAATCAAGAAATGGGCAGAGGACATGAACAGACATTTCTGCAAAGAAGACATCCAGATGGCCAACAGACACATGAAAAAGCGCTCCATATCACTCGGCATCAGGGAAATACAAATCAAAACCGCAATGAGATATCACCTCACATCAGTCAGAATGGCTAAAATTAACAAGTCAGGAAATGACAGATGCTGGCGAGGATGCAGAGAAAGGGGAACCCTCCTACACTGTTGGTGGGAATGCAAGCTGGTGCAACCACTCTGGAAAACAGCATGGAGATTCCACAAAAAGTTGAAAATAGAGCTTCCTATGACCCAGCAATTGCCCTACTGGGTATTTACACTAAAGATACAAACATAGTGATCCAAAGGGGCACATGCACCCGAATGTTTATAGCAGTAATGTCTACATTGCTACAATAGCCAAACTATGGAAAGAACCTAGATGCCCATCAGCAGATGAATGGATACAGAAGATGTGGTACATATATACAATGGAATACTATGCAGCCATCAAAAGAAATGAAATCTTGCCATTTGCGATGACGTGGATGGAACTAGAGGGTATCATGCTTAGCGAAATAAGTTAATCGGAGAAAGACAACTATCATGTGATCTCTCTGATATGAGGAAGTAGAGTTGCAATATGAGGGGTGTGGGGGGTAGGAAAAGAATAAATGAAACAAGATGGGATTAGGAGGGAGACAAACTATAAGAGACTCTTAATCTCACAAAACAAACTGAGGGTTGATGGCGGGAGGGGGTTTGGGAGAGGGGGGCTGGGGTTATGGACATTGGGGAGGGTATGTGCTATGGTGAGTGCTGTGAAGTGTGTAACCTGGCGATTCACAGACCTGTACCCCTGGGAATAAAAATACATTATATGGGGGTGCATGGGTGGCTCAGTGGGTTAAGCCTCTGCCTTTGGCTCAGGTCATGATCTCAGGGTCCGGGGATCGAGTCCCACATCAGGCTCTCTGCT